>NC_087277.1:24607608-24914021 GCF_015220805.1 Pogoniulus pusillus
AGCACTATTGTGAGCACTACATGAGCCACATGTTTAGCTTACAATTCTTTATGTGATTATATTTTTTACTACTGGAACATATACAACTACCATTCTCTTCTTGTAACTTGCTGTGAATAGTGGATCAAAGCTTATTTTCAACCACTGGACAAACAAAAAGTCAGACGTTCAAACACATTATTGCTGCAGAGTAATAAAATCAGCCTCTGTTTTAAAGTGCTGCCATTAGCCTCTTTCTTGCTTTCTGAAGTCTAGTGAGAAAACTCTTTGAGGTGCAGCTACAGTTACGTATTTTTCTTCAGATTTATCAGAACTTCCTTTCTCTTTTTAATGCTTACTCTGGCATTGTGCAGACTACAGGCTTTTGCACATTCCTTTAGGTAAGGTGGGCACAAGAACTGTTTCTGAAACTAAGCATGTAGTTAGACTGTCTCCATTAAAACCTTTAAGTTTTGTCTGTAGAAGGTAATTTCTTTTTTTTTCTCACCAGTATTAATGTAAAACTGAAGCTCTTCTAATGCCAGGGGAGATATTTCTTCATGTTCATCTGGTAACTGTGCCAGAACATGAAAACTCGAGTACCTGTAATAATAACCAGTTAGTTTCGTTTCCTTCAAAGAAAGCAATGAGTTAAAATGATTCTGTAAGTGCTTGTGACACAATATGGCAATGGCATGCAGAACTCCCCTTTTCTTTGTCTGTAGTGTTTGTGCCTTGACAGAGTAGAAACTTACCCTTTTTTGTGTCGATTACAATGGCTGTTTAGCCTTGTGACCCAAACCAAATCACTGGAGTCTGAATGTAAGGTAGTTGATGCATTCTCTGTTCATTGTGAAGTGAAGCAATCCTCATCTTTGGGTTGATTACTTGAGCACCTCCAGACACTGAGTATTTTGGTTGCCTTTTCTGCATTGCCCCTTTATCTGCCTAGTCTAAGCAAACATTCAGTGTTAAGGTCTCAGCAGCTAAAGTTTCAGTGTAGTAAAGTGCAGTAAAGTTTCTATGCATTGCCTCTCATCCTGCCTACATGCACTTGGGAGTCTGACTCCCTCTTTTCTGGGCTCTCCCACTCAGAAGTTATCAACAACCGTGGGATTTCTATAAAGGTGTAGGGATCTGGCTCCCAAAATGCTAACGGGGAGACATAGCCCTGGGGCAGTGCCTGGGGAGGGGACAGGCACTGGTACAGGATGCTATCTGAACTCTATCTCTGAAGGGAGGTGTTTGCTCTGGTGAAGAAGAGCAGCCTCACTGAAATATCTCCCCCTTATCATCAGTAGGGGAAAGGGAGCCTGCAAGATGTCCCTGTGCCTTTTGGAGCTTGGCTGTTCCCTTAACAGGGTTCAGCTTTCTTCCTTACGGCTATGGTGTCCCTCTACTAGTATTAGACAAAGACAAGCACAGACTCACAGCTCTCTTCTGGCTTCAGGAAATTAAGACCTCAAAAGAAGAGTGTCCTAATTCCTGAAGTTAGTGACTAGGTAGGCACTGAGTACTCTGTCAGACACTGGGTCAGTGGGAAGGAGGGTAATGGGGCTAGATGAGTCCACGCTGTTGGTGTGCTTTTGGGGCAGAATTGTAGCAATGGAAATTGTTACAAATTCAGGAGCAGCTAGGTTTAAAAACAAACCAAACAAAAGTGGGTCCAAGGTCTTAGTTGCACTTAAGTGGGCAATTCAAAACCTTGGAGCTGTTTTCTTTCATGAAGACCAAGTTCATCTGGGATTCAACCTGTGAATTTGAGTCCCAGAGTTATGTGGTTACTCAGGTGGTAACAGCATTAAAGACTGTGTGAGACTGAACTCGTAGGCAGTTTTAGAGCCCAGGTTCTTTGCTGAAGATGAGAACTGACTGGAACAACTACTGAATATACAGGTACATACTGAGCAACCTGAAGGTGTCCCTGCCCACAGAGGCTGTGGTCTGGAACTCGATGATTTTAAGATCCCTTCCAACACACCATTCTGTAATTCTGTTATTTTTATTCTTGAACTCTGATGTGACTCCATCATGGCTTCCCATTTTTCAGCTCTAATGGCTTGATTTCTTCTGTGTTGGGCTGTTCCCACATGTTCCATGCAGCAAATATCACATGCAGGCCTTCACTCTTGCACTGCAGAATGATTTCGCAGGGAGTTGCGAAAGAGAGCAAGGCAGCTGGTGGGGTGGTGAACTTGGAAAGCACTGAAACGGAGAGGAAGAGAAAGGACTGATAGTGCAAAGTCAGTGCATTGTAGCTTCCTTTCTGTGTTGGTTCCCTCTGCTTTTTTTTTATAGGGCTAAAATTGAACTCTGCTCCTTCTTGGATTTCTTCTTGGACCTTGACAGGCTGGATGGGTGGGCAGAGGCCAATGGGATGAAATTTAACAAAGCCAAGTGCAGGGTTCTACCTTTGGCCACAAAAACCCCAAGCAGTGCTACAGGCTGGGGACAGAGTGGCTGGAGAGCAGTCAGGAAGAAAGGGACCTGGGGCTACTGGAAGATAGTAGCTGAGCATGAGCCAGAGGCATCCTAGCCTGTATCGGGAACCATGTGGCCAGTAGGACAAGGGAGGTTACTTTTCCCTTGTACTCAGCACTGGTCAGGCCACACCTTGAGCCCCGTGTCCAGTTCTGGGCTCCTCAATTCAAGAGAGATGTTGAGGTGCTGGAACGTGTCCAGAGAAGGGCAATGAAGCTGGTGAGGGGCCTGGAGCACAGCCCTGTGAGGAGAGGCTGAGGGAGCTGGGGGTGTGCAGCCTGGAGAAGAGGAGGCTCAGGGCAGACTTCATTGCTGTCTACAACTACCTGAAGGAAGGCTGTAGCCAGGTGGGGGTTGGTCTCTTCTCCCAGGCAACCAGCAACAGAACAAGGGGACACAGCCTCAAGTTGTGCCAGGGGAGGTATAGGCTGGATGCTAGGAGGAAGTTGTTGCCAGAGAGAATGATTGGCATTGGAATGGGCTGCCCAGGGAGGTGGTGGAGTCACCGTGCCTGGAGGTGGTCAAGAAAAGACTGGTTGAGGCATTTAGTACCATGGTCTAGTTGATTGGATAATGCTGGGTGCTGGGTTGGACTGGATGATCTTGGAGGTCTCTTTCAACCTGGTTGACTCTATGATTCTCTTGTTACTTTTATTGTCCCTTTCAAGAACTTTAGGTGAGCTATCCTGTCCTTGTGTGCAACAGCAGCACTTTTGCCAACCAGCAGTAGTGCTGAGACACAAGCACACCGCAAACTTCCAGCAGTCATGACTTTGCACTAGGCTTTTCCTGCACTGCATCCATATTATGGATCAGAAGTCCTCATCTTTGCCCTGTTCTGAAATGACACAATGACTTTCTCTACTTGCTGTAGAAATCAGATATGGTTATGGACTCCTAAGCAGCATCATTTATCAGCTGGAAACCCATTAACAACGGCATCTGAGTTATGCTAATGTGCTCTTCAGCTTGTGCTTTCCAGGCAGGGACCTCTGCTGTGCCTCCTTGGGCATTCTGAAAATGTGAGGCAATGCGGTAGCTATAAATATAATCATGTAAAGGATAAGAAAGCTTTTAATGCAGAACAAAGTACATGGCAGACTGGAGAAAACTTACTGTGCCTTTTTGGGGTTTATTCTTTTATTTTTTAAGCTAGAGATTTACTTGTGAGCATTGTAGAAAGGGCTTTTCTTCTTCAAACCACCCAGCATGGTGGCCTAGTTAAGGGAGTGCTTTGATGCAACTTTCTGTCATCTTGAAGAGAGACACAAGTTCTTCTCTTTGTAAAGCTTTGCAAGGCTTAATTGTGTGTCTTTGTATTACCTGAGGAACAGATGGTTTGACATTAAAAGATCAACTGTGTTTATCTGATCCAGTTTTCTGGCAAACAAGATCATTCTGTGATCAAACTACATGCCACCTATAGTGACACTTCACAAAGTGGATACTGAGTGTATGTAAGTGTACTGCACAACAAGTAAATCCTTTGTGAATCTACAAATGGATCTTTCATTAAATGATCCCTGGGAGATTAAACTATTTTTTTTCCAGACACCTCTTAAAAGACTTGCTTTAGGTTGCTGCTTTTCAGCATGAGCAGTTCTACAGATTGTAAATCAATATGGGGGGGAAAAAGGTAAATCACATACTCTTTAGCCTTGAGGCTTCTTGCAGGGAGGCATTTTCTGTAGGGTGAGCACAAGTGACTAAAGGGAACTCATTAGTATCACCCTAGTTCTGCATTAAAGCTTGGCATATGGCAAGACCAAAACTTGTAGTAATCCACATCATAGCAAGGAATGTAAATGTACTCCAGAAGACAGTCAGCTTCTCTGGGCTCTGGAAAAGCTTGTGGAAGCCAAACCACCTGTGAAGGGGAAACAGCAGAAATGGAGCTGGGGAAAGGGATGAAACATGGGCACACTGCCCAGCTGGTTCCCAGTATGTGCCTACAAACCAACCTTCAGCTGTGCATCTGTTGTGAGGGATCCCAACCTTAAGGGGCATCACACATCTTTGTGTATCTATTGTTTTATCTATCATTGTGTTCTACTGCTGAGCCTCCAGAAGTAATTGCTTAAAACTTACTGTGCAGTGAACACAAAATCTCTTTGCTTCTCTGAATATGTCTCCTGTTGTGCTGAAACACCCATTGCAGTTTTGGAAGTGAATCAAATGTGAGAGATCCCTTCCAGCAACTGCCCAGAAATTAGAGGTTGGACCAAATGACCTCCAGAGGTCCCTTCCAACCCCTACCATTTCACATTTCAACTATAGTTACAAAAAACTCTAAATGGCAGGTTTTTTTCTGATTTACTGGTGTGATATTTGACAAGAAACAGCTAAGATTCATCAAGAGTAAACAAGAATTTTTTAGAATATGGAACTAAATTAGATTCCAAATGGTCTTGGAAGTTATTTAGGAGCTCCTTAATGTATATCCAGTTAGGAAGTCCTTAATCTATATCCAGTCACTTTCTAGGAGTAGATGTGTGTGTTGTCACTAATCAAATAGTAACTCCATAGCAACACTGGCAGGTCACAGAAGAGGACTGAGACTAGGACTTTCCCTCCATCCCCAGCATAAACCTGTTTGTGACTAGAGATGACTGTGCCTGCTCTCACTAGATATTTTATGTTGATGAGTATGGAAATGTTAGACAGAAGTGAATTGGAAGCCTTATGAATATTGGAATAATTCTTTCAGTGGGAAAGTTATTTGATTGGTAACTCTTGAATGTTCATTTTCTACTTGATCTGATGAAAACCGTCAATGCAGCATGACTCACTGAGAAGCTTTGTGAGCAGACAGACTGTTGCAGCTCAGCAGAGTCTGTGCTAACAGGCATGGCACTTGAATCTTCCGAAGACAGGAAAAAAAGCTGTTTTGCAGCTTTTGCTCTGGTGTACTTGTGTGTGTGTGCATGGCTAAGCAACTTAGGAAAGCAAAGCCAAGCAGTTGCTATGTAAGACTGCTTTGCTCTTTACCAAAGACGATACCTCTTAGCCAATTCCTTCTGTCTGTCACTTAAACTAACTTCTCCTTTTCTTTTCTCTTAATGCTGCCATTTAGTATCCGCTCCTTACAACATTCCATTAGCATGCCTATTATGAGGTAAGGTGTGCGTAATCAAGTTGCTGGCTCTGTTGGTTTTCATGGATGGAATAGTACCAAACTGAACTTAGGTCAGCTAACATGGATTTAAAAGGAAAACAAAAGGCTCACCCAGCTTTCTAATGGATTTCATGTACTAACACATGGGATAAAATTTGTTTCTGCTTAATGGTGGTGGTTGTAGTACGTTGGGAGTGTGACCACTGTCCTGGTGGTGGGAGAACTATAGCAGCCTTTCCCTGCCTGTTGGAAATGTCACGCTACTAAATGACTCCAAGTTTAAAAAGCAACAGCTTGGCATCTGTTTTAGAGCAATGAAAATGAGTAACAAATACTGTGGTTTCATCGAAAGTCTGTTGCTGACTGGGAGTGCTTGCCTTGCTTGGCATTCTCTCCCTTCATCTCCTGAGACTGACTGACACAGAGGGAGAGAGCAAGATAAGTACAGACATGTCACAGTGTGCTTTCCCAAATGCTGCTAGGTGTGGGTGACCTACACAAAGGGGGAAAGGAAGCTTAAGACCTCTGTTGAAAAATCTCTCCTATCTTTTATATAACGATATATTTTGAAGTCTGCAACAAATCCTTAGTCATAGAATCATCCGAGCCTGCTGAAGGCAAGCATTTTCCAACCTGCATAAAGGCTGAGAAGGTGTACATGGATTGCATGGATTTGCAAATGGCAGTGACAGCTGCTTGGAGCATTAAGCAACTCTTCTGACCTTAAATAATACACTGGTCCCCAACACTGAAAATTCCAGGCCGTCCTGCTTGTCTTAAGCAAAACCTAGCAGTTGAGGCCATATATTGAGTACTGTCCCCAGTTTTGGGGCCTTCACTACAAGAAATACCTTGAGGTGCTGGAGTGGGTGCAGAGAAGGGCAACAAAGCTGGTGAAGTGTCTGGAGAACAGGTCTGGTGAGAAGCAGCTTAGGGAACTGGGGTTGTTAAGTCTGGAGAAGATGAGGCTGAGAGAAGACCTGGCTCTCTACAACACCCTGAAAGGATGTTGGAGAAAGATGGGTGTTGGTCTCTCTTTCCCTAGTAAAAGGTGATAAGGCAAGTTGCACCAGGGCAGATTTAGGTTGGCTCCTAAAAGAAACTTCTTCACTTAAAGGGTTGTCAAGTCTTGGAGCAGGCTTCTCAGGGAGGTAGTTGAATCCCCATCCCTGGAGGTGTTGAAAAGAGGCAGAGATGTGGTGCTGAGGGACATGGTTTAGCACCAGTTTTGTCAGGTTTAGGGAATGGTTGAACTTGAATAGTTCTATTGGAAAACACCTTTAAAGATTTGTAGTCATAACTGTTTTCAGTTCTTAAAAGGCAAGAGAGAGGCTTCCTTAGATTGAACACATTAGTAGAAAATGCCCCTGTCAATCATGTTCTGTTAATACAGAACCTTTGAAATTAAACTAGTTCTCCTGTGATTAGTGAGAACACTCTGGTGACAAGCTGTCTTCAGCTAGAATATACTAGGCTAACCACAAATCATGACTAAGCTTTGCTGAACAAATCCTTTGAAGTCAGAAACCTTTTTGAAATCACTGGGACTAGTAAGCTAAAGCTAAAATACTTGCTAGTTCTCCCTTCTGTGTTGTGATGAAAGATCCTTTTGCTGAGCCTGGCAGTGCTTAGTTGCCAGAGAAACAAAATGCAACTTGAGTATGTTTGAACTTCAGTTTTGTAGTACCTGGGGACATATCCAGATCTGAACTATTCTTAGGCTACCCTTAAAACAAGGAACGAGCCTCAAACAAACAAAAGTCATATTGATGTTGGAAAAAAACAACTAACTGCTTGTTTATAGACTAACCAGATTTGAGCTTAATTCTGTGGTTCCTGTGTTTATTTTTCTAGAAATTCTCCTACCTTCAAATCCTTTGAGGAAAAAGTTGAAAACTTAAAGGTAAGCATTACTCAACTACGGTGATTGTGGAGCTGTGGATGTGGACAAAAACTGAAGTGCCCTTAGGGTAGGCTGTTCATTAGTGATTGGTAAGCTGCTGAAGGTGCTTAGATGAGGTCTTTTGAAGTACTGTGGAAATCGTTTGTCTGCCTAATGAAAAACATGGGCTTCCTGCACCTTTTCCAGGAGGATGCCTTTAATTAGAAGGACTAACAGGTAGCTAACCTGCACAAGCAGTGAGTATAACGTAGTGTTATGTGTAGTACCTTATGTAACTAGTATTGTGTATCCAACGTGGTCTAGGCTTTTAAGTGCTAGAAACAACCATTAATAGCTTCTCCAGGTTAAAAATATCACTTTAAATTCACTAATGCATGTAATTGGAACCAGATTTCACAGGTCTTGTGGGCACACTGGGCTGGATGAGAAACATGCAAGTGACAGCATGGGGAGCTAAGGTCCTTGGCAAATTAACTGTCATTAACCCTCCTGCCATGTCTCGGGGAGTGTGCTGTATAAAGAAGTGGAAAGACAAACATGTTACCTGGAGAAAGTAAATTAGTTGCTGTGCTCTTAGAAAGTGGTGTTGAGCCTGAAAACTGTTCAAGGTTTTTGAGCAATACAGAGGTGAGTTTCAGCTCTGAACCTTTCAAAGCCTAAAAGGCTTGCAAGGCTGTGTGCCTCTGTCTGGTTTTAACTGAAGGTGCACCAATCTCCAGACTCACTGGCATCAGGGCTGCTTCATGTATCTCACAGCCCAAGAGAGACTGCTGTGTTAATCTGCCAATAGTGATTATTTTCCACACAATACCCAAAGACTTTAGATGATTATGGAGGTAGCTCAGTCCTGGAAATGCTGCTCTGCTGAAGAGAGTCACTAAGGTTCTTCATGCAGAAGTAGTGTTTTTATACAGGTCAGTGTTTTTGATGTGCCAAGGAACTGCAATTTTACACTGAGGCTCTCTCTGTGTTCCAGTCTAAAGTTGGAGGAGGCAAACCTGCTGGGGGAGACTTTGGAGAAGTTCTCAACTCTGCTGCCAATGCCAGTGCCACAGAAACAATTGCAGAACAGACGCAGGAGGAGACCCAGTGAGATTCCTGCCTTTCTCCTGCTACCCACTGCCAGATGCTGCAAGCAAAAACAAAGCACAGTTGTAACGTTCCTTGCGCTCTTTCCACCAGATGTGCTTTTACTTAGCACGTAGATATTTTACCAGATTAACTGATACCAAGCTTGTTTGTGGGTTCAAAATATTTTTGAAACTAAAATATGTAGTTTGGGGTTTTGTGTGGGAAGCAGAATTTTTATGCCTTTCAAGCATTTAAAGGACTTATCTGTAGTTTGAAGGCAACCTTTAAAATATAGCAATGAAAAAGCCTCTTTTGAGAAGTTAATTATACTGTACATAAACTGTGGATACATAATTTCTTTGGAATCTGTAACTTCTGCTCAACTTAATCATTATGAATCTACTGCTGCTGCCAAACTGAAGCGTGTTACTTTGCTCCCTTGTGATTGTTTCAGTTAAGTGTTTCCTGCAAAGGACACCAGATTACGAAAATCACTTCAAACTCAGGAAAGGACTTCTGCTTTAGCAGGCTTTAAACAAGTTATCCATAGGAGGATCACACATGGGAAGGGACATAACTGTCTTACGAGCATGTTCCTCATCCATTTGTGGATAGGGTAATACATAACATCTAAAACTTCCTGATTTGTCTGTGGATTATCCACCTAGGAAACTTCTGACCCTTGTAAACGGGAGCGAGATGCCCAGTAGTGCTGGTTTGAGTCAGTAAAAACAACTGAAAGTGTTATTTTATGAACCTGATGTTAATGTGGTACATTCATCTGAACTTTTCACCTTGTGAATAGAGTCATCTTAACTCACATGTGGTGGTGTCACATCTACACTAACAACGCACGGACTGTCATAAACCTGAGCGCAGAAGTGGTTCTTTTCCAGGCATCAGGACAATTGCTCTCAAATGCTAACGTTTCCCTTGTAGGCTGACCATCAAAAACACCTGCTACACTTCCTTACATCATTTTGTGTTAAAGGCCTGTGCCACTGGCACCCTTGTTCCTGTCTGAGACCCCAGAAATCTGTTCTGAGGGGTGTACGGTGTCATAACCCAGCATAGCTCTCCTACAAGATCTCTCCTCCTGCATCTTGCTTTATCTGACGTGTTCTTCAAGTTCCTTGTATTTTGTCTGCTTCTGGCACATGGTGTTGGCACGGTTAGAACTTTTGGCAAGTGTTTTATCACCGTGCTTAGAACTGGAAATGAGTTTTGAAACGCAGGTGTGGAATCCCTGAAAATTCAACTGCCACAGAAGTTTTTTTTGGGGGGAAGCTGGTTCCTTACAACCCTGTTAGCATGTCAGATGTAATATATATGCTGAATTACATGTGAGAAGCTTAATAAAAGTCTCTATGTGAGGAATGTTTGTCCTGTGAGTACAGAGCATTACATAAATCATGGGGGGGGGAGGGTTATATCTTGTTGAAACAGTCCTTTAAGCTTGGTTTCAAAGTAGTGCTGATCTGTATGGGGAATCTACGTGGATCAAGTCCAGGTTGGCTTTTAGTGGCTTATGCAAAACTGAACTACCCTGATGATGCTCGTAATTGAAGAGTAATTCCTCGGCAAAAGAAGGGAGAATTAAATGACGCAGTCGGAACTGAGCTCTTCCTTTGTAGGGTCAGTCTGAGACACCACCCCTGCCATAGCCCTTCTCTTTTAATATCGGCTGAACAGAGTTGTCGTAATGGCCATCTAGTTCAGATTTGGGCTTTCTGGCTTGGCTTTGTCGGTTTGGTTGTTCGCTCGGGGGTTTCCGTGGGTGGGTTTGTGTGTGGGTGTGTTTGGCTGCCTCCCTGGGTTCGGGACATCGTCTGTCCGGCTTCGCAGCTGCGTCTCTCGAGGGCAGGCTGCCTCAGGGCGGCTGTGGAACGCCGCTCTCTGCTCAGGGCTGGGTGCGCTCGAGTGGCAGCCAACGTCGCCGTGCTTTTCCCTATGGCAGGGCCGTGTGCCGGAGCGGGCGGACGGTTCCCGCCTACCCTCGCAAGCCGCCTGGGGCTCGTCGTGTGGGACTGTCGGACCCTGCCGCCCAGCCGCTACCTCCCGCCCTCACCCAAGATGGCGCCGGCCGCGGCTCAGCAGAGCCCGCCGCGCCTGCGCCCGCCCTGTGACCCTGCCCGCGGGCTGACAGTTCGCGCTCTGCGCCGCACGCAGGCGGCGATGGCGGCTCCTGGCTGGGCCCTTCCGATCGCTCGGGCACGGCTGCGACCGTGGCGGCTGCTGGCGGTGAGGCGGTGCAGCGGCGCCCCGCCGGCGGGAGCTGCGGAGGATGGGCCCCTCACGCAAAAGACAGCCGAGCGGCCGGGCACAGCCACCGCGTACCCAGGCCCGCGGCAGGTGAGTCCGCGGCGGGGTGGCCGCCCGTGCATTTCTGTGTTCCTGCTGTAGAAAACGTACAGGGAGTTTCGGGTGCGCGGAATGCGAGGCGCAGCTCTGTGGGCAAAACTCTGTTCTGACTTTTGCAGGCGGGCAGGGAGGGTGCGGAAAGTCTTTAATTAAAATTGTTTTAGTAGGTCAAAGAGTCAGGCCGGAGGCTGAGAGACCTGCGGTGGGAATGTGAAGGCTGGTAGCGATGAAACGCCTGTGGAAACTCCTGTGTGTGAAGGTGGCGAAAGAAACAGCGGCATGGGGTTGAAAGAGCAGTGTGGATTAACGTGGTAATGCCGTAAAGAAGCCCTGTGAGGGGAACTGAGGTTGTTTAGCCTGGAGAAAAGGAGGCTGAGGGGAGATTTTTCACGCTCTGAGTACCTGAAAGGAGCGAGGTGGGTGTCGGACCCCTCCCTGTCAGCAAGTGATAGGAGAGAAGTGGCTTCAAGTAGCTCCAGGCGAGGTTTACATTGATTATCAGGGAAATGTTTTTAACTGAAAGTGTTAGAAAGCCCTGGAACAGGCTCCCCAGGCGAGTGATTCTTGTCTCTGTCCCTGAAGAGGTTTCAGAGGTGAGTCGATGTGCTGTTGAGGGCCGCAGTGTAGTGGGACTTGTCAGCGTTAGGTTAGTAGTTGGACTTGGTGATCTGAAAGGTGTTTCCCGATAAAAATGATTCTATGATACTGTTCTTGGGAGTGAAATTGAAGATTGTGATGCATTTGTCAAAGCCTGTACTCTGAAGTCGAGTGCACAGATGATTTGTGAGGAGCAGGCCCTGCTTCTAAGCAGCAGGAAGGCAGCAGGCCTGTATCTTAGGTACCCTGTGTTTTCCCGTGGCTGCACCGTGAGAGCAAATGTGGAGAGGTAATAGTGAGCAGCAGTCTGCTGCTGAGGTTGCCGTTAGATTGTGGAGCAAAGGAGATTACTGTGCATTACTGTTGTCTCCCAAAGGGCATAAAGATTTGCTCTCAACTTAGTGTATCACTGCTGAACAGGAAGAGCCTCAGAGATGTGGTGAGGCCTTAAGAGCTGACGTCCTTCAGCCATGTGTTGTACCCAAATGGTCTTGCCCGGCCTACTCCAGTGTGTGCTTGTCGTGGGTCTGTGGGTACGAGAATGTAAGTGGGTAAAACTTGTGAAGGAATGAGTGTGGGTTGAGCATATAGAGAGCTTTGGTTGAAAGATGGCACCTTGTGCACTGATTTTTGTCTTGCTGATTTTCTGGCAATGTTGCCATGGCTGTTCACGCATACCTAGGGAGTCACCAAAAAAAGATTGTGTCAGTACTAACATACCCCAGAATATCTCTTGCAGACTGAAAACCCCAGAGCTCTGCTTTTCTCTCAGATGGAAGTGATTCTGTACTGATCTCCATCCTTGTCACTCTTTTTCTGACTTCTCCAGTTGTGTTTGACCATACTGGGGGCTGGAGTTGCTTGGAATCTGCCTCACAGGATATAAAGATTGATGCTGGGAATTAATTAGCAGGGCTCTTTTAGTGTTGGAAATAGGGAGCTAGAAATGCCTCCCTCACTAAATCCAGGGCCTGACAGTCCATTTTGCAATGCAGTCTGTAACACTGTTTTCTACTGAATATCCACGCTGACAAGACTGTGTCAGGGTGAAAAGTGTCTGACTGAGGGTGCTGGCATAGGTGGTGTCCACAGAAGAGTATGGGAGACATGGAGTTGATCTAGCTATCAAAGATACTGATCACTGCTTCAGGAACTTGAGGAGATTGATTTTGGGTTTTTTTCTGTTGAAATAAGATGCTAGGAATATATTATTTTCTGTTTTTATTTGCAAATAGTCATCAAGCCTTTGAAGGTTCTGAACTAACATCAACATCATGTGCAAATGGCACTACATATACAAACGTAAGTCATGTGATAAAGAAGTTGGACTAAGAATGTAAAATGAAGAGCTGGACAGCAGCTCTGGATTTCTCTGTGCTCTGCTGAATTACTTCCTGGGCTGCACAAGAGGGAAAACCAGTAGCTTGCTTTGCAGTGAAACAGTGATGTTAAAAACAAAACAATGAGGTGGGGATTGCCATGAGTCTGCTCTCATGCTGTTCTTAGCCTGGTTAGCCAAGTGCTTTCTGAGCTCAAGGGCAATTGATGATTATTCACTCTTTGGTCTTTTATGAGCATGAAGAAGAGGGAGTGGATTTTGGGGAGAAGTCGGCAGTGGGAAATAACAGTTCTCTGTAGTTCTCTTAAAATCAGCTTTTCACCACTTTTAACTGATTGTTGATTGCTGGGACATGAGTAAGTAAATTTTCCACAGCTGAGAGCAGCCCTGACTTAGTGTAGTGTAAAGCTAGGTAATGCTTAAGGGAGGATTACAGAATGCTGCTGCAAGAATTCCAGGCATTAGATGACCTTTAGAGAAACTCCTTCAGGGCAGCAACATGCTGCCCTTAAGGGAGAGTGTGGTGGCTCTAGCTGCAGTCTTTTTTCTGAGGTGCCATTCACGTTCTGCTCTTTGAAGCAGGAGAAACATGGTGTGGCTACTCCTTTATTCGAACCACAACCAGAGGAAAGCCTGTGTTCCTTGTCTCTGCTGGCAAATAGGTACAAAGTACTGCGTGGCTTTCGGTGTGCACACACCCTGTAAAAATAGATAGGTTATTTGGGTCTGTGATGTGTCTATTTCTTTGCTGGGGGAAGAGGTGATTGATGTCTAAGGTCTGCATTTGAAACTGAACCAAAAAAGGGACACATTTAAAGCCCTCCTCTGTGGAATTGCTTAAGGGGATCTTGTAGAAATTAGGAAATGCTTTAGGTGCTACCTATGTTGGCAATCTGAAGTGGTTTGCCTAATGAAATGGGAAACCTTTGCCGTTTGGGAAGGATGTGATGAATTTTCTTGCTATGGGTAGAGTAGTGGTTATTGAGCTATGTTCTTAGCTGCATTACCAATGCTTGAAGAAAATATAAGAATTAAGTAACTAACAAACAGTAAATTATATATTTTTCCTGTGCTGTGAATTATAAATAGTCTAAAACGGTTTTGAAAATGAGTGACATAATTTGTCCAATATATTTTGAGGTGGAAATGGGTTATCACTGTTAGCTTTGCTGCTGTGTTGTAATACATGTTACAGCGTGATAAAACTTTGCTGTTGGTTCATTTTAATATTATAGTAACAGGATACAAACCACTGTGTGAATGGCAGAGCTCAGTGGCAGGAGCAGAAATGTGGTGGTTGTTCCTCAGTGGAGATCTCCAGGTTGGTCAGACTGTGATCCCACCGAGGCCATCAGGCAGGGATGCTGCGGCCAGCTCTGGGTGAACCTCTGCGCCTGGCTCAGCAGAGGGCATTGCTTCTTTCTAGATGGCTCAGGGAAAGCAGCTCGTTTGAGGCATTTTCTATTTAGTTCCTTGAATGCTGTGTTTTAGCAGAGGGAATTTATTAAAAAGAAACACAACTCATCTCTAAAGTTCAGCTGGAAGGAACTGCATTGGTATCAGTACATCATCATAACTGATATCTGAAATAGTGGCATTAGAAATTTTTCTTCCACAAAATGACATAGTTTAATTTTTTTAGCCACAGTTTCCTGAAAGGATTCAGAAATTCAAGGAGAGCATCTGTATCTTTAAGTGCCTTCTCACTATCTTAAAAAAAAAGTCACTATTTATGAAGAGAAGAAAGTAAAAGGTATTTTAGTAGCTGATACAAAGAATTGCCTCATCTCTTCATGTTTTAATGGAAAGATTAAAATGTATACCCGTGGGTTGTGTGTTAGGTGGGGTTGGTCTCTTGTTCCATGCAACCAGCAATAGAACAAGAGGACACAGCCACAAGTTGTGCTGGGGGAGGTATAGGCTGGATGTTAGGAGGAAGTTCTTCCCAGAGTGAGAGATTTGCCATTGGAATGGGCTGGCCAGGGAGGTGGTGGAGTCGCCATCACTGGGGATGTTTAAGAGGATACTGTTCTAGTTGGCTCGGTAGGGCTGGGTGATAAATTGGACCGAATGATCTTGGAGGTCTCTTCCAACCTGGTTGATTCTATGATTCCCTTGGGTAGATGAGAATCTTACTGTGAAGATAGCTGATCCCAGCTCCTTTGGGAACTGGTGCAGGGACAGGCAAGGAGTATGTATGAATAAGTGCTAGCAGGGGATAACATGAAAATCCATGGACTTGCATGTTCAGGGTCTTGTAGGAATGGCCTCTTGGTTCCTTATTTATCTTTTTACATACATTGCATAAAATAGTAAAAACATTTAAGCAACTCTTAAGTGATATGAATGTGTTTCCTTTCCTGATCTTGATGAAGAAATGCTCATATTTGAAAGACGTGTGATGGAAGGATACCCACAGCTCTATCAGGAGACCAATCCTGGATGTGCTTGCTGCTTTGGCAAAATTAGTTTGTTCTTTAAAATGGTTTAAGTATTGCATGTTGTTAAGTAGCTGGAAGGTACTGATTCTGTTTTGTTTTCACTAAGGTGATAAGAGTGATGAGATTTTGTTTTCAGGAGATTGCTGATACTGGGAATGCATTTTTAAAACAGCTTACCTAAGCAACAGTAGAACATGCAGATGTTTTCAGTGCAAAGTTTGCCCTTGGGTGTGACTGAATTAATAAAAGCTTTACCTTTGACGTGTAAAATATTCAGGTTTAGAGAAATCTACCAGATACCTTCTTGAAAGTCCTACTAAGACCACACTGGGCATATGGAACCTTTGCTTGAAATGGAGTGAAGAAAGCCTTCTTGTGTGTGTATTGTGAATTTAATTTGATTTCTCCTCCAGAGGGAATGTTTGTGAATGAATTTTTAAATGTTATTGATCTGTAGGCTCCTTCGGAAAAGTCGGAATCCTTTGCTTCCATGTTGAGACGCTCTCCTTTAATCCAGATGGGACCTGCCAAAGACAAAATTGCCATTGGTCGAATATTCCATGTTGTAGAAGATGATCTTTACATAGATTTTGGTGGCAAGTTTCACTGCGTGTGCAAAAGACCAGAAGTAGATGGAAAGTAAGTAATAAAGATATGGTAAACAATGAACATGTGTGAACAACACACCAAAATGCTTAGCTAATGGGAGGTGACCACTACCTAGACTGAGCTTGGATCGCCTGAATGTGTCTTATGGTTTAAGCTAGAGGAGTTAACCTATTGTGTAGAATGAAAGTGTGATCACAAATAGCTCTGAGTAGCTCGGACATTCTTGTCTTGAATATGTATTCCTTTGAAAATTTACATAACAGCTGTCTGTGTTATTCCAGTTTATGATGGCCACTGAATATTTTATCACTAAGCAAAGAGGAAATCAGCATCTTCTGAGTTGTTAAAACAAATGCTGTTTATTGAAACACTTGAGAGTTCTGTTGGTGTTGAACTTTAATCTCAAGCCTCCTTGGGCAGGAAATGTCTATTCTTAACTTGAGGTGATGTACTGAGAAGTTCAGACATGACTTGCAATAGTAATGTTCCCAGTAGATGATTAGTGCTAATGTGATCAGATACTTCCTACTACAGGAGGTGATTTAATATAGATTTTGGTGGTAAGTCCTGAACTAGATTGGTTGTGCTGGAACTTAGAACAGTTGTGCTGGAGAATGCAGTATATAGAGCTGAAAGATAAGAAAGCAACATGCTGGTGGAAATGGTGTTTATAAGATTTCTAAACTCTTTAGCACCTTATATTTATGTATCATTCAGAGATATCTCATCTATTTAATTTGCCTTTAGGTTGCTTTAACACTTAGGCTTTAAAATGTAGGCAAAATGCCACATTTTGTAATTAATGACATTGGAATGTCTCAGCCTATCTCTTGTCGATCTTTTATCCTTGAGAGTGGAGGAATATCTTTGTTAATCTGTATGATTGCTGGGTCCAAACCAGTGGCTATGGTTCCTTTGACAGTTTTGAAAGAGATGATTTGTTTTGAATAAGGTTGAACAGAAGTAATCACACATTTGTGTGCAAGCTTGTGAAGGTATATAAATACTCTGATAGAATGCTCAGCTTCATTTTTGTGTCAGGTGTATGACGTTCAGAGCAGAGGTAATTGATGTCCCAGGATGAACTGAGTCCTTTGTGCATCTGGTAGCAGGCTCCCTCAGCCACTCCTCACAGGGCTGTGCTCCAGCCCCCTCACCGGCCTTGGTGCCCTTCTCTAGACACGTCCCAGTATCTCAGCTTCTCTCTTACATTGAGGAGCCCTTGAGTACTGTGTCCAGTTCTGGTGTGGCCTAACCAGTGCTGAGTACAGGGGCAGAATGACTTCCCTGGTCCTGTTGACCACACTATTCCTGATACAGGCCAGGATGACATTGGCTTTCTTGGCCACCTGGGCACACTGCTGGCTCCTGTTCAGTTGACTATAGATCAGTGGCCTCTTCTGAACACCTTTTCATGTCAGGTCAGCTTCTTGTTACAGAATAAAAGCGAGTCTTGAAGCCCAGATTTCCATTCTGCTGCTTACCTTTCTTTGTTCCTTTCCTTTTAAGCTCTGTCTCCAGTGGCCATTATGGCCATGGCTGCCACCACGTTCCCAAGCAGTTCTTTCTTCCCCATGAGAAGAATTCGCAGCAGAAGATTTGCCCTGGTTTGGCTGTCTGGTATCTCTAGCAAAAAATGTCACCAGGGCACTGGCTCTGCATTAATTGCTTCCCTTTGTGTTTGTTTCAGCATGAGCAGACATAATGACATTTGAAGTCCCTTGTGAGAATGAAGGAGATGATTTCTAGTTCAATAAAGCTTCAACTGCACCCTCTTCCTCATCAGACAGCCCATAGCAGACATTCACTGTCACCCTGTCTTTGGTCTTTGATTCCATCTCATAGCTCTCAACTGTCTTTGAACAGTTAACTTCATGCACTCATGTTCCTTCCTTGCATCCAGGGCAGCTCCCTTTCTGTTGTCCCATGTTTGCTTGTGTGCTTCCTCCTGGACTTGGGGAGCAGGGAACTTACTGCATTGTCTTCAGATTCCCAACTACCACCAACTATGATTCATTCACTTGATGAATGCTGAGTCCACCGCTAGAAGTATTGTGCAAACTTGTGCCTTTGCTTGTTGCTTTGATCTGCTTACATAGCACAGGCAGCAGCTTACAGCTTTATGGAGTCAAGTTTGCCTTGCAAAAACAAATAGAATCTGTCCATGGGATGGCCTCAGCCTATGTGTGAAGACTTAGTCTTTTGATGAGTGCTTACTTCTCTGTGGAAGGCACTAACTGCTTTTGATCACCAGAATAAAGGTCAAGCTAGTGCTAGGGTAGCTTCTACTGAAGCTTGAAAGGAGCTGGGTAGATTTTTGGAGTGCGTATTCACATCTGTACCAGCTTGCACTGGTGACTGCAGTAAGACTGTTCTGTTAATTCACTTGCTGACAGAAATGACACAATCACCACATTTTACACACATCCAATCAGTAGAACTGTTCATGGTACCATTTCTGTGATGTCAGTCTAGAGACCACAGCTCTTCTAGTACCTGTATTCTGATGCCTTTGATTTGACTGTATTGTCACTTTAGGTATTTGGCAACTCCTCCAAAACATTAGTTCAGTATCTTTTAAAGGGAAAATCCTTCTCTCTCGCCATTCATCTAAGGAGGCATCTCCATGCAGACGTGTACTTTAGATATTTCCTTGGTCACTTGACTCTTTTCTCACCAGAACACTACTGTTTTCATGATACTATATATAGATTTTCCTTTTTTCTTATAGAATATCCTTAAGTGCTAGAAGTTATTGGAAAAGAAGCCAACTCCTACCAGGCATGCTTGTAAAGCTTGTTCTCTTGGGCTGCTCCATTCTGATCGTGATCTCTGTGATTTCTTGGGATGTCCGAGTGGAAGATCCTGTAGTGCTACCACCATGTGTCCAGAAGAAAGGATTCCACCATCAAGGCTGTCTTGGGTAGATGAGACAGTGTCCCTCTTGAAAAATTTGAAGTAGCTACATAAAATACATTTTTTCCATCAGCTCTTCTCAAAGAAACCTTTTGAAAAAAGCCCCGCCAAAACAAACACTACAATGCATTAAGAGAAACCTTACAAGAGCAGTAATACAGAATTTAAATGGAAGAAACAAGTGAAGAACTTGCCAGCTGTTTTCTTTCACTTTTTACTAACTGCTTGTTGCCTTCTTGCCCTCTTTGGAAAAGCTGTTGTTTAGGATTGCAAAAAATGTGTTTTGGCATTAATTGAATGGAGACTGGAAGCTTGCATCAGCTTACTCAGAGACCAAAGATATCATTGGTAAAATCTGACTTGAGGTCAGGCAAGGATGAGTTTGGTTGTAAATGCCAACAAAGTTTTGTTACTTAGGATTTATTGAATGTGAGAGGAGCATTTATTGTCCTTATGGTTTCAAGGTCTTATTTAATATATGCTGTACTTAATTACTGTAATTAGTACAATTGTGATTTTTAATATGCTTTCAATGTTATAGTCCTAGACTTTTGAAAAGCCTTTGATACTGTTCCCCACAAAATTCTTGTAGACAAATTGGCTACTTGTGGCTTGGATGAGTCTCCTGATAAAGCTCTGTCTGGACAGGAGGAGAGCCCAGAGAGTGGTAGTCAATGGAGTTAAATCCAATTAGCAGCCAGTCACTAGTGGTGTTCCTCAGGGATCTGTGTTGAGACCATTTGTTTTTAACATCTTTATTGATGACATTGATTCAAACATAGAGAGTATCAGCAGTAAGTTTGCAGATGACACCAAGTTAGGTGGCAGTGTTGATTTGAATGAGCGTAGAGAGACTCTTCAGAGGGACTTGGATAGGCTAGATCAATGGTCCCACATTAATGGGATGAGTTTCAACAAGGCCAAATGCCAGGTCCTGCACTTGGGTCACAACAACAAAACCCAAGCAATGCTACAGACTTGGGGCAGTGTGGTTGGAGAGCTGCCTGGCAGAAAGGGATCTGGGGGTTGTAACAGACAGGCAGCTGAATATGAGCCAGCAGTGTGCCCAGGCAGCCAAGAAGGCCAAGGGCATCCTGGCTTGTATTAAAAATGTTGTGGCCAGCAGGAGTAGGGAGGTGATTGTCTCCAGTGGTCAGGCACTGGAATGAGCTGCCCAGAGAGGTGGTTGAGTCACCAACCCTGGATGTGTTTAAGGGTCATTTGGATGTGGTGCTTTGGAATATGGTTTAAGGTGATTCTTGTAGAGTAGGGTTATAGGTTGGACTTGGTGATCCTGAGGGTCTTTTCTAACCCGTCTGTTTCTGCGAGTCCATGATTTTCTGTGACTTAGATGCTGTATTAAATTTTGTGTTCTATGCCAACAAATGTAGCACTTCTGTATAGCGCACAGAGTTTATACAGATGAAAAAAGGTCTGTAGCAGAGGTGAGGTAACCTTTCAGCCAGAGGAAGAAAGTGGTGTCTTTTTTCTGTTATTTCTTTTGACATGCAGAGAAAATGAAATAGAATTTGAGAGCCAGAAAATGTGGGAAGAGGCTGCACTGACACTGCCTGTTGCATGGTCTGCACCTGTACTTGCATCAAAGCACAATGGCTTTCAGCAGCTTGCCAAAATATAGCGTTGTGGGACCAGCTTCCCGAAAGGATTAAACTGTGCCGGTGTAGTGAAGCTTTATTTTCAAAGGCTGCTGGAACCCTCCAGCAACTCCAGTGTTATCACACTGCAGGATCAGAAAGGCACTTCCTTTATGCTTGAGTCTGCAGCTGGTGCAGGGGTTTCCAGTATATCCTGTGGCGATTTCACTTGACACCTTCCACATCACACGGCAGTGCCAAACTGAAATCGCAGAGAAGGGCAGGATTCAGTTGATGCTGGTTGTGATTTAAAGCATGACAGCTTAATGAGCATCATAAAACATTGCCTGATGCTGCTTCTCTAAATAGTATTAAAATATTTGCACTGTTTGAGTGGCTGCCAGGGTGAATTTTATTGGGGAAACATTTTAAATTCCTCTCTTTTTGTTCTATTTAAAAAATATTTTATAGATAAGGGCAGAATGGAATGCAATTAAAAATAAAGTATCTTCTTAGCCTAGGAAATAAGAATAAGGCTAGCTCTGTTCTGGCACATCCATTACGTTAAAAGAGTCTTAAATTTAAGTTAATAGTGATAAGTGAAACTATTTAAAAGATCTTGTGAGATTAAGAGACTCAATTTCAGAAAAAAACCACCAAAACTGCATGAAGGGAGATGCTTTGAAGGGGGGAGCATTTGAGTAAGGCACCATTTGGTTTAGTTCCAGTTTTCATATTAAATGAAGCTGCTACACATTAAGCTGGAGGGTGAGTTTGGAGTTAACTACTCTATTTGGGTGCTGTGTGAACATGCTTCTTGAGCAATTAGTCCATCTTTCAACCAGACTGAGCTGCCTCACAGGCAGCCCCACCGAGTAAGCTACCTTGCTCTCCATGTGTGGCAAAGGGGAAGATGTCAGTGTGTGGTCAATTCTCCCTTTGCTTGCTGAACCCTAGTTTCCCTGATGGTAGTGTGCAATATTACTATGGAAATTAAAGAGATGCTGTTAAAGACCAAACCATTGTAACTCTTTTCCTTTTAATGAAGATCAGACAACTGGCAAGAGGCTGGCCCAATAGAGAGGCCTTGTGCCCTACTCACTTCCCAGTTAGTCACAGACAACAGGTTAAGCATGAAATTGATGCTTGTGATTCTTCTGTCACTGAAAGAGCAAAGGCTGCAGGGAAGTCTGAGTAGCAGTACAGGCTGCTCTTAGGATACAGATCTGGTGGCAGCAGAGAGACTTAAGAGAACCACAGAATCACAGAATTGTTTCAGCCTGAAGAAACCTCTAAGATCAGCTAGTCTAACCTTCAACCTGAGACCACCATGTCCATTAAACTTAACGACGTTTTCTTTGTAGTATCTAGGTCTTGCCTAACCTCTACTGTTCTGCTGACTGGAGTGGTGGTGTTCTGGCAGCCTGGCACATCCTACAGCTTTCATGTCAAACTTGGAATAAAAAAAAAGTAATTGATGTACTGTATAAAGGAAGCATTTCTTGCTACAGGAATGCTGGTTCTATGTTTTTGTTTTTACAGTGGCCTACTTCCTTTTTGTTGTCTGTTGGCCAGCAAAGTAGCATCTCTCTGTAGTGTGTAATTCTCCAGAGGAAATAAGGAAATTGCTAACCAGCAGTGAAAGTGATATAATAGTTGATGCTTTTGCAAGTAGTTTTCAGACTTGTGCAGATGCAGCAAAGCAAGTCATACAGAAGAGACTGAAAACCTTTAGAAATGTAGTAATTTGGGTTTTCTTTAGCAGTGCACATTGCTGGGTCAATGTGCACAATTTTGGATTTCTGTGGTGTAGTCTTGCTCAGAAAAGGGTCAAGGTCCACTGAGGAAAATGTTTTTAGTTCCTGTTTTTAAGTGAGGAGAATGAGCACAGAACTATACTAACAGCATGTTCTTATTGTATTTACGTGTTTGAATTGGGCATTAAATCAGTGGTTTCCTCCTGCACTACTAATTTTTTTTATCTGTTGTAGTTTTTATTTCCAGCAGATCTTGTTCTCACAAGTCTTTTTAGTGGTAACCACACTGTAGAAAACTCTTAGGAGGAGATGGACAAGATTATTAGCCAGTCTGTTACGTGCAATACATTCTCTTTCTTCCTTCCATCATCTTTTACTGCCATTATCACGTTCACTGTTAACTATTTGTACCCTTTCCAGGCTTATTCTCTGGATCCTTTTTTCCAATACTGATATTTCCAATGTGAATGCCATATAGTTACATTTATAAGTAATCACAGGTTTATGGTTTTATCTCTGTGTGGTATTCTAGAACTCAGTAAACCCTTTTAAATTATATATAATTATTGCTGACTTGTTTATCAGTGTTTACCTCTGAAGTGTTAGAATTTACAGTTCTGCTGCGTATTTTTAGCAGCCACCATGTTTTAGAGATGGCCATATTGCAGCAGTGTGCAATTTTTTCTCTTTCTAATGATGCTTTTTGACAATTATAATTTCTGTGCATTTACCCATAATGAAAGTAGAAATGACTAAACTTACTAAAATATCTATTAATATAATCTTATTTAGTCAGCTTACCTGATTTGTCACACAGAATTACTTCTAGTCTTGTCATCAACTTTTTTGTTTTGTTTGGAAAGACTTTCTGACTTACTAAAAAAAAATTAGTAGCTGAAGTACCCTGTGAAAATTTAAATTTATATGACAGTGGTTTTGTAGAATCTCAGAATGGTCTGGGTTGGAAGTGACCTCCAAACGCCATCTAGTCCAACCCCTTGTGCAATTAGCAGGGGCATCCTCAACTAGATCAGGTTGCCCAGAGCCATCTTGAGCCTTGTCTTGAATATCTGCAGGGATGATGCCTCAACCATCTCCATGGGGAACCTGTTCCAGTGTTCCATTACCCCCATGGTAAACTTTCCTTTGTGCATACAATTTGAAGTGATTTACATTCATTAGTGCTGTGTTGCTGACCACTACATTTGTAGTACTAAACAGCTATCTGAAATCAAAACAATCTTCCTCACCCTCCTTAGCTTCCAAGCTTTCCTACCCATCAGGTAAAGACCTACTTACTGGAGAGCAAAATTCCTCTGTATTTTGAAGGGTGAACTTACAGCATGTTATTTTGGAATAGTTGAATACTTATGACCTGGTAAGATTTCTGGAGTATAAAACAAAGTGTGCACACACTTTCCTGAATCTCTTCCAGTTTCTTTGATGGAAAACATAAGCAGACAGCCAGTCTCCACACTGGAAAAACCAGTTTCTTTCTGTGATTAAAATTACCAGAATGTCATGTTGAAATTCTCTGAGGACCACGGTGGTTTGCACTAGTCATCAGCAAACTTGTTTTTTTGGTACTCTGGTCAGCCTTTGGTCTCAAACTTTAACCAAATGCCAGGGGAAATGTTAGGCAGGACTGATCTTGTTGTCCTGTTCCCACATAGCAACATTTCAACTTGAAAACGAAGTCTAATTGTTTGTATTGAGGAGAGCCGTTGTGGTGTAACCCCAGCTGGAACTGCGCACGCAAGCACTCAGTAACTCCCCCAGTGGGTTGTGGGGAGAGAATCAGAAGGGTAAAAGTGAGAAAACTCGTGGGTTGATATAAAGGCAGTTTAACAGGTAAAGCAAAAGCCAGCATGTGCAAGCAAAGCAAACCAAGGAATTTGGTCACTGCTTCCCATCAGCAGGCAGGTATTCAACCATCGCCAGGAGAGATGGACTACCTGGCTGCTAGGGAAGACAAACACTATACTCTGAACATCCCTCCCTTTTTTCTTCCTCCAGCTTAATGTGCTGAGCATCATATCCCTTTGGTAAGTTGGAATCAGCTATCCCAGCTATGTCCTCTCCTAATTTCTTGTGCATTCCCTCAGCCTGCTCACTGGTGGGGTGAGAGGCAGAAAAGGCCTTGACTCTGTGTTGGCTTTGCTCAGCAGTAACTAAACCATCCCTGTGTGATCAACACTGTTCCCACCACAAATCCAAAACATAGCCCTGTACCAGCTACTGGGAAGAAAATTAACTCTGTGCCAGCCAAAACCGGCACAAGGGCTAAATTGAAGGAGATGGATGAGTTCCCTTTTCTACCAAGCTTCCAAACAGCACAACTTGCCATTGCTCCCAGCCCAGACAATGCATGTGGTGCCACTCCGTCTGCTGTCAAACAATTGCAGCTCTCTGTTTTTAAAAGGGGCACACACAACAGCCTTGTGATTGCAAAGTTCATTTGTGTACCTCAGCAAATAACCTCTAACTTATTTATAGCAGCATGTATTTTGGAAATTGCAGCATTTTTATACCCCATGGACATAGCTTATTATTTGATTGGTTGCTTTACAGTTGTGACTGGTTTTGCCACCCACTGGATATCGTTCCTCAGCAGTTCTTTTAAACCACAAATTGATGTGTTGGCTTTGTGTGGTTCTGGAATACAGAACTCTACAGGACTCTACTTCCAGAGTTTCTGAAATCCAATTTCTGTAAACTTTTTCTTTTTTTTTTTTTTTAATGTTGTAATCAGGATTATAATCATCAATGTAAGGAGATGATTATACTGATGATTATTTCAGATTACTATACTGAATTCATCCCAGATAGACGTTTTAGTTAATGTAATGGTACCATGGGACAGGTGTTGGTTATCAAAAGTCCAATTAATCCATATTAATAAGGCACTTTACTCAGCATTGGGTATGTAGTATACAGCATTCACCTAGGATTACAGCCACCGCAGTGTGTGCAAGGCTGCTAATCACTTTTTCACCTTTGTTTTCCCTTCTGTCATTAGTTTACAGTAGCAGAGAGTTAAGTGATTTGATGGCTTTTGGAGGAAAAAAGACCTACAAAACTAGTAGCATTTACTGGTGCAAACTTTGTGCCAGTTATCTGTTTCCAGGGCATCATTATAAATGGAGGATGGAATATGTTGTATAAACTCTTTTGGGAGAACAAAGCAGTCCATAGGTGGCCTGGAGCCTTTTTGACTGTGCCAAAGTCTGTAAATACTCTTGAAACCACCCTTTTCTCATATGTGGACGTGCACACACACACACAATAAGAAGAGAAGGCTTGGCAAACTTGTTCTGGTGCTGGAAGGCTTGAGTGTTGTCTGTGGATGAGAGGGGTTAACTCTTTCTTTTCCTCTAATTCAGGTATAGGCTGTCTAGAACTGTAGAAACTAGGATTATAAACTCTTGACTGGACAGAACAATTCTATTGGGTGTATGTGTGCAGCATATTTGGGAATGCTTTCCTCCCCACATGCCCTGAGAAAGCCCTACTGTTTGCATGCAAAGACAAGTGTTCTCACTGAAATATTTATAGTCAAGTAGACTGAATTACCTGAGCAGCTAGATGAGGCTCAAGCAATCTCAGCCATTCCAGATTCAGGAGATGATGAATTTTAGTGAAAACTCTTAACACTCTCCAACAGCTTTCACTGAGGAGTGACTGTGTGTGGCAGTGGATGAAGTAGGGACACGCTTGTTAGGTGTGTGATGCTTTTCAGGGGTACTTCACTGAACTACAGAGCAAGGTGCAGATACTTCTGCTTAAAGTCTGGCTGATTTGACCTGTTCCTATAACACGGATGCAAAACCAGTCCAGGTTACCATGGTAGTGTACCTGCTGTGTTAAGATGGATGTAACTGGGCACTGAACCCTCCTCTTAGCATAATGAATTGAGCTGCTGTGCAGAAGACCTTTGATTTCAGCTGGGGAGCCAGCTTGGACTACGGTAGCTCCTGATCTATGCATGGCAATTCACTGAGAGTTGTAGGCTTGCCCAAAGACACAAGCTGTTTAGTTTCTAGGCTGAGAGACTGAATTAACGATGGTTTGGACGAGGCTGAATTAACAGTGCTTTGGACCAAGTGTGATTTGTAACATAGATCTCACTCAGGAAAATTAATGCTATCATAGAACCATGAAGTGGTGATTATTCATCCCTCTGGAATAGTTTCAGTGAGTCTGAGAAGGGAATTAGCGTAGCTAGGGAAACCTTTGCAGGTGAATATATCAACCCTGAGCTTGTCAGAGGGCAGGAGTCAAGCCTCCCACAAATCATGATATTAGAGAAAATATTTTCTATTTTTAAATTTCTTTCTGGGTTCTTTATTCTGTGGATTCACAACACTTTTTAACTTGGCAGGATAGGAATTTTGAACTGAGCAGTTTTTAAAAGGCAGTTGAGCTTCTTGTGTACCAGTATAGCTGCAAGAACCAAGAATGCGAGAGACTGAGTACGTTGTTAATATTAGCAAAGCTAGAGACATACAGAATTACTTCACTGATAATGAACCTCGGTCTGTTACATAATAAGATTACAGAGGCTGGAGGTGAGTAACTAGCACTGCACTCCCACAAGTCAGTATTGGGTCCAGTTCTGTTTAACCTCTTCATTAATTATCTCAATAGTGGGACAAAGACTTGTCCTTCAGTAAGTCTGCATAGAGGACAAAACTCAGAGGAGTTGTTGTTAGACAGGGTAGTTGTGCTCCCATCCTTGAGACCTCGACAACCTCATGAAGTTCAACAAAGAGAGGTGACAAGTCCTTCCCCTCGGGAGGAACAACTCCAGGCACCAGTACATGTCAAGGCTGCCTGGCTAGAAAGCAGCTTGGTATAAAAGGCCCTGGGAGGCCTGGTGGACACCAAGTTGAACGTGAGCCAGCTGTGTGACCTTGTAGCAAAGAAGGTGAATGATGTCCTGGGCTGCACTAGACAAGGTATTGCCAGCAGGTGGAGGGAGGTGATCCTTCTCCGTCCAGCCCTGGTGATGCTATACCTGGAGTGTTGTGTCCAGTTTGAGGCTTCCCAGTTCAAGACAGTGCAGTAGAAGGCCTCTAAGATGATTGAGAGCCTGGAGGAGAGAGAGACTGAGAGATCTGGGAGTGTCCAGCCTGAAGAGAAATCTCAGGGGGGGATCTCATCAATGCCTGTAAATATCTGAAAAGAGAGAGCAAAAAGGACAGAACCAGGTTCTTTTCATTGGCACCCTGTGACAGGGCCAGAGAAACAGGAGATTCTCGATGAACATCAGGAAACCACTTCTTTACTGTAAGGGTGACAGAAAACTGGCACAGGTTGCCTGGGGAAGTTGTGGAGTCTCCCATCCTTGATGCTTAAAAGCTGTCTGTAGCTATTGGTTTAGTCATGCATTTGTATCTGCAGCCAACTGTCTGTAGAGAGGGATGCCTCATCAGAGGGAGGAGTGGATGGTGACTGCTTCTTGGAACAGGGCCAAAAGACTGATAAAATTAGTTCAGTTACTGCTGCACACTAAGCCCCTGACAGATGCTGGTTTTGCCCTGGCACTTTGCGTAGCTCCTTGTCAGCCTGTAGAGATGCTGTTACCCAACCGGGACACAAAATCAAGTAAATTCCTTCAAGACAAGGCGAGCTGTGAGGCAGTTTCCAAAAGTAGGGTGCTCAGCTGCTTTGTTATTGTTGGGCAGCTCTACAAATCTGAATAAAAAGAAAAATCGGCATTTAGAGGCAAAAATAAATAATGTTTGATTTAATGTCTGTTATTTAGAGTAATTTATTTTCCTTTTTTTACTCACTAGTACCAAAACACTCCTTGCTGCCTCTCTTTTCACATGTGCTTGTTGTGGAACTGGGATGTGAATATCATCTGGGTTTAATTTTTGTGTTGAATGCTTTGGAGGAAGCAGCAGAGGCATCAGAACTGAAGCACCACTTAGGTTGTGTGTCATTGCCCTTACTGGGTAAGGAGTGTCTGGTAAGGCAGTGTTTACTGCTCTGGTTTTTTTTACATTTGCAAGATTAAATTTAAAATACTAGGCAGGTATTGCTGTTGTGCTGGAAGAGCTCCAGTGTAAGTGAAAAATCATATATTTAAAAAGGAAGAAAAGAAAATGTCACTCTTCTAAAAGCATTCAATAGCTGTTCAGACTTGCTGCAGTAGATCTCGGAGTCTGTGTGTGGTCATGGCTGCCTCGCTCTGTCAGCATTTTGAGTGTGATAGCAGGCAAGCGGGGATGCAGATGTCTGTTGCTTTGTGAACTTGCTGAACATAGCCAGGAGTTATGGGCAGTGAAATATGTAGTATGAGACAGTCAATCATGAAGCAGTTTTTTTTCTTCTCTCTGCAAAACCAAAGCTCTTTACTTTTTCCTTTTGCCATTGCTGTCGAGAGAGCCAAATTGTCTATTCTCTTGTCTTTGCATTTTACAATTTATTTTTTATGTAAAGAACTCAAAACTCCAGCCACCCAGCTTGGGTGAGAAATAAAACACCTCCCCAGTCCTCAAAATACTGAAGGGATTGTTCTGAAAAATACCGAAGCTGTGCTTTAAATGATTTGTTTTGAGGCTTGGCAAGCTCACACGGTGAAGTGCACATAATGTCACACTGCCCAAGCACATACTCTCTGAACCTGTGTGACTCTAAAGGCGGGGCAATGACAATGATAAATGCCTGTCACTTGGTAGTGTTTGGTGATTCCCATTAGCAGAGTGATAGGAAAAGGCCTTAAGGAATTTTCCTTTGCTTAATGATTATAGTAGGAATGAAAAATTGCTTACTCGTTCTCAGTGAAAACTCTTGTTCTGTATTTTCATAGCACTTAGCAGCCTCTTCCACAGACAGTGAGAACCTGTCAGCCAGCTTCATGGTTTGTACCAACCTATACCAAGCTTGTCTTCATGGAAATGCACAGTGCACATGCTTAATCCTTCTGAATTTTTCTGGAAGTGACAGTTTGTTAATTAAATAAACTATAATATACAAGATTAAATCCAAATCAGACTTTCAAATCTTTTCTGTGTGTCATAAGGAAGTGTAAGTTGTATGGGAGTTTATTTGCAATTTGTACTCATTAACTTCAAGTATTCAGTTAGTTATCTTAATCTGAGTGGTAACAATAAACTGATTGCTCATCTGTCCTTCCACTTAGGGAGTTCAGTCATTCTTATCCAGGGACTTTGTAAATCTGAAAATCAGGTAGTGCCTGCTTCTCCTCACTCATCTTTGTGTTTCTAGTGCCCAGACTAGTCCACTTGCCACCTAAGTATGAGATTTTGCTCTCTCTGAAGCCTTTAAGATATTCTTGGCAGCTGGCCTGACAGGGCTCCTGGATATGAGACTGAAACTTGCTCTGCTGCCTCCAGACAGAACTCAGTAAACAAGCTGTGCTCCTCTGTTTGGCAGGAGGCACTACTGCCAGCCTGAGGGGGCTGCAGAGCACCAGTGGTGCATAGCAGAAATACAATATTGCTTTCTGGGTCTCTCTATGACTTAAGTCATGTGTTGTTGTAATGTGAAGGTTTGTGAAACACTCCTTTGCTTCTGCAAGATGACTGAAAGTGTTTTAAGCTTGGCCCTGGTGTAATTAGTGATGCAGTTAGATAAAGCTATAGTAAGCCACTGGAAATGACTAGCATGTGGCAAGAGTAGCTTAGGCTAGGTTTAACTTGGTAAAATGTGATTCAGGCTTAAAAAAGAATAAAGAAAAAAGGGAATCATAGAATCAACCAGGTTGGAAGAGACCTCCAAGATCATCCAGTCCAACCTAGCACCCAGCCCTATCCAGTCAACTAGATCATGGCACTAAGTGCCTCATCCAGTCTTTTCCTCCACCACCTCCCTGGGCAGCCCATTCCAATGCCAATCACTCTCTCTGTGAAGAATTTCTTCCTAACATCCAGCCTATACTTCCCCCGGCACAACTTGAGACTGTGTCCCCTTGTTCTATTGGTGGTTACCTGACAGAAGAGGCCAACCCCCACCTGGCTACAACCTCCCTTCAGGTAGCTGTAGACAGCAATGAGGTCACCCCTGAGCCTCCTCTTCTCTAGGCTAAACACCCCCAGCTCCCTCAGCCTCTCCTCATAGGGTTTGTGTTCCAGGCCCCTCACTGGCCTCGGTGCCCTTCTCTGGACACATTCAAGCACCTCAACATCTTTCTTAAACTGAGGGGCCCAGAACTGGACACAGGACTCAAGGTGTGGCCTGACCAGTGCTGAGTACAGGGGAAGAATAACTCTCTCTGTTGCCTTCACAGCAGAGGTGCTCTAGCCCTCTGATCATCTTTGTGGCCTTCTCTGGACACTCTGCAACAGTTCAGTGTTGTTCTTGTGTTGGGGGCTCCAGAGCTGGACACAGGACTCCAGGCTGGATCTCACCTGAGTGGAGTACAGTGACAGAGTTTCCTCCCTCCACTTGCTGGCCTGATGGTTTGGGAGTTTCCCTGCCCTCCACTCTTATGAAATCACCCAGACAAGACTCAGCTGGCTGGAAGTTTAGGAATGAAGCTTTGTATTTACAGCTTAGCACAATATACAAACAGATATTTACAACATTTACAGCTATAGACAGAAATATGCGGGTTAAAATTAATACAGAACATGACAGCCCTCTCAGAAGTCAGAGGCCCCAGGAGGGGCTCCCAACCATCCTCCCACCTTCTTTCCACCCCTCTACCTTATCCCAGAGTTTGCCTTATGTGCAGGGTGAGTTTGGAGGATAGACAAGGGGAGTTACAAGCAGAATGATCAGTTACACAGAAGAAGCCCAGAGAGAAAAGCACAGAGGCACACACTGTCTTATCTATATTTGTGTTCTTGTTTTTATACATCTCAGCAAGCTTGTGAGTGAAGTAGACATCACCATTGTTTTACAGCCTATAATCTATTTTTTCTCATTAAAATACTCCAATTAGCCTCAAGCTAGCACAGCTGGCCATACTTTTGATGCAGCTCAGGACATGGTTGTGTTTATGAGCTGCAAGCACACATTCCACATTCCTGGGTCATGTTTAGTTTCTTATCAACCAGCACCCTTCAAGTCCTTCTCCTCATGTCTGCTGTCTGTCCATTTTCTGCTCAGCCTGTATTTATGTTTGGGATTGCCGTGCCCCAGGTGCAGGATCCTTGTACTTGGCTTTGTTGAACTTTGAGGTTCACCCAGGTCTACCTCTCAAGGTAGGATATTCAGAGGCAGTCATATGTCTTACAACCAGTAAGTTGTCAAGCTGACAGGCCTACTCTATTTAAATGATGCCCTATGTAGGTATGAAAAGTAGACATTATTGTGCTGCTTTAATATGAAGTATCTGAGAATAAGGTGATGGGTTTCACATACCTTTCATGTTACTCCTTCAGAACTTGTTTGCCAAGAGTGAAAGTCATGGCTTCAGACTTCCCAGAGTTTTGTGACATGTGATGAAACTTTGCAGTTTGTGGGATTGATTTTAGTTTTGGCATTAGACACATCATTTTTTTTTAGTATTTTGGGACTTTCTTCCATAGCTGGTTAATGTAATAACGTGCCAATATTTTGAGCTTAAAAAATAAAATGGACAGAGTAGTAGAAAGTGGTAGAAAGTCTGGGCTACTAGAGAGAAAATGAACTATGTGCTTTGTGTCAACAGTTTTGATGTTCTGTGAGAGGGCTGTTTTTGTCCCTTCAACTTGTTTATAAGGATGGCAGAGTCATGAAGTGTGGATTTTGTAAAGAGAAAGCTGACAAAATTAAGTGCTGCAGGAACCTGCATGTAGTGGATTTTTGTCTCTAATAGGTAACTAAGATACATGTGCATGTGTAATATTGTGTGGCTGATGAGTTCTCCCTGGTCCTTTATTTGCACAGTCTAAATGTTTTCTGTGAAAAAAAGATTGTCAAGGGTCAGGACTGGGCAGGCCACTAAATGAGTGACAGATGAATCCCTCTGTCTTCCCAAAGGGAAAAGGCAATGAGTAAGGGAGACTGATGGGCTGGGAATTTAAACTAGCCTTAATGAAAATAAGAAAATGAAGTAGATAAAGATATATTCAAATCCAATATCAAACCCAACTCCCCAAAGCCAGTTGGTCAGTGTCACCACTGATGCTGTAGCAGAGGTCCCAGATGGGACTCAGCAGCGGACAGGAACCAGATTCAGGAACTGGGTTCTGGAATTTGATTCAGAAACTCATGGATCAGACAATGGTCACTTAAGATGAGGAAGAGGAGAAAGAAAAGAAACTTGGCCCTTGTGATCCCTTGGCTTTATACCAAATATGAGGTCCATGGAATGGAATCTCTTGTTGGTCATCTGAACTGTCTGCTCCTTCCCACAGGTGCAGCCTTTACTCTGCACCCCAAGGTGGCACACAAGAAGATGTAGCAGTACTCTTGCTCTGCAGCCCAACCCTTCCTGCTAACTCTCCCCAGTACATCCTCACTGTCTGTGCAAACCTGCCCTGAGCTGCACAAAGTGCGGGCACTGAGCAGAGACTTGAGCTGGGAAGTCACAGCGCTGACCAGAATCAGTTCTGCTCTAGCTCCAACCAGGCCATAGATGTACAGTAGCGGCTGCCTTTTGTTAGCCTTGTCAGTTCCTTTAGAAAGGTCTCGGTGGCTGGGATTGAAAATGATGACCACATCGTTCTTGCTTTTAATACAACTTGTGAAAGAACAAAGGCTTTTTTGAATTCCGTATGCCATGCCCATTATTTCTTCTTGGTCGAAGCTGCAGCCGTGAATTGGGTCTCAGTGGGAGAGAAGGGAGAGTGTGAGGGCAGCATGTTGCTGCGCTTTGGTTTTGCAGGAGCTAGAATGTCCCCGCAGCGGGCATCGTGCGCAGGCATTGCCCGAAGTCCGAAGCGAGAGCCTCTCCGCCCTGAAGTGGGGCGGTGAAAGCCGCGGTGGCTCCGGACTGCCCGGCGGAGCTGCCCGCCGTTAGGCGTTGCAGTGGGGTGGCTCCGGACTGCCCGGCGGAGCTGCCCGCCGTTAGGCGTCGCAGTGGGGTGGCTCCGGACTGCCCGGCGGAGCTGCCCGCCGTTAGGCGTTGCAGTGGGGTGGCTCCGGACTGCCCGGCGGAGCTGCCCGCCGTTAGGCGTCGCAGTGAGGTGGCTCCGGACTGCCCGGCGGAGCTGCCCGCCGTTAGGCGTCGCAGTGGGGTGGCTCCGGACTGCCTGGCGGAGCCGCCCGACGTTAGGAGTCGCGGTGGTTCCGAACTGCCCGGCGGAGCTGCCCTATGCGGGGGGACCTGCCGCTGGCTGCCGGGGCGAGCGTGGAGCCGTTCTTCCGCCGTCACTTCCTCGGCTCTTTAGCTGCCATTGAGCGGCGGGCAGCGGCGGGGCACAAAGGCTGCACACACTGTACAAACAGAGCAGCAAAGCGGCAGGACACTGCCCCATTCTTCGCGCTGTGTGAGAACTGAGGGGGACTCTATTCAGCGTCTTTGTGCTGGTGTCTGTCAACAGCGCCGCTTGAGGCCAGCCCCATTGTGCTGCCCAGTGTTTCTTATTGACCCGAGTCTGTGCCCGCGATGTTCCCAGGGTCGAAGTTGCGAGCCAGAGAATGTTTGAAAAGAGGTAATGGTGGGCTAAATGCGTTCTGCGGCATTGTGGGCTGACCCATTAAATCTAAACTGCGAGCCGTGTTCATGCAAACAGGTAATTATGTAGTCACAGCTGCAGCCAGTGACAGCTGGTCACCGCCCCGCCGAACAGGGGGCTGGGGTCCTTGCCTCTCCCCCCCAGCCACTCGAGCCCTGAACTCTAATGATATTAACTGAAAATAGGGGTTGGATTAGCCAGACTGACAGGTCAACAAGGTGGATACTTGATCCGTGTAGGCAGAAATAAGTACTAGCACAGTTGCGTGGGTGCCTCTGCTACCTTATGCATCACGATTTTTCCCGTAGCTACGGGCTTGACTGAACTCTAGATCCACTTAGTACTTAGCAGTTCTAAGTCAGGATAAGCTGTATTTCAGAATGATTGTGAGCCTGACAGAGGGCCACAAAGATCCCAGAGGGGCTGGAACATCCCTCTCATGAGGAGAGGCTGTGTCTGGAGAAAAGCAGACTGTGAGGGGATCTTCTCACTGCTGATCAGTATCTAAAGGGGGCAGGAGACAAGAGGATGAGACCACCACTTTCCAGTGGTGCCTAGTGATAGGACAAGGGGCAACAGGCACAAATTGAAACACAGGAGTTTTCATAGGCAAAATATTCTGTACTTGGAAAATGCCAGAGAGGTTGTGGAGTCACCTTCATAGAGAAGATTCCCTCTCAGTCTGCTCTTCAGATTAAACAGCCCTAGATCTCTCAGCCTTTCATCATCAGAGAGATGCTCCAGTCCCATCATGTTTGTAGCTTCTGCTGGCCTCTCCCCAGTAGTTTGTTGACTCTCTTGAGAGAGTCTATCTAAATTCTTCACACTCTTTAGGACACTTTAATTCTATAGCTAAGAAAATTTGTTTCATTCCAAATATAAAAAGTCAGGAAGAACTTGAAATGAGAATTCCCAGCAGAAATCAAGAAGCTTCCTGACTAAATTGTTTGTTGTTTGTTTTTTTTTTTTTTTATCGCAGTGACTTGCCTACTGAGTAAAGCTTGAACAAACTTTTAACTCAAGTATTTATATTTTGATGCCATGTGCATCATGTGATGTCTGAGTTGTAATTCTGAGTGTCTCTGTAGGTAATGCAAAAGGAGCTCAAGAATTTTGTTTCAGAGGCAAAGATGACTTCTTGTCTTTAGATATGTCACCTGGCTTTGATGGAAGTAGCTATTAACCACTACAGCTTTCTTGTACCTTTGGAAGGTGATGCTGTCTAATGAAAGGTTGAAAGCTGGATGTAGAAATGATGATGTCCTCAGTGATTTGAAGCTCTAAGGTGGTAACAACAATGTGATCAGGGTGAGACTTGGCGTGTAGTTTAGTTTCCTGCTTCAGCAAGTAAGCCATTGTGGACAAACCTTGTACATTCATAGACAAAATAAGGCAACAGAGAATGTAGGCTGTAGGCTCCTTGGATGTGCACTAAACACCAATCACCTGCATATGCAGTATGTGTACTCAACATCCTGTCCCACACGTAGTGGAGAACAACTTCAGTGTTGGCTCCTAGGTTTTCCCAGAAGAAAAAAAAATTGTTAATACTTCATTTGTCCAACTAATTTTCTTGAAGCAGTGTACTTCTTGCAGAAGTAAAACATAAATAAGCATAAACCCCTCAAATTTTAATAGCAAAATAGTTGTTGCTTTTTTTTCTTTATTTCTCAGAGGTGGTGCTTACTGTTACATGGGAACAAGATGTGTCTGATCAATGCTTAACAGCTTTTCCTTTATCTTTCACAGCAGCATACATTAAGTGAAAAACTTAAAGTAATTTATTACACCTTTTAAAAATGGGTTCTACTTGATCTTGTGTTTCTTTTTGTAGTGGGTTAGATTAAATTTTAATAGTTATCTTTTTCATAGAGTCATAGAATCATTTTGGTTGGGAAAGACCTTTATGAGTATTGAGCCCATCCATTCACCAAGGCTGGTGCTAAACTATGTCCCTCAGCACCACATCTCTGCCTCTTTGAAATACCTCAGGGATGGAGATTCAGCCACTTCCCTAGGGAGTCTTTTCCAGTGGTTAAGAACCCTTTCAGTGAAGAAGTTTCTTCTCATATCCAACCTAAACCTCTTCTGGTGCAACCTGAGGCTATTTCTTCTCATCCTATCACTTGTTTTCCTGTTTTATTAAATATGTACATAAATAGCCTGTGTGAGACTACGTACAGTCCAACAAGATTGTCTGTTGATCAATGTCCATGTATTGGGTATGGAAATGAACAACATTCTTTGTTAAACTGGTACACTTACTGGTAAAGTCATCCCTAAAGATGGCAATATATGTGGTGTGTGTGTAGCTGTGATCTCAGTGGGCATACTTCATGTCCTTTTCTTAGAAGGAGAATGAAATGTGAGTCAGGAAAAAAGAAAAAAAAATGTTTCTAAGAGAAATTAATTGGCTTGTTTGAACAAAGGGCCTTGGGATACCATAACCTGTGTGTAACAAAACAATAGCCCTCTTGGCACACATTGTCCCTCTGAGTTCAAAAGAACTGTATGGAAACTCAACCTTTCTAAAAATACATCTGAGGGCATACTCTTTCAGTACTGGAAATACCCCCTGCACAGTGTGTGTGGGACATACAGACTCCAATGCAGAGCATCTGCCAGATAGAGCTAGAAGGAAGATAACAGCAGTGGGATGTAGGAATGGGCAGTGGAGGGATGCTCTTTTTAGTATTTCTCCCTGTACAGACTGTGGGGAAGGACTTACGGTTCTGTGACCTCACAGTAGAGCTGGACCTTAAGCATAACCTTAACCAGAATAACAGAATGCATGGGATTGAAAGGAACCCTCGAAGGGTTCAACCACCCTGCAGTGAGCAGGGAATGTCTCCAACTAGATCAGGTTGATCCGGGCCCTGTCGTGTTTGCCCTTGAATGTCTCAAGGGATGGGGTCTCAACTACATCTCTGGGCTGCCTGTTCCAGTATTCCACCATGCTCGTTGTAAAGAACTTCCTCCTAATGGCCAACCTAAATCTGCCCTGTTCCAGCTTCAAACCATTGCCTCTTGTTGTATCTCTACAAGCCCTTCTAAACAGTCCCTCCCAGCCTTCCTGTAAGTCCCCTTCAGGTACTGAAATACTGCTCTAAGGTCTCCCTGGAGCCTTTTTTTACTCCAGGCTGAACAACTCCAAGTCTCTCAGCCTGTCCTCACGAAAGAGGTGCTCCAGTCCTCTGATGATCTTTGTGGCCCTCTTTTGACTGTGTTCCAGCAGGTCCATGTCCTTCCTGTGTTGGGGGTCCCATAGCTGCACGCAGTACTCCAGGTGGGGTCTCCCACCAGAGCAGAACTGATAGAATCGCCTCTCTTGATCTGCTGGCCACAATTCTTTTGATGCAGCCCAGGATGCTATTTGCTTTCTGGCTGCAAGTGCACGTTGGCTCATGTCCAGCTTCTCATCCTCAAATCCTTTCCTGCAGGGCCGCTCTCACACTTATCATGCCCCAGCCTGGACTGATATCAAGGATTGTCCCAACTCAAGTGCAGGACCATGCACTTAAAAAGAGTATTTTGCAGGTTTTAAGAAAGTGCATTTGTCTCAGCAGCAAATTGTTCCAGTTTAAAAATGTGTGATGTCATCTAATATTGAGACAACATTCTGAGTATGCTCACGGAATGTAGTTTCCTGTATGTGTCAAAATTAAGAGATGGTGTGATGCAGAAACACAGCTATAGGGAGGATCAGGTATTTCAGTTGTTACCATCTGTGTGAAGTGGAGAATTTCACTTCAAAAAAAGGAGAACTTGTCCACAGCCAAGATCTTATCAGTAATGTTTTTGGAAAACAGGTCTGGTTTTACTGCCATGAGGGCTGATGTGCAGTAAGAGCAAAGAAGGTGAAATTGATTTACAAATTACCTCATTTAGTGTGTAAAATCCAGATTTATTACCCTGAAGTAATCAAAACCTCCTTTATGAATGCTTTGTTATACTCTATAATAACAGGACAGTTGGTTAGTCAGCTACATTTTCTGTTTTAAGGTTTCATAGAGTCACAGAATGGCAAGGGTTGGAGGAGACCTCTGGAGATCAAGTGCAACCTCCCTGCCAAAGCATCAGGATCACTGAGGGCAGGCTGCACAGGAACATGTCCAGATGAGTTTTGAAAATCTCTGGAGAGGGAGACTCCACAAAGTCTCTGGGCAGCCTGCTCCAGTGCTCCAGCACTCTCACAGGAACAAAGTTTCTCCTAATGGTGAGGCAGAGCTTCCTTGTGTGCCAGTTTATACCTGTTGCCCCTTGCCCTATCAGCGAGCCCCAGAGGAAAAAAAAAAGAGTCCGTTCTTCTTGATACCCACCCTTCAGATATTTGTAAACATTAATAAGATCTCCTCTCTGCCTTCTCCAGGCTAAACAGCCCCGAGGCTTTCAGTCTTGAGACTGTTGAAACAGTTTGCTTCTCTGACTGGTTTAACTGCATGTAGACATGCTTAGCGTTCAAGTTCAGATTCTCTTTTTTCTCCCAGTTACTAGAGTGACATTGACTTAGATCATCTCAGTCACATTGTGACTTGTGTTGTTTTCTGTGTATGGGTAGGATGCAGTGGACAAACAGGTTTTGTGGAACAAGAAAATGCAGATGACAATCAATGCAAGTCAGCCTCCACATGGGCTTCCTTTTTCTCTCTCTGACCATTGTCACAGCTTCCCCTCATTCACTTTGCTGGTAGTTGTCCTTTGTGTGGGAGCAACAGATTATATTGCTAGATCAGCAAATGTTGCCTTTATGTTTGATCTCTTCTAAAGCAGAAATGCAGCTCTAGATCCTTCAGAATTCCTCATTTCCCTCATGACAACATTGCTTCTCTGCAGCCTTTGAGAAAGAAACAAAAAGCTATTCAGAGAGCAAAGAATTTTCAACAGCTTATTCTTGCTTTATTTTTTAGAGCAATTTCTGCTCTTTGATAATTTGGTTTTCTCTGATAGAAAGTAATGACAACACTCCACACCAGATTCACACAGGAGGACACTTCCTCACTTGTAGAAATGCTGCTGAAAGCCAAAGTGCCAACCACATGGTTAATTCACCTTTATTGATGGAGTTGGTGGGTTCAAAGTATAGAAGGCTTGGAGCACTCACAGGACAGCTAATGGGAAAACTGCTCAGGTATTAAAAAAAAAAGATGCTTATTTTCTTGATTGCTATGGGAGAAGGTAGGTGCAGCAGAGAGTTAACTCTCTGGCATACTGAAGTGTCTTAATTAGAGCTTGGCAAAGAGCCAGGGTCAGTAGAAAAAAGGCTGTGCCTGAGAGGGCTCAGTGGTCTGAGCCTCTGGCAGGTCTCTTGCATTCAGCAGCACTCTCTGCTTGTGCCTACCTGTGGTGGGAAAGCAAGATGCTGCCCAGACCTGAAACGAAGCAGCTAATTGTTTTCCCACCCAGCTTCACTGTTATAACCTTAAAAAGAAAAGATGTGGAGAGGGGGGAGATACCTGTCAATAAAAGCAGCTTTTGCAACAACAGTTAGCTGCACATAGTGGTCTGCAAGTTGAAGGAGGGTCTGAAGTTCACACTGCAGAGCAAATCTAGCTTTACAAACGGTAGACTACAATATTAAAATAGGAGAGTTTGTATCATAGGATGATAGAATCATTTAGGATAGAAGACCTTGGAGGTAGTCCAGTCATGAACCCAACCCTACCAAGTTTGCTGCTAAACCATGTCCCTGAAACTTGATACCGAAAAGATTTTAAAGCATTGATAACCTGTAGTGATGCTTTTCAAACTGGGAATTACAGTTTGATTCCATTGTTTTTTAAGAAAGATGATGCTTCATTTGTAGGAATTATTGACAGGTACTGCTTTCCTGACCTTATGGCCTGTTTGCAGTCCTGGTGGGAAAACAACATGCCATGTTGCTCAGTTAATCATAGATTGTCCCAGGATGGATGATGTGGGTTAAATGTAAGCCGAAAAGGTGCATTTCAAAAATGAAAGGATAAAATATAATTTGAGGATCAGGTTGCTGAATCTTACAATGAGAAATGCAGACCTGTGATAAACTTGAGGCACACAGAGTCACAGAAGAGACCTTTATGATCATCTAGTCCAACTTTTGATCCAGCACAGCAAGGTCACTGCTAAACCATGTCCCTAAGCAGATTCAGGGAGATAGTAGGGTGGGTGCTCCTCTAGTTAGTATCTTTCTGAAGTGTGTAGAAAAAAATTTCCTTTACAATTCAAAAAATCTCCAGAATTTGTGAGACTGTGTCATAAGGTCTGTGTGAATGTTGAAATGGCCCATGCCTGTATTTGAAGAGCAGAAAATGTGTTGTATGTTTGAAGGTGTTTCCAGAGGTACCAGTAGTAGTTACGCTTTTCTGTCTCTCACTGAAGGGAAATTAAGCACCTGCACCTGGTCTGTGAAGTCTTAAAGTCATCTTCTTGTAGGTACAGCATCATCAGGAATACCTTACAGTCCTATTTCACAAACCCACAGTACCAGAAATAGATTCCACTTGTATTTACATTTAATAATAAGTAACAAGACTGAATAAAAAGCATACTTGTGTGTGTCTTTAAATCTCCAGATAGATCTTATTGACTTCAGTAGGACTCTGCATGACATAGCAAATTACATCAGGGGAGACTTGCAGGTCACAGCAGTATAGAATTCCTGCTAATTAGTTAGTCACTGCATGGTGGTTCAACCCATGCCATCTCTATCCGTAGCAATCGTCTGTTACTTTAACACCTCAGGGAAGCATCTCTGGAGTTTCTGACTCTACTTTTGCATATTGAGTGATGGCAGAGTGGCAGTGCTGGTGTTTTGGCGTTGTGTGTGCCAGGCTGATGGGTACCATTATGGATCTGTTCTGCACTGTAGGCTTTGGTTAAATATAAAGAAGTAAAAAAAAAAACCCAAAAACCCAACCCAAAAAAACAGCTGTGAATCACAGTCCACAATTTGCTCTGATAAAAACCTGCTTGGAATAAGATGATAACATCCCTGAAAAGACTGTTTTCTACTTTCTGCTCACAACTCTGATTTTTTGCTTAGAGAGAAAGTCATCTGAAGCTTCAAACCGTGCAAGTCCACCCTGCAAAGCACAGTAAGGGCCTTTTTCCATAGCATTCAGTTGTAGCTCAGACTGTGTCAGAAGATAAGGACCTTTGTGGAGAGCAACACTTGTTTAGTTCTTATTGTATGAAGTGTCTTACTCTCTTCAGTTTAATTTATAGTAAGCATAGATAGTAAAGAATTTTGAGTCCTAGGGTCAGTCCATGTACCTGATTGAAATATAAAGAATTAAGCTTCTTGGATTTGTCCACTTGGATTATGCCTCTGTGAGACCACCAGCTCTTTGTTGCATGCCATGGATGAGTGAAGCGTCTCTTTCCTGCCTGGTAAAGATGTGGACTATTCCTTCCAAAGAAACTGCATAGGAAAGTGGATAATGTCTTTGTGCATGGAAATATTTCCTCCTGACCAAATTGGTCTTGGGTATATGCAGTAACTGCCAAGTTAGTTTTACAGCAGAAGTTGTGTGTTTACATTGTCTGCGTATGTTTTCTAGGAGAAATATTTGAGTAGTCAGTGATCTGCTCTGCTTTTCTAAATGTTTGTGCAATTACTTGAAATAGAAATAGAAGAGCAAAGTTAATACTCAAATCTGTGACTGCAGGCAGTTTGCATGGGTGTTTGTTTATTCTAAGCAGTGTAACAGATCTGTGTAAATTTGTTTAGACACTCCTGAAAATAAGTTCAACCCAGTAAAATTGAAAGCAGTTTTATGAAAGAGCTGCTGATGATCAGTTAAAGTCTACCATGAGAAAATATATCTTGGAATGCTTAGGTGGAGGTCAGTGGTGAGAAGTGTTGCTTAGAGGTTGCTTAGATGTTGCCAACAACATCTTTGTTGGCAACCCAAACAGTGGGATCGAGGCTCCTTCAGCAAGTTTGCCAATGACACCAAGTTGTGCAGTGTGGTGACATGGTGGAAAGAAGGGATCCCTTCAGAGGAACCTGTAGAGGTGGGCCAATGCCAACTTTATAGAATTCAACAATGGCAGGGGCAAAGTACTGTGTGTGAGTTGGGGTAATCCCAACTGGTGCTGGATTTGAGAAGCTCTGTGTGAGCCAGTGATGTGCACTTGCAGCCCAAAAATCCAACTGCATCCTGGATTGCATCCTCAGTAGCATGGGCTGTAGGTTGAGGAAGGGAATTCTGCCCCTCTCCTCTGCTCTCTGACCCTATCTGGAGTTCTGTGTCCAGTTCTGGAGCCCTGAGCACAAGAAGGACGTAGGTATGTTAGAGCAGATCTATAAGAGAGCCATGAAAATGATCAGAGAGCTGGATAACCTTTCTACTTAAGACAGGCTGAGTTCAGCCTGGGAAAGAGAAGGCTCTGGGGGCACATAGAGCTGGAGACTACAAAGACATGTAGTGATAGGACAAGGAGTAATGGTTTCAAATCGGAAGAAGCTCAGCTTAGATTTGACATTAAGAAGAAATTCTTTCCCATGAGGGTGGTGAGGCTCTGGAGAAGGTTGTCCAGAGCAATTGTGGAGGCTTCAGATCTGTAAGCATTGAAAGGCAGGTTTGATGTGGCCTTGAGCAACCTGGTCTGGTAGGAGGTGTCTCTGCCCATGGCAGAGGGATTGGAACTAGATGATCTTTAAGTAAAGGTCTGTTCTGATCCAAGTCCAAGTGTGGTATCCAGGGTTACCCTCTATAAAAAGATCAGATTTGGAGGAGAAAGTATTTCTACAGCTATTCAGGGAGAGAAAATGTGCATTTTTAGTGTGGGATCTCCTGATTAAACAATGTTAAAACAAGTGCTGAGTTGGTTGCATAGGTATAAGTACCTGAAAGGAATAACAGTTTATTCAGCCTTTTCCAGTCACTTCTTAGGCTGTTTCTCCAAATAAAAGAGCTATACAAGCATTAAAAAAAAAAAAAATTAAAAAGCCCCAAACCAAATTAAAGCAAGGTCACATTCCTGGTGAGGAGAAAGAACAACTTTTTACTGTAAACCTTCAGTTTAGATTCAGACTTATTTTTCGCAATGGTAGTTTAAAACCAATGATTTTAAAACCTTTTCATGTTTGCATGACAGGAAGTTTCCAGGGCATCTGTGTTTTTCTTTTCAGTGACTGATTTTTGCTTCCAGGTAAGTGATGAGATTCTTAGTCTTGGAGTATTTTGATTTGAGCATAAGGGTAGCTTTTAAAGCCTTTACTTCCCTCTAATCACAAGTATTTAACTCACATCTGAGGATACTTGAAAATATTGAGGTTTTCAAGGTGTTTTGAATGTATGAAGAGCATAGATTTGGAAGGGAGGACTTCCCAGCTGAGGACTCCTGTTACATCCACCTCCCTTCAGCCTGCCTGGGAACTGATTTCCTACCCTCAGAGTCTCTCATTGTGATCACCTGTGGCTTCTATGGCAGAAAGAATGTTTGTCCAGCTATTCTGGACAAACAGCAGTACCTCTGACAGTTCCCTGTCTCCAGCAGTAGCCAATGCCTGGGGAAGCTTAAAGGGCATGGCCATTGAACAGAGAGATGCCTTTGTCCATCTTCCAGCTGCTTATGGTTGGGGAGGCTTCCTGAGCCACGGGTACCGTCCTTGTGTTCTCCCTGTCCCAGGACAACATTTATTGAACTTCTGTACCTGTTTCAGCATCAGCAGTAAGTTATGACAGAGTATCACAGCTTTTTTTCTTGGCATCTGGGCCATTCTTGTCAGTGGTTTGAGCAATCTTGTGATATGGGGTTGTGAGGGGAAGCTGGAGAGGCAGCTTCTTTGGAGTAGTTCCGTTGACACCATGCTGCCTATCAGAGGTTATTAGATAAGTAAAATCACCTTATTTATCCACTGTCTTCTGTTTTATACTTAGCCTGTCCAGGAATTCACCTTCTTAAAGCATCCTGCTCTGCATGAGTGTGTATGCTAGAGTATACCTGTCTCTCATATACTTGCAAGGCTGCCAATATATATCTACAATTTAAAATTTCCTGTTAAGCTTCTTAAAATAACTTATTCTTGATGTACCTTATTTTAGAAACCATCAGTATGAGGTTGGGTACCAGCTCGTGTGGGCTTGTGGGCTTCTTTTGAGGGTCAAATTAACACTTGGATCAAGTAGGAGGGCTCCAGGATGTGGCACAGTATAAGCTGTGAGACCAGAAATGTTGTATCAGTGATGTGAATCAATGATGATCACAATTGTCATGATATAGTAAACAAACAGCATCCTTAATAGATATACAGCCTGAAATAAATTTACTCAGAAGAAGTGAGTATGATTAAGCAATTAATTCTTTGCAGTAGTAAGGCCCAGGTCATCACCTTCATATTGTCTGTCTGATTAGTTCTGAGATGATTTCTGGTTCTATTATGTCTGCTTTAATTTCATTACAGACACAACTTCATCAAATATTAATAGTAAGGGCTGTAGGATAAAACCTTTGTGTCTGGTTCCTTGCTTTTCCTTGCTGCCTTATTAGTAGTGGAGTGTTCTGGAAATTATGATCAACTACTGCTGCAGAGCCAGCAGATGGAGAACAAGAACACTTCTCGGTTCCTACATGAATATGAAATCAGAAGTCACTGTTGCTTGAGGAGGAAAGGGGGTAAACTGTAATTAGGCCATCAGTACTGTAGGTAGAAAATCAGTTTTCAGAAGGTTAGCTTTGGAAGGGACCTCTCCCCCATCCCTACCTGGTCAATTATTTTCCCTTTAAAATATTAAATGTACTCAAAACTTTCTGGCTGAGCAAATAGACAGTTGGTGCATGTAACATGCAGTCAAGCATCACGGCTGGCTTCTACCCAGAGAGTTCATTTTGGCTTTTTGTATCCTGCAGCTGATAGAAGGATGTGACTGCAGAGGTGCTGCTGCTAAGAATGCCTTTGCTTTACTGTTATGTTTTCAAATGATTATATTTGTGTGAAGAGAGGCACAGGTTTTCCATCTTCTCCATCAGTTCCCCTAATAGAGCATCTTCTGCTATGGTGCTCCTCCTTTTTGATTTGAAAGTACAACTTTCAGTTGTTTACAGCAAGTTGCTTTCTAGCCCAGAGAGGTTGTGTAGTCTCCTTCTCTGGAGACTTTCAAAGCCTGCCTGGGTGCATTCCTGTGTAGACTACCCTAGGTGATCCTGCTTGTGGCAGGGGGGTTGGACCTGATGATCTCTGGAGGTCCCTTCCAACATCTAACATTCTGTGATTCTGTAGCCAACTTTGATCTCAGCAGAAAGCAGTAATTTAGTGAACTATGTGATGTGTACTGACAGAAGTGTGAAATCTTTCCCCACTATTCATATGAATAAATCAGGTAACTTCTAGGATAACTTAAAAAAAAACTAAAAATAAAAGAAAATACTTTTACAGTCAACATTTTGATTTGTGTGAAAAGGATCTTTTATTTCAGGTAACAAATTATCCTTATTCTTACTCAGGATTCTCACTTATAACAAGAAAAATGCTTTATTTAGCAGAGCTCATCTGTGCTCCCCCTTTTCTATTATGCCTAAAACTTCTCACACAGAGTCTTACTAAGTATTTTATGGGCTGTTCAAAACAGCAAGCCCCATGGGATAGAGACAGTGTGTCCAGCGCAGCCCCTAGTTAATAAACCCTCAGGGTTTTGGTCACTTTGAATGTTAGTTAAAGGTTATGGGATAATGATCCCGACTACACTTGGAAGATTAAAAGCAAAGTTTTGCCTCTGTCCTTGCAGATTAGGGACAGTGGAGTTTTTTTTGTGCTTGGGTCCCATCTCTTGCACCCCTGCGCCATGTATGTGTGCACATTCCAGCGACACCATGAGAGCCATGCCTACAATCTGTCACATGCAGTCTGTTCTCTGTTTCTCGTTCCTTTTCTCAGGAGGAAAGTTTCATGCAAAATTTTGGTTTTACAGATTTGAATTCATATCTCATTTGTTAAGTTTGCTTCTAAGAAGGAGCCCCAGCTGGAGTAATGCAGCCTGTGCGTGGTGGTTCTCACTTGGGCTCTCTTTTTGAAGCCTGTCTCTTGAACAGGAGTTTTGATTTGAGTAAATAACTCTGCATAGTTAAGCTTAAAAAAATGCCTTTAAATACCTTTAAGTAATAGAAATCTGCACACTATATCAAGCCCTGTTTCTTGAAGTACCTCCAAGTCCAGGGGATTAAGGTCTTGTAATAGAGTGCTAATTTAAGTCAGTGTGTTGATCAAAGAAACGATTTGGTGTGCTCCTAATAACCTGTTTTGCCAAGGGATTTCTAGCTGTTGTCTCAAGAGTGGCTTGATGCCTGGAGAAGTGGTGGTGCTGTTGCCTCGGTGCCTGATACCTCTCCTATTACCCTGACAGCTGGGAAACTGGCAGGAGAGCACTGTTCACAAGAGAAGGTGGAATTCAAGTGCCACCTCAATTCCCACCGTTTTGAGAAGGTCTAAACCATTTTGTCATCTAATCACTGGTGCCCTTGAAAAGCAGTAAGGCAGCAGAGTGTCTGAAAAAGACTTCAGAACAAGACAGTAGCCCTGCTTGCTTGATTTAAGATGTATTCATTTCTGAAGCCAGATCAGTGTCAGTCATGGCACAAGATCTTTGCCGATATCTGGATATCACCAAGTGTTATTTTAAATTTTATTTGAGACCTTAACTCAGGTGGGACTTTTGCACCTCTAATCAAGTCTGGTTTTTTACTGAAACTGGTGTCAACTGTTCCAATTATGTACAAAGGTAGGAAACAGAGGGGTTACATGTGCACAAGATAAACTGCAGTCCCTTCGGATTCCATTGGTATTTCCTTATGGATGCAAGGATTGAGCCAGTTGTTTTATTTGGGGTGGAAGGGATGAGCTTATGGTACCAAAGGAAAATACTGGATACCTCTGATGAGAACAGGTCTTTGCAGGACATTGAGCTAGACCTTGCAGTGAACTGGAAGCGAAACTGCTGAGGCGGTGCTGAGTAATGCTGAGATGCTGAGTAATGGCTTTAACTGTGTTCTAGTAACTCATACAACAAAAAGTGTCCCTTTCTTGTCTCTTGGTTTCACAATTAGCTTCCCACAAACAGTCACCACACTTGCCTTTTGAGTGTTGTTACTACTGATAAACCACCTCCTTTACTGATCTGTGGGCAGAATGCTTCTGTCCTCTAGTCAGTTTAGTAGTCTGAGCCCTTGTGGACAGACCACACCTAGCTGAATCGCTGAGGTTTGCTTGTTTGAGTGTGTCCTGGTTTGAGCTAGAGCAGAACTGATTCTGGTCAGTGCTGTGACATCCCAACTCAGTCTCTGCCCAGTGCCAGCACTTTGTGCAGTTCAGGGCAGGTTTGCACAGACAGTGGCTGCTGCTAGCAGTGAGGACGTAATGGGGACAGTTAGCACCACGGATTGGGCTGCAGACCAAGACACTGCTACATCTTTTGTGTCGTCTTGGGATGCAGAGTAAAAGGCTGGGGAGGAGCAGATAGGTCAGGTGACTAACAAGGGATTCCATCCCATGGACCTCATATTTGGTATAAAGCTGAGGGATCAGCTGTGGATCAGTGGACAGTGTCTGAGGACTGTTTGTTCTGCCTTCAATCCTATCTGTGTGTTCCTGAATCCAGTTCCATAATCCAGCTCCTGAATCTGGATCAAATCTGCTGCTGAGTCCAGTGACACTGACCAATTGGTGACACTGGCCAATTGCCATCACAGGATTTGGTTCAATATTTGTTTTGAATCTATTTGTGCATTTTTTTTTCTTATTTTAATGAAAGTAGTTTCAGTTTTCCAGCCCATCTGACTCTCTCCTTTATTCCCTTTCTTGTCGCTTTGGGAAAGAATGAGAGGTTCATAAACAGCCTCTGTCATTTGCTTGGTGGCCAGCCCGGCCCTGACCCTCGACAGAATGAATGCCTAGTTCAAAGACATTATTCAGATTTTCCCTCTCTTCTGGATCTGGTTTTCACTGTGAGTTAATGATATGTCTGTGTTGCATCACAGGTGAAATACAAAGGTTTGCTTTCTCTCTGTCTTCTACCTTGTATCACACTTCCAAGCTAAAGATAGGTTAGATGCTCTGCCTCATATTTTATTCCTCAGTGACTTAGCATGGATAAGGAAGTTTTCTTCCTCTTTGACTTGTATTATTGATGTGCTTTTGGAATTAATTTTCTTTATTTTCAAGGAAAAATAACCTTTGTTGATTACATAAAATAATTGGGTTTGGAAGTACCTTTAAATTTATCTTTAATGCTTCTTGTCCCAGGCACAAGGTGGGTGCAGGTTTTCTGCCTGCAGTTTGACTAGAGGACATTTGCTCTCATCTTGAGCTGGACTTGAGCACTTTAGAGCCTGCGGATTTACAGGCGGCTCCTTCTCACCAGGGTTCAGGGCCACGTATGCGCCAGCACTGTGCAGCATGTACCCAGAGTGACAGTGAGGAAAAAAGCGGGGGGGGGGGAAACCACCAGACTGGCTGCAGCCTGCTGAGCATAGCCAGCTGCTGCTTGCTGTCTTGTGCTGTGAGAGCACCTTTCTGACAGGTTCTCAGGCTCAGCTCCGAGGTCAGCACGGGATTAGGATGGGAACCCACTTTGCTTTTCCTGACAGCTGCAGTGTTTAGTCACCACGCGGTGACTTCAGCCCTGTGGCTTCTAAAGAATGTTTAATTAGTGTGCCTGCTATCAGAAATTATCTCAAGCAGAGAGACAAGCATATGTTGGAATTGGAGAAGATGATGTAGGGGGGCTGGTGAAGGGTAGCATCTAAGATGTTATGAACAGTTTTTATATAGATTGATAGACTTTGATTTTGATGTTGTGATCGAGTGTTTCAGTACTTTATTTCTTTATTGATTAAATTACTGCTTATTTGAGATTAAAGTCTGCAGCAAGGCAGGGCTATGTTCACAGATGGAGCTCTAATTTGAGGGGTTTGAAGTGTAATCTGGACCCCAGATCTCATAGTACCACGTTCTGCATTGTCTGTCTCTGGGCACGTGGAAGTAAATGTTCACCTCTTCCTAGGCAGTGATCCCACACTGAAGAGGTGCTTTTGTTCTCTGCTATTATTTTTGTGATGTTCCCCAAAATCCGCAGTTCTCCTCTAATGAGAAAGTGTGCTGAAGTGAACAAGTAGCTGCTGTTCTCTCCTGCAGAGTAAGAGCTTGGTGGGAACTTGAGGAGCCTTGGAGAGACACAAGTGCTGTTGTGCAAAGAGCCAGGCTGCCTTGCCAGCATTCTGTGAGCACAGGCCAGCTCAGGCCAGTTGGTTACAGATAAAAGCCTTGGATTTCTCCAGCTTTCCCCTGGGACTGGCCGTGTCTCACTGTAAGCTGTGACTCCATCACCCCCTGAAATACTTCCTGAAAACCCAATTATTTTCCAAACAGCTTTGAAAACTGCAGGACATGTCTGGGCATCCCCTCCCTCATAAGGAAACAAACCACGTTTGATGGTAAAAGCCTTTTGACTTGTTCCAGTGTTCAGCTGTGTGGTGGGAGCAGGGATGTGGGAGGGGAAATGTGGCAGCACTTGGTACATTTCACAGAGTATACAAGATGTGACCTGCAGCCACTGCTTCCACTCAGCCAAGCCGCCTGCAAATGTTGCTCCTGTCCAAGGGTGTTTTCCCACTAGGAGCTTAGGGAGGAGGCTAAGGAAAGCTTGTTGGCCTACAGGGTGAGTTGGTGAACATTTAGGTCACATTAGAGCAGCAGAGTTTGCAGTACAGAGAATCATAGATGCGCAGATTGCATTGGGGTGGAAGGGACCCTCAAAGGTCATCTTGTCCAACCTCCCCTTTCAGTCAGCAGGGACATCTGCAACTAAATCAGGCTGCCCAGGGCCACATCAAGTTCAATCTTGATTGTTTCCAGAGCCAGTGCCTCAGCCACATCCCTGGGCAACCTGTTCCAGTCTTTTGCTACTCTCATTGTAAAGAACTTCCTCCTTATGCCAACCTAAATCTTCCCTGCTCCAACTTCAAACCACTGCCCCTCATCCTATCACCACAGGCCCTTCTAAACAGTCCCTCCCCAGCCTTCCTGTAGGTCCCTTTCAAATACTGAAATTTAACTATAAAGCCTCCCTGGAGCCTTCTCTTCTCCAGGCTGAACAGCCTTAATTCTTTCAGCCTGTCTTTGTAGGAGAGGCTGTCTTCTAGATCTACTTTGTCAGGTCCATGTCCTTGTGTTGGGGGCCCTGGAGCTGGACAGTACTCCAGGTGAGGTCTCACCAGAGCAGAGTGGTAGAATCACCTCTCTTGACCTTCTGGACACACTTGTTTTGATGCAGTCCAGGATGTCATTTGCTTTCTGGGCTGCAAGCACGCATAGTGGGCTCATGTCCAGCTTCTCAGAGCAGTAAAGACACAGGCCCAACCACCCTGGCTGCAGAACAATTTGGAGTTTTATTCTATTCTTGCCTCTTTTAGCTTTTTCTACCTTTATTTTATTAACTGGTCTTTGGAGTATTGTTTTTTCCCTACTTTTTTAATGGTAATCTCCTCGTGCTATGGGATAATCTCTGTAACAAACCTCAGCCCACATTTATTTTGTTTAAAATTATTCTGAATTATCACAACCTGTACTTCATAAAATACATCCTGAGTAACCTCATGGCCTGTTTTTCATCTTCAGTTGCCCTTCCCCCTTGCTTTTTGAAGCTGAATTAATTTTTCCATTAAAAACAGGCTCGTAGGCTCTTTTAGGGTAGGAATGGCAGTGCCTTGCTTGAATTCTGTGATTGTTTGAAATATTAATGAAATGGTTTTTAACATCCCATTTCATGGAAAGAAAAATAAAATCAAGCATGACAACTGTAAAGTGTCCAGGAGCAGAAACTTTTTTTGGCAGGAGCAGGAAGTACCTGGGGTTTTTATTTCTGTGTTTTAACCAGGGTGCATTATTCTTTCTGGCTGAAATTTGTTGATTCACTTCATAATTGGAAAGGACTCTTCTAATAAATGGCTTAAAGGCTGCTGTGGCTTCTCAGCATCTGTTTTCTGGCAGTCAGACTGCCTAGCAGCTTGGCGCTGATGAGGCATCTACCTCTGCTTGTGCCAGTTTGCAGAGCTGTGCTGTTACGAAGAGTGTCAGCAGCATTCTTCTCTGCTTTACAGTGAGAAGGAAAACTCAAATGTTTCTTTCATCCTTACAGTTTAGATTCTTACTTTGCTTATTTGAAATTTGTAAGAATAAATTAGGAATATTTTAATACATAAGACCATAGAATTGTTTTGATTGGAAAAGACCTCTAAGATAATTAAGTCCATACAGCAACCTAGATCACATGGCTATTAAGCCATGTCCCAAAGTGCCATGTACACTTGTTTCTCGAGCACCTCTAGGGATGGTGACTCCACCACCTCCCTGGGCAGCCTGTTTCAATGCCTGACCACTCTTGCAGTGAAGAAATTTTTCCAAATATCCAATCTAAACCTCCCCCAGCACAATTTCAGACCATTTCTATTGCCTGATACTAGAGATATGCCACACTCCAATCTCCTTTCAGGGAGTTGTAGAGAGGAATGAGGTCTCCCCTTAGCATCCTCTTCTCCAGGCTAAACAACTGCAGTTCCCTCAGCTGGTCCTCACAAGATCTGTTCTCCAGACCCTTCACCAGCTTTCTTGCTCTTCATGTACCGTACAGCTGTGTACTTTGATCATCGTCATCATCCTTCAGGCAGTTACTGGAGTTAAATATTGACCGATATTTTGCTTAATATAACAGATGTTTCTGAACACTGAAAGTGGTCCTCTAAACAGATGTTCTGTTATGTTTTGGATAAAGCTGTGTAGACAGTTACATGTTTTAACAAACTGTAGCTTTTGCTGTAAGCCATTGTTTAGTGGGTATGCTAGTTTGAGGCTAATTAGAATATTTTAATGAGAGAAATGAGATTATTGGCTGTGAAAAGAAAATACAGTGATATCTGAATTACCCGTTCGTTCTGCGGGGACGTATAAAAGCGAGGACACAAACACAGGTCCAACAGTCTCTGTTGGGCTGTTGCTGTATTAACTCTTCCACCTGACCCTGCACATCTTCCAACTAATCAATCTGCTTCTAACACCTCTTGCTGACCTTTCCAGGTGATCTTGCAGGTAAGAGAGATTCTGAGATAAGGGAAAGGCTGGAAAGAAGGTGAAAGGTGATTGGGAGCCCCTCCTGGGCACTTTGACTGCTGGGAGTGGTCTCATATTTCTGTATTAATTTGAACTTGTATATAACTGTATATAGTTGTAAAGATCTGTAATATATTGTGTATATATATGCTTATAAATTGTGCTAATCTGTGAATATAAAAGCTTCATTCTTTAACTTCCAGCTGGCTGAGTTTAGTCTGGGTGAGTCCTTGTTGGGAGGGGCAGGTAATTCCCAAACCACTATAGTGGGCTATTTCTATTTAGGACATGTTCATAGGGCCTGTTACAGCCTTCGTTACTTCTGTTTCAGGAAAGAGAAGCTGAGTGAGAGTATTAAACTCCTCTGAGATATGTAGAAACACATGGTACATGGGGAAAGAAAATGGTGACAGTTGAATTGTTGTCCCAGCCTGCTTGCACACTGGTAGGATCTAACAAAACCAGCCTTGTAATTCTGGCATGAATAAGGTAGCAGCAGCAGCAGCTTGACACTGTTGTCTTCTCCAGAGTTCATACTCCTTGTGTACACCATTGCTGAGGATTTGTCCTGCCTCTGGAGTGCATCAGGGAACATTTAAGTGAGGCAGAAGAGTTCTGTTGTTATTTCTTCCCTATTCTGTGCATCCTCCAGCTCCACATCAGTGACTCTTTTTGTGTCTGCAGTACTGTACATGTGATAGCCTGCCACTCACTGTCTGATAGCAAGCAAATAGAGAGTCTTTAGGAAATCTGGGGAGCATGTAACAGCAGGATGCTCTAGTTATTATTTCTTGAAACCTAACTAAAGAAGACCCTGAAATGTGCTAAAAAAAATCTTCAGATCCCTCACTGGTGTTTTGGGGTGAATGATGGAAGTTATCCTTTTCAGAGAACTGGTGTGTGTTGGCTATGAAAATAAGAACTAGTCTTCGGTTAGGGAATCACAGAATGGTTTATGTTGGAGACTCTTGAAGATCACCTAGTCCAACTCCCCTGCAGTGAGCATCTTTCAAGATCAGGTTGCTTAAGGTCCCATCCAGTCTGCCTTTAAACACATCCAGGGAGCATGCACAGACTCCCTGGGCAGTCCATTCTAATGTCTTGTCACTCTCATCATAAAAATGTCTTCCTCTCATTGTCGCTTGTCCGACAGCTACAGGCCTTGATGAAAAGTCTTATATAATCTCTCTTAACAGTCCCTTCTTCTATACTGAGAGCTACCAAGGTCTCCTGAGAACCTTCTCTTCTCCAGTCTGAACAACTTTAACCCTCTCAACTTTTCTTCATAGGAGAAGGGTTCCAACGGTCAGATCATTGTTGTGTCTTCTGCTGGATCTGCTCCAACAGTTCCATGTCCTTCTTGTGCTGAGGACTTCACAGAGTTTGACACAGTACAGCTGGGATCTCACCAGAGCAGAGGAGAGAATCACCTCCCCCAACCTGCTGGCCACCATTCATGTTATCTTTTTAGCCATTCCATTTCTGCTCTACATCTTTAGGTTTGGAGAAATTTGGAAAGTTTTTGCTTACTTCTCTCAGCTCTTTTCAGTGCAAGTTGGCATTTAGCACAACAGACGCACCCCAAAAAGGGGGGAAACCATTTCAGGAAGACATTGCAAGAATCTCTTCATTTACCAGAGTCATGGAGAGAAGACATGGAAGTTCTGTACTAACAGAGCAGTGGAAGATACCATTATTGGTGATGAATTAATTTTACTTTGTATGTAATGCAGAATGTCACATGCTGATGTATTCCCTTTCATTAGAAGTGTTGTGTGAGTGACAGGAACTAAGCAGAAAACACTAATTATCAACTGGAGTTTTATATCTAATTGGGCCTATAATGAGAAGTGTGAGTCATTTGTTTACTGTGGGCTTCAGTTCTTACACAGAAAAAAACAACCAGCAGCATAAGGAGGAGCTGCTGTAGGGATTTACTCAATTTGATACCAAGGTTAAAGTTTATTTGATATTAAAACAGGGTGTTGCAGTCATACATTCTGTGATGGTGTCATTTGAATGTACTTTTTATACAGTAACCTTATATCCTCAGTTTGGGGAGGAGACAGAAAATAGGTGGAGAATACTAAAAGCAAAAAAGCCCACCCGAGTTTCTTTGGTTATGCCATATATTGGTTCTGCCTGGTCTTTCTCCATTTCTCAAGAGGTTTTGATGGGAAAGGCATCTCAGAGGAATGGATTGCACTGTATTTGGGCAGTGGCTGCTCCTGAGCATGGTTATCTGCTTGCTAACTTCTCGTATACAACTGTTAATGGTCATGTTAGTGCCAGTTTATCTGCAGCAGCAGTATGCCTGAGCAGGATGTAGGCAAATGAGTAATAATGTTTCCTGTGAAATATGTCACCTTTCAGCAGCAGCCCATCTCTGAAGTATTACTCTGCTGTCAGTGCTGGGGAGAAACCCATCGCCTTGTGGGACTTGACCTGAAGAGACTCCTGTCGGCAGATGAACAAGAGGAGCCAAAGTAGCTTACATAGAGAGGGTCATCAAGCAGCATGGGCTGCATAGCAGCACCCTGGAGAGTTTATTCACTCACTGTCACTTTGCAGTAAAAGGAAGGAAGAATGTTTTATGGGTGACCAGGGCTGGGACACAAAGTCCTACTTGCATCATTTTCTTAGATTACCATTTTCAGTATTTGATCTTTAAACTCAACTAAAAGCTTAGAGAACCGAGGAGGGGTCAGTAGTACTGTGAGATTTCAGTTTCTTTGGATTTAGCTTCTGCTTCTCTCCCCAGTCTTGTGTCACTTACACCTTGCATAGCCAGCAGCTGTATATGTATGATTAGTTGAAAACAGAGATGGGAATTTCCCTATGCTTCATGTTGGTTTTTTCTTTCCCTAAGCATTTGTTCAGCAATTAAGCCAAAGTACTAGGAAGGCAGGGCATCTCAACTTCAGCTAAATAAAGTGTGGAATGCTTTGGAGAACATAAGGACACCTGATGTTGCTATTGCAGAGTATGCTGTGGGCCTGAATCAGGTACTGCCTACATGTAGACCTACCAGTCCTGCCAGCCCCATTCTGGTTTCTGTAGACACATTGGAAGATTCTCTGTGCTTGATTCAGAGCTTCTTAACCCTTGGTCTCACTCTGGAAATGAGACCTGAAGTTAAGAGGTGGCACAAGAGGAAGAACCTGTGTGTGACAAAGCTCCTTATCCCATTTTCTGCCCCTAGATTTCCCCTTGCTTCTCATTCTTGTCTTGTGATTGGTTCCTCCCTTGTGCCTCAATATACTGAAGTCCACTCCAGCGTAGACCTTGTGTTTCTGAAGTGCCTCCATCTGTTTTTTCAGTACTCTGATATCTTTTTTTCCCCCTCTTCTCTCCTGCTTCCAACTTGAAGAGTCTGGCCATTTCTGCTAGTCCTGCAGCTAACTTTTCAACAAGTCTGGAGAAAAGGAGGCTGTGGGGAGACCACCTCACTCTTTACAACTGCCTGAAAGGAAGCTGAAGCCAGGTTTGAGGCTTCTCAAACACTGGAACAGGCTGCCCAGGGCAGTGGGTGAATCCCCATCCCTGCAGATGTTTCAAAGAGGCAGAGATGTGATGCTGAGGAACATCATTTAGCAGTGGACTTGTTAGAAGTAGGTAAAGGTTGGACTTGATCTTTAAAGTCTTTTCCAACCAAAATGTTTGTATGATTCTATGCTTAATTTTAACCTTAAGTTTTCCCCAATGTTTGCTGTTTGTTAGTGCACAGACTGAATGGTGTTTCTGTACGAGCAGCTAGGCCATGCTTCGGAGAGTTTGCAAAAAGGATGGAATTCCCTGTTTCTCCTTGGTATTGCTCTGCTATTCTTGCATTCATATGCTTCACGGTCACAAATGAATTCAATTTTTCAGGATGCCATGAGCAGGAGGCATATTTATCCAATATTTATCTCATACTTATGCAATATTTATTCCATATTTATCCCAGTTCACAAATGGTTGGCTAAGGATCAGAGGTTAAGGATGCAAGTATCTATTCTAAATTCTGGGAATTATGATTACACAGCTTGAGCCATTCCATCTTCAATTTCTCCTCTGACTTCAATATCTAGCACTCTTCCTGCAGCTGTACAAACCAAGCAGCTGCCTTTGCAGTCAGTGCCAGCATGAGCTGCTGCCTGGTGTCTCCAGTGCTGCTCTTTCAGCTGCATAGGCAAGCAGGCAGCTGCTTTTCTGTAGCAATATGTGGGGTTGGCACTGCTCAGTCAGGCAGCTGCTCTCCTGTCCTTACAGCTGGAGGAAGAGTAGTTCCTACTACGAACAGCTCATAAGAGTAGAGAGACTTCAAAACAAGGAGGATATGGCCTGCTTTTTCATCTCTAAGCTATATTGCTCAGGGCTGCAAAACTGATTTCATTAGGAAGTATGAACAATTAATGGAAATAATTTGAGTACATTGAGGTTACCTGCCTTGTTTTTCTGCTGCATTTTATGACTCTAGACTAATGACAGAGTCACCATGTGACTTGACTTTTTTCTCCATAAGCAGAGCAGGGTCTATTGCTTAAATTTGCACTGAATTGAAAACCTTGTAACACTCTCTTTCCGTTGTACCATTGGTGTTAGGCTCTGTTTACAAGTTTTCACTTTCTTTGGGCTTTTCATACCCACAGAAGTGGAATGGGAAATAGGGCATGGCCATCCTTGCTTGTAGCTCTTGGCTGTTTGTTCAGAATACATCTGTGGGGCTTAAGGACTTGGGTTTGAACCCTGAGCTTTGACTTCTGCCCTTGTTTAAAGGAAAAGAATGAGAGCTTATGTTACAGTTTGGTCAGCCTTTGATAGATGAAAGCTCTGCTCTGCTCATTGGCAGCCAGTGGTAGCTTGGTTTTGGAAGGCCTTGTCTACGTGAAACTTCCTCCTGTCAAATTCTCAAGTAATATAAAGCTTAGAAGAAAAGAAGAATGGGGATTAGTGAAAGGCCTGAAAGTGCTGTGTGTGACATAAAGGCATGCCATCACTGCTCAGTGACGTAAAGCCACTTCAGACTTTGTGGGCAGTGTTGAATGAAGTAGCAGAACTCCACAGAGAGCACCAAAGTGTTTCTTGAAAGAGGAAAGCAGCAGAGAGCGAGCAGCAAGGCACTATTTGATGTTCTGTTTTAAGTGGGCAAAGCAGGCTGTGCACCTCTTGAGCCTCCAACAAGCTTCCAGATGGGGCTAGTGGAACAAAGGAGGTGGTTGAGGAGTAAATAGGGAAGCGTGAGAGGATTTTGGCATTGAGAGGAACGTGTTCCTCCATGCCATTGGGAAGCCTGTGCACCATAAGTTGCTCTTGCAGTGCAAACAAACACCTTTTGGAAGGATGTGGCATGCTGTCCTTTGATGTTGCTGAGAGGTTTTGAAGTACATGTAAGAAGTAGTCTTCCTCTTTTTCACACCCACCTCCTCACACCACGTACTTCAAGTCAGTTTCTGTTCTTTCCTATGGTATTTGCAGCATGCATAGTGAAAGTGCTTGGGTTTTTTTCAGCTAAAATGAAAATCTCTCCTCCCTTCAGAAGTCTTCAGGCCAAAAGTGAAGTTTGCCCTATGCTATTTTTAGGTGACAATTCAAAGAAACATTATTATTGAGCATAGTTTCTCCTTTGATACACAAATGAGGTTCTTTTGATGTGGGATGGTTGTTCCTGTAGCAAAGCAGCTCTTCAGAACAGTTGGTTATTAGCAAGCAGTTGTTAAGTGTATACATCTGCTGGTACTACACAGGCAAAACTGCTTCTGGTGCTGCCCAAGCCAGCTTACCTCATCCACTGGGTTTTCTGTCTCCTGGCACTTGGCATGCTGAGTTCTGTCAGATTTGGGGTGCTGAGCACCGAATCATGTTGTCATTCTGCCTGTAGTTGGCCATCTGTTCTTTTTACTTTCTGCACTGTAGAAACATTTCAGACCTTTCTGGAAGCTCCTGGTCGTGAGTGATTTTTTTATCCAGTGTTACTTTGCCCTGCTCCAGGGCAGAAGCTTGGCATTTGGCAGGGGTGTCTCCTACTGCACGACTGATAATCCATCTGGACTGAACTAAGACAGTAGATGTCTGGACACACAGATTTCATAGATGCTCCTGTGTGGATCTTCAAATAAGCTTCTCTGAGCAATGGTCATCTTCAGACATCTCTGCATTGTTTTCCATACCCTTTAATGCCTCTTGGTTCTTCTCCCAGACCAAAGACAACTTGAGGACTGGCAGCAGAATAGAATAGTTAGTGGGAAGAGACCTTAATGATAGCTAATTCCAGCCCCCCTGCCATGGACAGGGACACCTCCTACTAGACCAGGTTTCTCAAGGCCTTATCCACCTTACCATTCAATGTTTCCAGACTTGGAGTCACCACAGTTTCTCTGGTAAACCTATTCCAGAGCCTCATCACCCTTACAGGGAAGAATTTCCTCCTAATGTTGAGTCTCAGTCAAGCTCCTTGCATTTTGAAGCCATTATCCCTCATTCTGTTACCCCATGCCGTTGTAGATGTCCTTCTCCGAATACTGGAAGGCTGCTCTAAGGTCTCTCTGGAGCCTTCTGTTCTTCTGATGCAGCCCAGGGCACAGTTGGCTTTCTGGTTTGCAGGCATATATTGCTGGCTTCTCATCACCCAGCACCCCAGGTCCTCCTCGGCACTGCCTTCAGACGTTTAGATTTGAGCTTGAAATGCAGGTTGCAGGTACACTGCAATATCAAGTGGCACATGTTGTGAGCTATGTTTTTTCCTTTGCATGGAGGAGCATGTTTCTGACATGCAGGCTATGATGATGGCATTCCAGCAACATTCAATAGATGCTTCCCTGCTCTCATCTCCAGTCCCTCCAGCAAAATTAATTCGTTTTCTTTAGTAAAGCTGAAATGTTGGGATTGCATCTGCTAATGCTGGAAGAAAACCACTGAAACACAATTATTTGGAGCTAAATCTGACAGAAGTGTGAGGAATTAACTGTTCATGAAGTGAGGGGGACCCCTTGGCCTTCCCAGAGCCATTACACCGTCCCTGTTGCAGCAGTGAGGTTCTGGTAGCTGCTGCTTCACCATTAACCCGAGCTCAGCAGGGGTGAGCCTGCCTGCTGGTCTGGCTCTACCACTCAGAAATGCTCCTGCTGCCACAAAAACTGCTCTGGGAGCAGAGAATCCAATACACAGGCATATCTAAGTCCCTTGCCAGGGATTTCCAAATCCCAGCTAACAGCAGTTGCAGTGCAAGCTGAACTGTAAAACTTCCGTGGTTTCTTCTTAAGTTTTACTGTGGCTGATGAAGCAAAGCCATTATTCTTGCATTTATTTGCTCTTTTATTGAGTGGTACGTGTGGCAAGTTGCTAAAAACCTCTGTTAAACAAACCTGACTTCTTAGAAACTGTATTTTATGTGCTGTGTTTTATTTGTATTTTATAAACAACATGGCTTTTTGTACATTAGAATTATTTCTATGCAAAAAGTGATACTTTGAAGTATGATTATTCGTATTTTATCTATGTGGTATTGTTGGAATGATTTGATCAGATCTCTTGTCCCCGGGGATGAAAAGGCTGATCAAGTGGCTCACCTGTTGTAAAAAGGAAGGTAATTCAAGTATTTAAACATTTCAGTTTCAGACTAGTTACAGTGTGGAATAAATAGTGACTTTTTAATGGACATCATTTTCTTCATATGTTAGTTTTGCAGAGTACTGGGGTTGCATAACTTTACCTTGTCCATTGTTCTTCATTCTGAGTTCCTTCTAGCAGTGTGCATAATGCTGAATGGGTCAGGGTGACATGTGGATAAGGTGGGGTCTAAAAGGGTGCAAGTCCAACATGCTTGAAAAGCTTCTCAGGTCAAGGGATTTACCTACTCTTCACTGCTTTGGTGAGGCCTCACCTGGAGTCACAGAATCACAGAACCTTAGAGGTTGGAAGGGACAACCTCTCTGCCAAAGTAGGATCACCTGGAGTAGTTCACACAGGAAGACATCCAGGTGTGTTTTGAAAGTCTCCAGAGAAGGAGACCACAACCTCTCTGGGCAGCCTGCTCCAGTGCTCTGTCACTTTCACTGTAAAGAAGTTTCTCCTCATATTGAGGTGCAACCAATGTTCCAATTTGTAGCTATTGCTCCTTGTTTTATTGCTGTGAATCACTGAAAAGAGTTTGTCCCCATCCACTTGACACCCACCCCTCAGATATTTGTATACATTGATAAGATCTCCTCTCAGTCCTTTCTTCTCTAGACTAAACAGCCCCAGGGCTCTGAGTCTCTCTTTGTAGGGGAGATGCTCAACTCCCCCAGTCATCTTCGTGGCTCTCTGCTGGACTCTTTCCAGCAGGTGTCTGTCTGTCTTGAACTGGGGAGCCCAAAACTGGATGCAGTCCTGTGTCCAGCTCTGGAGTCCCCAACACAAGAAGGACATGGAACTGTTAGAGACCATCCAGAGGAGGCCGTGAAGATAATCAGAGGGCTGGAGCACCTCTCCTACAGGAGAGTTGGAGTTCAGTCTGGAGACCTTAAAGCAATCTTCCAGCCTTTGGAGAGACCTGCAGGAATCATAGAATCAACCAGATTGGAAGAGACCTCCAAAATCATCCAGTTCAACCTATCACCCAGCCCTCTGGAGAGAGAGACCTTTTACAAAGGCAGGGAGTGACAGGATGAGGTGTAATGGATTCAAACTGGAAGAAGGTCGAATGAGGTCAGACATTAGGAGGCAGTTCTTCCCCACGAAGGTGGTTGAGGCATAGGAACAAGTTTGCCAGAGCAGTTGTGGAGGCTCCAAGCCTGGAAGTGTGCCAAAAGACAGGTTGGACGGGACCTTGAGCACCAGGTCTAGTAGGATGTGCCCTGCACATGGTAGCAGAGTTGGAACTAGCTATCTTTAAGTCCCCTTCCAATCCAAGCTGTTCTAGATTCCATGACAGATGAGGTGTTGAAATAGTGTCAGCCTTACTGGAGCTAAATGCAAGGTTTTGGTCCAGAGCACCGTGGCACTACGGTGGCAGCAGAGCAGAACATTGGCTCTGTGGAAGGACGTACACTCTTTTTGCTGCTTGGAGGTTAAAGTTTACAGGTGATAGCCTGAAGTTCAATCCTGTAACCAGGTAAACCTGTAGCTGCTTCTGGGCTCTGTGGGTGTTTTGTCACCCACGTCACCTGACTTTATTCCCAAATACAAGGGAAGCTGAATTCAGTCTGGGTAACTAAATACCTGGTTTGGCTTTGTGCAGTCACTATTGTTATAACTAACACCGTTGGGATCAGAAGCCTTTTACTGCAGGCATAACCTTTAAAAATGCACAAGGAAATTCCTTCAGAGTCGACAAAATATTTTGATGGCATTGCCACATTTGAACAGAATTGCTTCATGAATGGGCACGGTCGTTGCTGTGTGGGGTTTTTCTTTTCCCTGCGTGAGAAAACTTTCAGAAGGATTCTTTCACCCTGAGAGCACTACGGATGGCTTGAACCATCATTACTTTCCTTAAACCTTTTGTGTAGTACAATAAACCTCCCTGTCCTTTTTCTCCGGAGAGCGGTAGAGTTTCACCCCTCCATTTAAAATGCAGATAGGACATTGTGTGGAGGAGTTTGTTTGAAAAGGTAGGTGAAGCTGGAATGAGTCCTCACTCAGGCGCTCTGTGTGTGTGCTTGTATTGGCAACCCGATACTGTGGGAAAGCTGCAAGGCACCTTCAGAGGTGGTGGAAAAGAAATACTGTACTACAATTAGTTTTACTCACAGATGAGAATGGGATTTTGTTATCGTGATTGATTGCGCCATGCTCTGCTCCACCAGAGGGTAAGCAATAGCAGGAGCTCAAATCCTTGAGCCATGGAAAGAAGAGACAGAAGTGAAAGGCACGGAAGCAGTCTTGAGGTCTCTCTTCTGCTAACAAATACAGCCACAAGCTCCAGCTTCTGAGCTAGATGGAAGTGATAAGCAGGTCCCTTTACAATGACCAAGTTTATTTGAACGTGAATTTGGACAAAAGCATGCTTTGTTTTTTTAGTATTGCTGAATCTGTAGGGCAAAGCTGGCATTTAAACCAAGGGCTGCCTTTACTGCAAGAACTGTGAATTTCCCGTTGGGTTTTGCTTGCGCTAACAAAATCCCTTCAGTCTAAGATGCTGGCAAAGTCTGTTATCCTATTCTCCATCTAACTTGATGGCAGTTAGCAGTAGGAGGGGTCGGTAATTGTTTTTACAGCCTTGCGAGCAGAATGCAGGCTCCATGTTGGCATTATCCTCAGCCATTTGCACTGGCCACGTCCTTTGTGCAGCTGCACTTCGAGATGGTTTGTAGAGCTTATGCCGAAGAAAACTTAAGTTCAAATGATCTAGTTCCTGATAAAACTGGCAGCCAGAGACCTTTCCCTATCATGGGGGCAGCAGCAGGAGTGGCCAGGGTGGGAGTGAAGGAAGAAGGTTCAGACTGCCTTTCAGCAGCTCCAGTTTGCACTTGGTGGGTATGACCAGGCAGTCCCAGTCTCGTGAACCCAACATCCCTGCTGCATGCAGAGCAGAACAAATACAAGAACTGTAAACGAGTAGAACTTTCTCCATCAGCCGTGTTGAGACAATTCACAGCAGCAAAGCCACTGCATGCAGAAGTTCTACAGCAGAATTCCTAGGAGCTTGAGGCTGGGAAATTAAAACAGTCAAGGTTTTCAAGGCAGCCTGGGAGAAGAAAAAGAGAGTAAAAGATGAAAAACAAAAAGGTGCATGAACTGGAGAATGTATGGAGGGGTGGTGGGTGGACATTCTGGATTTCTTTGCAAGGATTTCCCAAACCATTCTGTCATCTTCATGTGTGCCACCACAGTCATTCCCTTGGAGGATGTGCTTGGTTTAGTATACCTCAAAGCTTAAAACCTTATAAAATAGAATCACTATCCTTACTTGTCAGAAGGTAAAGGTGAACAGACCAAACATCCAAGTATAGCTTGCTCTAGAGTGGTTTGCTGTGCTCATGAAGAGCCATCATGCATTTTAAACATGTTTGAATTCCATAGTCTCAAAATACTTTCTCAGTGTTTTTAAAAGTATAACCATAAATGTTCAGTGGAATATTTTGCAGATAAAAGAAAAGTAGGGAGGGGGCTTGAAGTCTCCTTCAGAGCCTTTCAGAACCTTTCAGAGCCATGGTGCAAATGAATTCTGATTTGAACAAGTGAAGACCCTTGGAGGACTGCTGCACACAAAGGAGATGTGGGCTTTTATTTTCTTAAGTAGTGAACAGTTTGGCAGTAGGGCTTGAAGATCAGGACTTGGAGTCACTACAGAGGAACTCAGTGATGAATTAAGGAGCTCGTGATACAGGGTTTGAATATTTTTTGCATATGATCAAGATTTGGGTGTCGAATGTACAGTAATGGTGGGTAGCAGGGAGAAAATGAGACAGAATCTTAACAGCTTCCCTTTTCACTCCAGTAATACAGGTCTAGGAGATGGTGTGAGCATTCTCTGAATGCTTGTGTCCTCTGATGCCAGCTAGAGAAACTGTGGATGAATTTTAAAGAATCAAATGTATGCTGGTAAGGAGAAGGGAGGTAGTGAAAAAGGTTTATGGGGAGATTCGGTCTAACTGCCTAGAGTTTGGAGAAAAACATGAAGAGTTACATGCATAAAGAGGACTTACTGCTCTGAAAAAAGCCCAGCAAGTGAGAGGTGTTGCCACCACCTTTTGTTCTGTCTGTTCTTCATTATTTTGGTTGAGTCTTAGGTTTTCAGCCTGATTTCAACAGCCACTTGTGCGGGTATATCGCAGAGCTGTGTGTGTATTCCCACAGAAATCAGTAAGCTTCCTCCTATCAGTGAGATAGGCCAGAAATCAGAAATCTGAGAGACTCTAAGCAGTAGTCTGCAAATGCTTCAGGATTTTCTGTCTCTGTACACTAATCACTGTACACTGTCACTCTGAAACTGGGTTGAGGACTTGACAATAAGAATGAGGGCAAAAAGCAAAATGATCAAAAATTATCTAAATCTTGTTTTCATGAGCATTTACATCAATGAGCTGCACTGATAACTGCAAGGTGAGAATAAAAATAATCTGTACGTGCATAGGTATTGTCCAGTTTTTTAACTTTTCTGTTATTTTTATTCCTGCCTAGAAGAGGTGAAACATTCTGCTTTCACACAGTAGTAAGCTCAAGTAAATGCTCTAATTTCAAGCATTGCTTCTAAATTTAAGTATTTGTTTCTAAATTCAAGTATTTAGTTATGTTTTGCCTAAATGGCTCCTCATTTGGACTGCATTCTTTGCCCCTATTCCCGAGGTGATTGAGGTGGAGATACAGAGTTCATACCATTTGCCAGGATTGCATGAGAGTTCATCCAAGTGGTTCCATGCAGGAGATGCTGGCACCCACTCACCTCAAGCCCTGACAGATGGGTGTTTTTTCACAGTGCTGTGTTGTAACCCTTCTCATCCTAAGTTCCAGAAGGACAAAGTAGCTTAAATAATAGAAGTTCTTCTTAAAAAGAGCAATGAAATACTGGGACAGGTTGTCCAGGGATGTGGTTGAGGCTCTGTCCCTGGAGGCACTCAAGATCAGACTTGATGTGGCCCCAGGGCACCTTGATCTAGTAGGAGGTGTCCATGCTCACTGCAACGAGGTTGGACAGCAGCATCCTTTGTGAGGGTCTGTTCCCACCCAATGCAGTCTGTGAATCTGATGATCCTAAGAGTCTGTTCCAGCCGAAATGGTTCTATAAATGCTCAACTACAGCTGACGCCTCCCATTCAGTTAGTATTAGACCTGGGTCAATAAGACCTTCTAGAAGTTTGAGCCTAGTGCAGAAGTGTGCAATCAGTTTTGATTTGGTATGGTCAGGGCTAAACAAGAGCTAAACCATTTTCCTTGTCCTTAACTCTGAAAAGCTACTTTCACCACCACCCTCATTGCTCCTCATACTGAAAGCTGTATCAGATCTGGCACCACAAAGTAGCAGTTTAAATCTGCATCGTTTGGTAGTCAAGATCTGCCCAGTAAAGATGCTTGGACTGCTTCCACACCCAGGGAGCCCTGCTAGATCTGAATTCTGCATGCCTGAGTTCAGCCCTCTCTTTGCTGAGCATCCTGAAGTGGAAGTGCTGGACCATTGTCTCCAAATCCAGAGTTACATGCTATGGACACTGCTCCCAGATGACAGAGCTGGTTTGTGCCTTTTCCCTGTGGACAGAGGTTGCAGGAGCTTGTGTAACTCAATTTCCTCTCCGGAGAAGGCATATTAAGATAACACTGCATACTGTGAGCAGAACACGTAGTGTTCTTTGTCTGCCGTGCACTGGGTATGTCAGAACCTGCCTGCTTTGCTGGAGCATGTTCCCAGCAAGGGAAGTGTTTGAGAGGCTGACTGAAGGACTGAGCTCTATTGCAGATCTGCATCATCTGACTCCCTTTTCCCCGAAGGGAAGGGGATGTAATTTCAGACCTTTGGTTAGAGAGTTACAAATATTTGGGGAAACAGATAAGTTGCTGTTAATTGATTTCCTGGGACACTTGTTCCCACTTTTGGAGGCACTGCCAGCATTAAAGGTGGAAGGATGAAGTGATCCGCATTAGTGGTCTCTTGTCAGGTCGTTGGATTGCACCAGACAGGTTGGGAAGGAGCAGCTGGAGAATGGGCAGGAATAAATGGAGAATATGGTGTTACTAAGCATCTCTCTAGGTTAAAAAGAACATAGAGTTTCCTCTGTTTTTTATATAGCCAGGAACTTGAACTTATTTAACTGTTACTGGGCCACCACCAGGAAGTATCTCCTGAAGCATAGGGAAAGAAATGTCACTTTTCAATCCATCAGTAGAGAATTGTTGGATTACTTAAATAGCTGATTAAGGATGTCTTACAAAAACCAAAATCTAGATGGTCATTGGTAAGCAATGCAAGCAGCTCTCCATAGAAGGCTTTCTACAATCACTTGCTTCCACTGGGCTTGTTTTCATTGCTTTACAGCTTTGATTTCATGGTGGTGCAAGCTCCTGGTTCACATTTTCATGCTGCTCTCCAACTGACTGACCCAGCATTCAGAAAGGCAGCAGTATTTGCACTTTTTTGTCTGATTTCTTCTTTTCTCCTTTGTAAACTCCACTTTGCTGATACTCAAAGCCCACAAATGCATCCGTCTTGCTCGAGAAATTTTGCTCTCTGTAGTTAGCATTTCATGAATGAGATCTACGTTGCGGTCATAGTAATTTGTGCTAAAGGGACAACTAGACCCAGCATCTTCAAGTGATTAAATGAGAAGTAGATATATGTGTTTAACAGCCAAAGAAAGCCTTTCTGGTAAAAATAAATCCAAGCTAAAACTAGTAATGTGGGAGAAACTTAACCCTTTTCACTGGGCTTGGAGAAGTAGTTGAGAGCTGCTGCGGGCAACTGTTTGACTCCCTTGTTCACTAAAGGAAGGAGGAAGGCAATGAAAGAGCATTTCCTTACTAGGCACTCACACAGGCTATTGTCTGGGAGCTCCCCACCCCCAGCTCTTTCACCCAGGCATACACACACACATACACACACAAAAAGCCAGTTTTGTGTCCTTCTGAGCACACAGATGTTCCTCTTGGCACCCCTACAGTATGGATAGGTTTTTTGCCGGCACAGAATGTGAGGCTTCTTTGTTGGAGACAAAGTGTTGCCTGTGGTGGGAATTGCTGCAGTGATGGGAAAGTATCGTAATGTATTGTTAGGTGGCTGTGTTTTTTTTCCCAGTAGAGACAGTACATTAAAGTAGCTTTTTGGGCTGTGAATTGTTAGAGCCAAGCCTGGCCAGTAACACTCTACATGGCAAGGAGTCACATAAGGTATGGTTGGCATGGTTTGTATGGTCAGAGGGTTTGTCATAGAGTCATGGAATAGTTTTTGACTGGAAAAGACCTTTAAGATTATCCAGTCCAACCACTCTCTAACTCTACCAAGGCTGGTGCTAAATCATATCCCTCAGCACCACATCTCTGCCTCTTCTACAGACCTCCAGGGATGGGCATGCAACCACCTCCCTGGGAGCCTGTTTGAGTGTTTTGAGAACCCTTTCAGTGAAGAAGTTTCTTCTTGTATCCAACCTAAACCTCCCCTGGTGCAAATTGAGGCTATTTCCTCTTGTCCTATCATTGTTATTATGGAGAATTTGGCTGAGACATGGGAATAGGGAGTTCCAGGGAAGAAACTTGTACTTTTCAGCAGTCCTTTCAGAAGGAGCAGTCCTCTCTTGGCCTTAGTTGACTGATAAAAGGAAACCTGCAGGTCCTCTTGTGTTAGAGTCCCATCCAGTTCTTCCTCCTTTTGAGTCAAGGCCACCACTTCCCACTCACCCAGTATTCTCCAAAGTTGTATTCCTCAATGTGCATCTCTTGCAGAAACCCACTGCTCCCTGCCAGCCTTTCTCTGGGATCCCAAGCCATCAGTGTCCAGCCTTCCCTTATCTTTAGCACTTTTTTCATTTTCTCCTTGGGATTCACATGCAACTGAGAATTCAGGTTTCTGCTTCAGCTCTTCAGCAGCTCTGTTTTCTTCTGTCTGTATATGCCAGTCTGCAGAAATCTGCTTGACAGTATGAGAATGATTCTGGTCTGCTGAAGTGTTTCCTGTGTGACAGCTCCTCCAAACTGTACAAAGCTTTAGGACTGAGCATCAAGGCTGGGCATGTTTTCAAATTCATTGCCATAGTTCCCATGGGCAATTGTAATTACCCAGACAATTACCCGTGGATAATTGTCATTACCCAGACAGTAAGGGAGAAACAGTCTGATTTCAATTTTGATAGTCCATGTCTGGATTATCAAAACCTACTATTTTTAATGCCTTACAAGAGACCTGTCAAGATGGCTGGTGCAAGGGAGCCGAGTGAAACTGAGGCCCTGCAAGAAAAAGATAACTGGATACAGGTGAAAGAGAAAAAGCTGAGATGAAGTGAGAAACAGGAAATAAGATAAGGCTGGCTGGATAAATGGGCTGGGACTGGGATCAGTGAGGAGCTAGCAAGTAAGAGAGGCCAAAAAAGGCTATGAGGCCTAGGGCTCTTCAGCCTGGAGAAGAGAAGGCTTCGAGGAGACCTTGTAGTAGCCTTCCAGTATCTGAAGGGGGCCTGCAAGAGGGCCTGGGGAGGCACAATTTACAAGGTCTTGTAATGACAGGGCAAGGGGTAATGAGTTTAAACTTGAAGAGGGGAGATTCAAACTAGATGTTAGGAAAGGGTTCTTTACAGTGAGGGCGGTGAGACACTGGCACAGGTTGCTCAGGGAGGCTATGGATGCTCCTCCCTGGAGGTGTTCAAGGCCAGGTTGGATGAGGCCTTGAGCGACCTGTTCTAGTGAGAGGTGTCCCTGCCTATGGTGGGAGGTTGGAACGAGATGATCTCTGAGATCACTTCCAACCTAAACCGTTCTATGATTTTCCCCAGAGGTAGAAAAAAGAAAACTGGAAAGGCCTGGTCAGAGATCCCAGGGAGACAGAGAGGTCAGAGGAGAAGTTATGACTGGGGAAACAGCCTCAGTGTAGAAAGGAGAGTAAGATTGAGATCAAGTGTATTAAGAGGCAAACAATAACAGGGTTGTGGAAATGGAGTATGAAATATGGAGGGATAAAGGTCCAGGACTATGTGCATGGAAAGTATCTGAGTGAGACAGGGACCCTGTGTGGGAAGGGAAAGGGCAGGACCTGCAGCTGAGATCATCTGGGGAAAGATGGATGGAGGAATGAGCTAGAGCATGCTTCTAGGGGGCTTGTTTGGTTTTGTGGGGTTTTTGCACTTGGCTACCTTTTTCTTTCATCTTTTAAGCAGCTTGCCTGGCTTCTGATGCCTATAAGCATGAAGGGCTATGTGATTTTTGAAATGTTTTTGGAGCATAATTTGCTATTCTTTTTCATGCATTTTAGTCTATAAGCTTTAATTTTTACCATTTTATAAGTTACAAAGCACTGTTCTAATCAAAATAGATCATTAGACAGTTTAAACAGCAGGAAAGAAATATAAAATACTAGGACTAAAGACTCAGATTTATTTTAGGGTGCCGTTTCCTCTCAGGTTAAAGGATGTGTTTTATGTAAAGGATGTGTTTTATGTTAAGGACTGAAAAAGCAACTGGCATAAATGAACTGTGTGATGACATAACCGTATCTGATACAAGTCCTTAGATGACAGGAGGCACCTACTGCAAGTTTCATTTGTCAAAGCTTACCTGCCCATGCCATGAAGAAAAGGTTATAGCATTCATCTTTGATGTGCTGTGAGGTATGTGTTAAAATAGAGATTATTGCATGGATTCTGTCTCTAAAAAGGGAATGCTCCTGTCCCTCAGGTTTTGGTGAATTCAAAGAGATTCTTGCAGAGACTAGCAAAAATGTCAGTGTGTTTTGTTGCGCCTGCTCTATTGGGCACTTCAGTTTTTGTCTGAATTGAAGGCAAGCACTTTACTTGTTACAAGTTTTGCATGACTGCTGAGAGTCTCAATGTCCATACCCAGTGGAACAGAATTAGATTGAAATATTTGGTACCTATGGCTGTGTGGCTGTTTTGCTATTGTACAAACAAATGTCCCTCTTTATTGCTTTCACTGTAATAGCAGAACTTGGCAGCATCTTCATGGTGCCTTGCTCAGGGCTTCTCCATGACAATCATAAAGCAGTTCTTGTCCTTTACCTTCTTGAAGCTATAGGAATGAAAATGTCCCTTCTCCTTTTGCCTACATCCATCACACTTTGAGTCAGCTGCTAGTCACCTTAGTGGAGACACAGGGAGGGGTAATAGAGTGCCTCAGTTTGGATCCCACAGAATGAAGATGCCAGGGCTTGGACAATATCTTAAGGTTTTGGGCAGTTTCATAAACAGCGATCATATTTTGTCCCCAGATGATGAGGTGCCCCCCAAATTCTGTGCTCGTAACAGTCTGGTAGTTCTTTTCCCATCAGATGTTGGTACATGGAGTGATGTTAGGGTGTGTTTGCTTCTGTAAGCTTCAGTTGACCAAGGCATATCCAAGTGCTTCAGAGTGTTTTTCACACCAGGATCTAGCTAACATCCCCAAACTCTTCCTGGTATGCATTTCCAATTTCTGCTTTAGCAGTGGTCGGAGCAAAGTCGGGTTTGGATTTTGACTTCATGAAGCTTATGTTTGTTTCAAGGATGATTGCCATGGGCTCAGCTTCCGTGCTCTTGTTTTAAGGCAGAAGGTGACAATGACTTGTTTAAGCTGGTGGTTTCACACAGGCATACAGCATTCTGCCAGATACTTTAAAGAACATGAGAGGTCTTTACCTTCTTTCATCTAGCAAAGTATCCAGTTTTCTGCTTGTATGTAGCTTCTTCCTTGTAGAAGGATGGCTTTGGCACAAGGAACAAAATTATCCTGAAAAAATTGCTAAGCAAGTGTCACAAATGGTAAATGCTCAGAAGAAATGAGAGCATGTTTGTTGGCTTACTTCATGGAAGGAGGAAAACAAATTGACAAAGAGATAAATACAGCTGAAGTGGCAATGTGTTAATGAGTCACCAGAGTAAGGTGAGGTTTTCTGAGAGAATAGCAACAGCAAACTTGGTGCATCTTTTGTGAAGTGTTGTTCGATTGCAGAGCACAGAAATGCTTTGAAAAGCCTGTTCTGAGCATCCATCCTTTCTTTGAATGACTGGGTGCTGTGATGATAAATAATGGATGAATAAAATCTAAGCTGAAAGGACCTTCAGGTCATCTCTCAGGACTTCAGTGTATCACGGGACATGACATTTCAGCAGGTTGTCCTCAACTGAACTGACAGTTCTGTTTTGACATCTCTTCAGCTAAAACCATCAATGCCTGAAAGGTTCAGTGCTTGGAGGTTTTTTTCCTAGGGTTTCATCAATATTATTGGCAAAATTGTGATTCTCATTTGCATTTGTTGCACTTCCCTGTTTTGCTCTTATATGGTTTTCCCAGATAGTTCTAAGTACCATTTAACACATGCATTTTCTTTCTGTAAAGGTGAATAAGAGATCTGCAGAAGGCAGATCAACAGATGACAGAATCACAGGATGGTGGGGGTTTGAAGTGACTTCTGGAGATACTCATCCAAACCCTCTGCCAAAGCAGGTTCACCTAGGGCAGGCCACACATGAACGCATCCAAGTGAGTTTCCGAAGTCTCCCGAGAAGGAGACACTGCAGCCTCTCTGGGCAGCTTGTGTCAGTGCTCTGTCACCCTCACAGTAAAGACGTTTATTCTCATGTGGAGGCAAAACTCCCTGGTTTCCAGTTTGTACCCACTGCCCCTCATCCTATGACTGGATACCAGTGAAAAGAGACTGGCCCCTTCTTGACGCCCACCTTTAAGGTATTTGTAACCATTGATAAGATTCCCTCTCAGCCTTCTTTTCTCCAGGCTAAACAGCCCTAAGTCTCTCAGCCTTTCCTCAGCAAACAGATGTTTCAGTCCCTTAATCACCTTGATTGCCCTTAGATCAAGATCTTTATAGGGTTATTCAGTTTCATGCATGCTCTGTGTCCTCTCTTTAATACCCTTTAAGGAAGGGTAGGCAGCGTGAGGCTAGACACTAGTAGCATCATTCTGCTTGATGCAGAGTTCACACTACCTTCCTACTGCCTATTTCTACTATCTCGCTCGTACCTACAGTACCAGGGTTTGGCCTTTTTGCCCCAGCAGTGCCTTGAAGCTCACACCAAGATGTGTTATAACTTCCATCAGGCTGCTGGATGTCCCCATGTTGCTAGATGTACAAGATGTACCTTGCTGGAAAGAGCCACTTCAGCAATATTTGTGTAGCACTATGCTGCCTTCAACTTGACAGCCATCTGCTGATCTCATCTCTTTCTTCTGAAGAGGAGTTTTATGTGTGCTGGCAGTGAAGGATTGCTGGGAAATGCTGTGCTCTTGTTGAGCTTTTGCCCTGCAGGGCATCAGAGGCTGACCTACACAAAAGCCATATAGATCTGTGCCAGAACAGCTCCCTAAGCCAGCTGTATAGCTGCCTTTGCTGACAAAGTTAAGACCAGTATGTGCCTGGTCAGTTTATGTAAAGGCTTCAAAACATTTTTGAGAAACAAGATGAATTGTTGTGCACACAGCTTTGTGCCGCCTCAGCTGCGCTGCTTTGCTGCTGGCTGGAGTCAGTTAGAGGTGGGCTCACTTCGGGGCATGCATCATAGTATCAGTATGACTAATGAGGAGCTGCTGGGTGATTTTGAGTGGATCTGAATGGTAGTAAGAACAGTGAACAAAAAAGCTGGAGAAATAGAGAGAGCAGTCCTGAGGAGGACTTGTGGGTGCTCAACATGAGCCAGCAATTTGCGCTTGCAGGCCAGAAAGCCAACCATGTCCTGCACCAAAAGCAGTGTGGTCAGCAGGTGGAGGAAGCAGATTCTACCCCTCTGCTCCATGCACATGAAACCATACCTGGTGCCTTGTGTCCAGCTCTGGAGCCCCCAACACAAGAAGAACATGTAGCAGGTCCAAATAGAGGCTATGATGGTGGTCCAGAGGCTGGAACACCTCTCCTACAAAGACAGAGATGAGACTTTTCAACCTGGAGAAGACTCCAGGGAGACCTTCCAGCGTCCTCCCAGTATTTGAAGGGAGCTTTCCAATGCTGTGTGGCGCACCTCTCTCGCTCTCTAAACCCAAGACAACAGGAGAGATGGAGCGTGACTTGTTACAAAGGCATGAAGTGACAGGATAAGGAGTAATGGCTTCTAATTGAGATTAGACATTAGGAGGAAGTTCTTCCCCATGAGAATGGTGAGGGACTGGAACAGGTTGCCCAGCTATGGAGGCTTGGAAGTGTTCAAACCTGGGTTGGGTGTGGCCTTGAGCAACCTGGTATAGTAAGAGGTGTCTCTGCCCGTGGCAGGGAGGTTGAAACTAGATGATCTTTCAGGTCCCTTGCAACCCAAATCATTCTGTAAAAAATGATGGTCAGATTTGTTTAATTACCTTTTATGGTTGTATTTTTTTCTGAGTTTGATAATGGGATATCTTCTGCATAATAATAATGAAAAAAGAAGATAAAATCAGTCAGTTAAGAATCTTGTAAATGTTCTGTACTGTGTTCTGTTAAGGCACTGAAACAAAACCTCTTGAATAATGCATCTGAAAAGCACACTTTGAAATTCCTGCAGTACAAAACTGAAGGACATCAAGGCTTCTCATGGCATTTTCTGAGCATACCAGGGCTTAACTCTAACTCTGTTTTTGGACTATTTTGTCTGCATCTATTCTCTACAGAGATAATGCAGGGATTCCATTTACTGCAGTTTTTGGAAGCCATCCCTATGTGTTTGGAGATGTTAAAAAATTATGATGCAAATAAAAGTTAAGAGTTCAACTTAGATTCTGCAAGTGACACCTCCAGTATGGGAATTAATTTTGGGTAGGCAGTTGCCTTCCTATTGCATCCAGAAACGATTGGGGGGGGGGGGGGGGGGGGGGGGGGGGGGGGGATAGATGGCATGGAAGAATGAGTGATGGTGGCCAGCCTTTCAGTCCTTGTATTGCACAGGTTATCATAGAATGGTCTGGGTTGGAAGGGACCTCCAAAGGTCAAACCCTATGAGGAGAGGCTGAGTGAGCTGGGAGTGTTTAGCCTGGAGAAGAGGAGGCTCAGGGGTGACCTCATTGCTGTCTACAACTACCTGAAGGGAGGCTGTAGCCATGTGGGGGGTGGCCTCTTCTCCCAGGCAAGCAGCAACAGAACAAGGGGACACAGTTTCAAGTTGTGCCAGGGTAGGTATAGGCTGGATGTTAGGAGGAAGTTCTTCACAGAGAGAGTGATTGGCATTGGAATGGGCTGCCCAGGGAGGTGGTAGAGGCACCATCCCTTGAGCTGTTCAAGAAAAGACTTGATGAGGCACTCAGTGCCATGGTCTAATTGACTGGCTAGGGCTGGCTGGGTGCTAGGTTGGACTGGATGATGTTGGAGGTCTCTTCCAACCTGGTTGATTCTATGAGTCAGGTGTGGCTCAACCATTTCATGACAGAGTTGTTGGTTTTGTGTCACTGTTTCCAAGAACAGGTTTCTTGCTTTAAGTTTTAAAGTAATAACTTGAGTGGCTTTGATAGACAGTTTGTATTTTGTGATCACATGCAGGTCTAAATATTGGACAGTTAAAAAAAGCTTTTATGTGGGCATGTCCCTGCTTACTGCAGGGAGGGTGTACTAGATGATCTTTAAAGGTCCCTTTTAACCCAATGCATGCTATGAATTCAGAGCCTGAGTAAAATTCTTAATGCTGTGTAGTAGCAAGGGTATTTCTTCTAGATGTGCAGTTACACAGCTGAAAAACTACCATTCCAGTTGCTTGCTAGCAAATAGTATCATTAAGATCAAAAATCCATTTTGAGTCCCAGCCTCTCTTTGTTTTCACATGTTCTCTGCTTTGCAAGTTGCCTCCCTTTGTAAACCTTTCACTGAAATTACTTCTTAAATTAAAAAGAAATAAATATTCCACCTCAACAATCTTGAAAGTCAGCAAGAGTTGAAATACCTCATCCCATATCCTTCCCCTCCAATTTTAGTATGTGAAAATACTGAGGTATTTAGTCTATTCTTATGTTTTAAGGAGGTGTGGTAAAGTAAATTTCTTTAAAAAAATTGCAGGTTTAAAATCTTGACTTGCTTTAGCTTATTCCTTTAATTTATCATTAAGATTTTGAGAAATGCAGGTCTTCAGAACAGAAGTGAAAGGATTAGGGTAAGAGGGACCAAATCACAATGAGAGGAAAATACCCAGAGGGACAATTCCAGGTTGCTCAAGTTTGGAAGGATCCTCTCTGCTTTTTCTGTGTGTTCAGCAGAGACCTGGTTTGTGTAAGTTAAGACACAGCACTAGCTGCTAAAATAAAAGCCCCTACTTTTAATACAATAAAAGATCATAAACCTTAATTATTCTATTTGTTAAAGTCTCTCTAATCAGCACCAGCAAGGCTGTGCTGTGTGGTTTCTCTGTGCTGTTATACACTGGATTGGGCTGGTGATCTATGGTTGGGTAGACTTAGAGTTTAAATAAGCCAAATGATTTTCATCTTGCTTCTTTTCAAGTTCTTTGCCATGAAAAAATGACAAAGAGCACTGAAGTAATTATTTGGGTTTCCTCCAACATAACTGGAAGGAATCTTCTAGAAGTGGATGTTTGAGGAAGGGTGCAGCTGTACTCAGTGCTTTGCCCCCTTCGGGAGAGTTGGAGAGAAGACTGCAAGCACTCATTTAATGTAGAGAAAGCTTTTTGGAGCCTATTGATCCTTGGCTGAACGTTTCTCTTGGGTGCTGCAGTGGGTGCTCTACTGATAAGGGCTTCAGGCAGGTCAGCACCTCTGAGACTGGATGTTAGGCAGAATCCTTCTGGACAAAACTGGTGTGCCCGAAGGGTTAAAATTGGTAGCTGTTGCAAATAAATTCTGAAAGTGGAGAAAGCTTTGACTCAACTTGCAAAATGATTGTTTAAAGCTCTGTAGAATCACAGAAAAGGTTGGAAAAGCCCCTCAGGATCACCAAGTCCAACCTCTAACCCTACTCTAGAAGATTCACATTAAACCATATCCCTAAACACCACTTCCAAATGACCCTTAAACACATCCAGGATCGGTGACTCAACCACCTCCCTAGGCAGCTCATTCCAGCCCCTGACCGCTCTCTCAGTAAAAAACTTTTTCCTAATGACTAATCTCATCTTGAGACCATTCCCCCTTGTTCTGTCTCCAACTACCTGCGAGAAGAGAGCAGCATCAGCCTCTCCACAGTGTCCCTTCAGGAAGTTGTAGACAGTCCTGAGGTCTCCCCTCAGCCTCCTCTTCCTCACACTAAACAGCCCCATCTCCCTCAGTCGTTCCTCATAAGATTTTTTTCTCTAGGCCCTTCCCCAGCTTTGTTGCCCTCCTCTGGATCACTCCAGCACATCCACACCTCTCTTGTGTTGTGGTGCCCAAAACTGACACAGTACTCAAGGTGTGGCCTCACCAAAGCTGAGTACAAGGGGACAATCACCTCCCTACTCCTGCTGGCCACAACATTTTTAATACAAGCCAGGATGCCCTTGGCCTTCTTGGCTGCCTGGGCACACTGCTGGCTCATATTCAGCTGCCTGTCTGTTACAACCCCCAGATCCCTTTCTGCCAGGCAGCTCTCCAACCACACTGCCCCAAGCCGGTAGCACTGCTTAAGGCTGTTGTGACCCAAGTGCAGGACCTGGCATTTGGCCTTGCTGAAACTCATCCCATTAATGTGGGACCATTGATCTAGCCTATCCAAGTCCCTCTGAAGAGTCTCTCTACCCTCATTCAAATCAACACTGCCACCTAACTTGGTGTCATCTGCAAACTTACTGCTGATACTCTCTCTGTTTGAATCAATGTCATCAACAAAGATGTTAAAAAGAAGTGGTCCCAACACAGATCCCTGAGGAGCACAATTAGTCACTGGCTACCAACTGGATTTAACTCCATTGACTAACACTCTCTGGGCCCTCCTGTCCAGCCAGAGCTTTATCCAGGAAGACAGAATGTTCCTATACCTTCACTGGTGAATGCATCTGAAGCACTTTTGTCTGCTTCAAAGCGAATTTAATACTCTTACCTGGTGGTAGGAAGTGGTAGGAGGTAAACACATGTCTGCTCCACAGACACAGTGCCTGGGGCTTGGGCAAAGGTTAATGGTTCCTGCTGATGGTCACGAGATAGGATGATCTTGAATACCAGCATTGTTACCAAAAAATAAAGCAAGTCCTTTAGCAAAATGTAGTAGATCCTTTCTTTTACACTGGTATCCTGTGTCTCCTACGACACTGCTCCTGAGATTAATAAAAAGCCTGCTTTGTTTGTGAGTCCTGCTTCAAACTTCTGCTTTAACCATAGGCTAGTTTTATCTATTTTAAGGATAAATACCTTCTTGGTGCCTAATCTCTCTTAAAAAAACAAAAGCAAAAACCAAACTAAATTGTCTTTTCTCATTCCTCATCCACTGCTCAAACTCATTGACACAGGCAGAAAAGTCTGGTAGTTTATGCCAGAAGTAGTATTAGGCCCCTTTAGGGTTGGATGCAGAAGCAGCCCATCTAGCCAGCAGCTGTCAGTAAGGTAAAGGTGTGGCTCATCCTAGAGAATATTCTGGAGATTTCTGCCTTCTACCCAAGTGGCTAAAATCACTGGTCAACTGGTGCCTCCATTTAAGGTTCTTCGATGAGGAGCTGTTGTCTTCATTCTCCTTCTTACCTCAGAACATCCTGGCTTCTCTGAGGAGCATTCTCTTTGAAACCAGCATAACAAATCTCAGAAGGTATCCTCCATTTTCAAGCCCTTAGCAATTCTCTTCTAATTTTGTGTCACCTTTGTCTTACTCCTCTGAAATGCTGCACCCTGGCTTTCATGAGTAATTATCATCAGTTGTGAAACTGTTCTGGTTTGACCTGAAAATCTTTCACAGAGAAAAGGGCAGAATTGGTCCTTTATAGCTGCTGAGTGAACAACCAGACATAACCTGTTCTCTGTCCTTGGTATCTGCGCTGTCCTCTTCACCACAACAGGGCTTATTCTCATTATGGACAGAGGAAGTAGATTAATGCCTTCAGTTTCATGATATTCAGAAAATGTATGGTGCTTCCACTGTGTTGATTCATGCAGGTTGTCACAGGATTCACTGGGATGAGTGCTGGCAGAAACCTTGCAGGCTGAAGTTCCTTAGTGTATCTACTTGTTCAGAGTGGAGGTGCCAAATGATCTTTCTTTGGAGTTTATAACACAACCAGTGATATTACTCAGGATTAACCCAGAGCCACAGGAAATTACTGAGGGAGAACTGACACACAGTGGAAAAACAAAAAGCGAAAGGCAAGCTCAAGGTGATCAAGCTTGATGTGTCTGCAGCTCTTTATGCATTGACTAGGAAGAAAAAAAGTATGGCTGGAACTTGAAAAGGAGAATAATACTCAGTTTTATTGCTGAACTTTGATCAGCAGGTCTCCAGGTGCATTATGTAAGATGTTGGTATTCTGGAAATCCACTGATTTGGCATGGTCATCCTGATGCAGGATCTGATTAAGACTTGCTGATCACTCTTACCTTCTGACTTGGAAAGAAAGAAAACATCCAAAAGAGCATAAAACAATAAAACCAACCCTGAAGGCAGAATGTTTCCCTACAATAGTTGTGTGTTTGCTTTCTAATTATATGTAATAAAAACCTTACAGATGATATCCACTCTTCAGAGAAGGAGTAAGGCAAGAAAAGTTTCCTTGCCTGAGGCCCAGAGTTGGGTATACAAACCATAGCCAGCTGGCATTCTGCTTTTGTGGTAATAGCAATGTCACCACTGATCTAACCATGGCTTGTCCTCCCCTTTAATGATATGTTGTCCTGCAGATAATTGTGTGCATGATAGCAGATGATACAGGGAAATGTTTTGATGGAAGGCACAGCAACTGTCTCTATAATAAACTGCTTTTCTGTAGAGCCTGCATTCCCTCAGTGGGATCTGGTGGTGTCTGCTCCTCGCTGGACAGGCCTGTCATCAACAGAGTGTCTCTGTGGTGTTGCAGTGTCCCAGCAGCTGCAGAGCTGGTGCATTATAACAGTGGTGTGCTTGCATCACAGCAGGGGCTGCTAATTGGGGCTGCAGGCAGGAGAGCAGCCTTAGAAGATGCCAGAGCATTGCTTAAAATAAACTTACCTTCTTTCCCTTCTCCCTTTTCTCCACAGAAAGTATCAGAGGGGAACCCAAGTACGCCTGAGACTGCTGGATCTTGAGCTTACCTCTAGGTTCTTGGGTGCGACAACTGACACAACCTTGCTGGAAGCTGATGCAGTGCTTTTAGGGCTTGTGGAAAGTAAGCAAACAAAGCAAAAGGAGTAAATTTCCTGTAAATATCTACTTAGTGCTCTATAGCAAATTATAAAAATGAGATGTTTCCTCAGGGAATAAATGAAAAGTTTCTGCTTGGTTCTGTAAACAATGAGACCAATAAAAAACAATTACCACCTCAGACCTGATTTTATTCACTCATCTTCCTAATTCTTTGCCTTTGGATTTCAATATGAAAGTTTAACTAAGCTTCTGTAGGTAATAGGAGTTGAATGTTTACATATCCTTGCAGAAAGTATTCCAGAGTTTGTCTTTCCATCTCAGATGTTGATCTAAGACATTGTACTTCCCTGGAGGAAGTCCAAAGTTTGCTGTAATGGTGCTCCTTCCACTACAGTGTTTCAGACAGAATACGAGTAGTTCCTGTTTGCCAGGTTGCAGGATGCAGAACATCCGCAGGTCTGTGTGATCTGTCAAGGAGAAGACTTTTGGTGTTAAGTATTTATTTGCTCAGAATACTAAGGGGTATCTTTTGGGAAATGTGTAACCATTCTGAAGGGAATGGTCATGTTCTAGCAGATCCTTTTAGCCTCTTGCAAACTGAAGGTTGTTTCTGGAATCAGGAAATGTCCAGCAAGAGAGAGGAAATCAAACGGTGTGAAGAGAGGCCAAGGGAGATGGGGTTGTTCATCCTGGAGAAGAGGAGACTTAGAGGGGACCTTATCACTCTCTACAACTACCTAAAAGGAAGTTGTAGTCAGGTGGATGTCAGACTCTTCTCCCAGGCAACTTGTGACAGGACAAAAGGACATAGTCTGAAGCTGCACCAGGGAAGGTTTAGGTAGGATATTAGGAAGCACTTCCTCATGGGAAGGGTAATTAGACACTGGAATCGACTGCCCAAGGAGTCACCATCCCTGGAGGTCTTTAAGAAAAGACTGGATGTGGCACTTGGTGGCATGGTTTAGCTGATGTCATGGTGTTAGGTTATAGATTGGGCTTGATGATCTCAGAGGTATTTTCCAGCCTTAGTGATTCTGTGAGCTTATTTTGTTTAATTTAGTCATTCATCTCCCTGACCTTAGTAGGGGAGTTTGAACATTAATTTGATTGGCTGTAGCCTCCAGGTAAAGTTATCCTAACACTGGAGTAGGAAATCAAGGCCACAAGAGATTTAAAATACCAAAGAGACATCCTGGCTGTTGAAATTAACTTGTCCAGCCTGATCCATCAGCTTTAAATGAGTGATTTGAGAGAAAACAAGCATAAATATTTTGGGAGCAGGCTAAGAGCTGTTTCACATTAGGGTATCAAATTAGGATTTTCACCAAACCTTCCTCTGACTAAGCTTCAGAGCAGTGATTTTGAGAGACTGTAGTGGTTGATGTTTCACATCCAGCTTAGTGTTTTGTTTGGAATCCCACAGCTTCACATAAACTGACCTAGTCTGACAATCCATGTGGTTGAATATTCAATGGCTTTAGGTCGCTGCTAGGCTGTTCTGGCTTTCAGAGAACAAGTTCTTCTCACAGCTCATCTTCAAGGACTGTCAAGGCAGTTACTCATTAGAGCTCTATACTGGATCAGGAATGAGGTGATAGAAAGCAGCCATGTGGAAAAGGACTTGGGGGTGCTGACAGATGAGAAGCTGGACATGAGCAGACAGTGTGCACATGCTTTTTGTAAGCCTTTAACTGAAGAACCCATAAACTTCACCCTGCCCCACATCCACTCCTTACTGCACCCAAAAGTTTTACCTGAATGTCCTTGCTGTTTTCTGGTTTTGTAGAAGTGCTGACAAGCTTCAGTAAAAACTGAGTCAAAGCAGTCTGGGGTTTTAGCTGAAACTATAGTTGGCCTTTTGTGTTATTCAAGTCCTGTTTAGAAGGTTTTAATAAGTTTTCCTTAAAATCTTCCTTTTATTTTACAAATAAAATATTAAAACACTTGTGTCAAGAAGAAAGGGGCAGGCTTGTCAGTGGTGCTCTGTGATAGGACAAGGGACAACAGGTACCAACTGGACACAGAAAGTTCCACCTCAACATGAGGAAAAACTTCTTTACTGTAAAGCTGCTGCAGCACTGCAGCATGCTGCCCAAAGAGGTTGTGGAGTCTCTTTCCTTGGAGACTTTCAAAACCTATCTGGATGCTTTCCTATATGACCTCCTCGAGGAGATCCTGCTTTGATAGGGGGATTGGGCTCAATGATCTCTATAGGTCCCTTTTAGCCCCTAGCATTTTATGATTCTGTGACTCTATGCATACTTGGAAAGCAAAACAGCTTTATCATGATGTGGAGTGAGAAGAAAAATGAATGCTGTTCAGTGTTCTTTTGGTGGCTGAAGTGCTCTAGAGGGACCTGGTCAATCCTCCTGAGCTTGTCTGCCCTTTCATGTTCCAGGCCTTTAGGTGAGGAGCTGGCGAAGAAGAGAAAGAAATCAGGCCTGCCTATTTGAGAGCAAATCTTGCACCACAGCTTTGGCACTGTGCTCTTTTCTGAATAACACTTCACGTCTTACTTTTCTTTGGGACATTCTGAAAAGTTTCAGTTCCTTCTCAGTTTCTCAATATTGTCACATTTATAAATCAGGCAAATTATTGTCCAAGGTTTCTTTCCTGACAGCATTATTCTTTTATGCTGGGAAGGCTTTTCAAGTCTCCTGTTTTGGCTAAAGAAGATTTCTGCTGGATCCAAGCGTGCACTCCATGTGTTTTTTACTAAATGGTGCATTCTGGGGAAGTGTTTCTCACATCTGCAGAGTCTAGACTGCCCAAATGAGCCTGGGACCTTGTCATCTGGCCGTGACCCAAAATAAATATTATCCCTGGTACAGACCAACATCCCTGCATTAACCTAACATCACTGAGTTGTTAAATACTCCTAAGTGTTCCTGTTTCCTTCTTGGTCTTTTTCCATGGGTTCTGCAGTCACTCTGCAGCTTTGGGACAAGGGCTGAAAGTGACAAAATAGTTGATTTTTTTTTTTAGAAAGGTTGACATTTAAAGTGGTGACAAAGGTTGGGGTTTTTTTTCTGCCTTTAGTGAGAAATCAAACAACTGTGGAAATAACCAGCTCTGTTGTAAGACAGCAGACTGTTGACTGTTCTTTCCTTTACATAATAGCAGCTTGTCCATTTCAATCTTTGCCTGTCTTCTCAGCCTCAAACCTGGCTTGTGGTTAAGATTAGGGGAGACCTCATTGTTGTCTACAACTACCTGAAAGGATATTGTGGAGAGGTTGGTACTGGTCTCTTCTCACAGGTAAAGAGTGATAGAACAAGAGGGAATGGCCTCAAACTACAACTGAGTAGGTTTAGACCAGATAATTAGGAACAAGTTTTTTACAGAAGGAGTGGTCAGGCATTGGAATGAGCTGCCCAGGAGATGGTTGTCACCCACCCTGTATGTGTTTAAAAGTCATTTGGATGTGGTGCTTAGGGATATGGTTTAGGGTGAAGCTTGTAGAGTAGGGATATTGGTTGGACTTGGTGATCCTGAGGGGCTTTTCCAACCTGAATGTTTCTGAGATTCTGTGACATGGGGCATACAGGAACCTGAATGTTGCATCATGATCTCAGTCCATCAGCATGAAGTTAACATGATAGTTAAAGGTTTAATATTTCTCTTCCCAGGAACAGGAGTTGTCATCTTCTCATCAAAATGACTAGATGGAAAGCAAATAAAACACAAAACTGTCAGAAGTTGAAGGCCACAATCCAATGCGCCAGTTACCAAATGACAGAAACAGAGACATCAGAGAAGAGAGTGCAGGGTACGTCCTGGTCTGCTATACAAATGAGTGTATGAGTGTGTGAGCATCACATTCAATAATGATCACGATGACTGGGAATGATGCTTGAGGACTAGAGGAATGTGAATGTCACTCCTATCTTCAAGCACCCAAAGGAGGACCCCAGAAGTTCTCAATGTTAGGACCAGAGGCAGTGGACACACATTGAAACAGAGAAGGAGAGGTTCCCTATGAACATCAGGAAATGTTTTCACTGTGAGGGTTGCTCAGCACTGTCACAAGTTGCCCAGAGAGGCTGTGAAGTTGTCATCCTTGGAGATAATTGAAAGCCACCTGGACATGGTCCTGGACAGCCTGCTCTAGCTGCCTTTTCTGTAGCAGAGGAGATGAACGAGATGACCTTCAGAGGTCCCTTCCAGCTTCAACCATCCTGTGGTTCTCTGACCTTCTGGCACCTTACTTCTCATGCCACTCTGAACACTGCTTCTTTTGGTAAGTTTGTGAAAGTTTAGAGATTATTGTATATGCCCTGACATGGAGACACCTGCTCCTAAGCTAGTAGGGTATGGTTTTCATTTGGGAATCCAATTGCTGAAGGACTGCAGGGAATCAGGATTTTCCAGAAGTGTCAGAGGTGGAAATTAGTACCTTCTGCATAAGCTTGTGGCTGGCTTGTTTGTTCAGCATGGCCTTCCCTGTAGTGGAAGGGAGACTGGCTGACTGGCTACTGCATGTGCCTGCTACCATCTCCCCCTTCTACTGAAGGTGTAATTTGCTTTATTTTATTCCTACTGCCTGTGTTGGCAAACCAAAAGACAGTTCAGCCAAAATTGGTTTCCCACAAGTTCAGGCTCCTGTACACCATGATCAAGGTGTCTGTCAGCCACAATTCAAAGGGCAATTCTGTCACTGTGGCTGCCAAAAGCATCTTGCAGCTGACACAGCTATTCTCCAAGGATGTTTTTTCAGAGCAGTGGTGCTCCGTGAACCCCTATGTTTAAATGTCCTCTCCTCCTAGTGGCTTCTAACTCCTTCTCCAGTCTGCTGAAGCCCTCATGTGAGCTCCCCTGGCTTGTCGCATGGATCTAGCTGTTAAACTGCTTGCCTCAGAGAAGGACATTTAAGTAGGCCTGGTGTGGTTTGCTCAGGATCACATAAGTGCTCAGTTTAGGCCACTCATTCCAAGAAAGACTTTGTGGTCCTGGAGCAGGTCCAGAGAAGGGCAACAAAATGGTGAAGGGTCTGGAAGACAGGTCCGGTGAAGAGTGGCTGAGGGAACTGGAGGCTGAGGGCAGACCTCATTCTCTACAACTACCTAAAAGGAGGTTGGAGAGAGGTGGGGGTTGCTCTTTCTCCCTAGGAACAAGCAATAAGAGGAAATGGCCTCAAGTTGCACCAGGGAAGGGCTAGGTTGGATATGAGAAACAACTTCTTAACTGAAAAGGGTCAACCACTGGAAAAGGCTCTCCAAGGAGGTGGCTGAATCCTCATCCCTGTTGGTGTTTCAAAGAGACAGAGATGTGGAGCTGAGGGACATAGTTTAGCACCAGCCTTGGCAGAGTTAGAGAACGGGTGGACTCAGTCATCTTGAAGGTCTTTTCCAACCAATACAACTGCACGATTCTAGGTGCTGAGCAAGCCTTGCTGTGTGGTTTTGTTGTAGCTTGTACTGAGGCCAGACCTTGCTCTCTCCGACTGAGCGTTTCACGAGCCAGTTTGGGTTCTCGCTGTCCCCTCGAAGGTCACCTTTGTGCTCGCAGCAGCATTTGGGTGGCAGAGCCTTCAGGAAGCTGAGGAAGGACGCCTCACCGGCGTGCCCGGGGCTTCCCTCCGCCGGGCGAGCAGCGGCGAGGCGAGAGGCGGCCGCTGCGTGCCAGCGGAAGCTGTGCAGGAGCAGGCTCCGCTCCAAAGCTTGCTGCGCTCTCGGCCCGCCGGCTGCGCCGCCGCGCACACGCGGGACCGCCGGGGGGCTGCGGTTTCGCTTACTGACTGCACGACCCTGCAGAAGCTCCCCCCCGTCCCAATTAGCGTCGCCGCTCGCCCGCCTCAGTGGCGGGTTAAAGCGAGCTGCCCGCCGAGGTGCCGGGCTGGAGGGACGCGGGAGCCCGTGGGCGGGCAGGGGAGCCGGCAGCACATGCCGGGCGGGGGCTGGGGACGGCCGCCCCTCCCCAGGGCGCTGGACCCTTTCAAGCGAGCTGCGGCGCGCCGGGTTCTTGTGTGAAAAACAAGGGGCACAATGCTGGAGTCGTAACCTCCTCACCTCTGACGGCATGGGAAAGTGCACTCCTCAGCTGGTGGGGATAGAAAGGCTGCTGCAGGCATGAGAAATGTTCATAAAAACGCCGTTTAGGAGCCTGCCCTTCTCCCCCGCACATGTCAGCTTGCCTATCAAGTTGCCTAATTAGAAAATTAGGCTGGCCTTAATTTAGAGCCCTGAAAGTTCATGCCAATAATTTCCCAGAGCTTTTTCTTCTTTCTCCCAGTTATTGTTATAAACGGTTTCAGCACATTGGAAATCTTCACTGGCTGTAAAAAAAAACCAACCCAACAACCCAAAGGCATAAAGCCCCTCACAGCAAGAGCAGATCTTTCACTGCAGAGAGATCCTTTGATTTCTGTCTGTGGAACTGTATTGTGCATCTTGCGAAGGGTCATCTGGAGACAAGTGTGAGCCCCCCTTGTTCTCCATGCATCATTCCTTATCTGACTGGATGAGGAGAGCTGAGCCCCTCGTAATTTACAGCATCTTATCATCTTCTTCCAGAGCTTACTGCACCTGCTGCTATCTGTCTGCTGAAGCTTTGGAAACAGCACTGAGCAGAAGCTGCTCTGCAAGTGTAAACATTTCGGGTCTGTGGGCACTGCTGATCTTAAGTCATAGAATCATGGAACCATAGAAGGCTGATGCTAAACTATGTCCTTCAGCACCACATCTCTGCCTCTTCACAACACCTCCAGGGATGGGGATTCAGGCACCTCTCTGGGAAGCCTGTTCCAGTCCTTGAGAACTCTTTCAGCAAAGAATTTGTCTTAATATCCAACCTAAACCTCCCCTGCTGTAACTGGAAGCCATTTCTCTTTGTCCTATCACTAAGGGAAGAGAAAGCAACACCCACCTTTCTACATCTACCTGAAGAGAGTTTGAAAAAGAAGGCCTCCCCTCAGCCTCCTTTTCTCCAGACTTAACTCCAGTTCCCACAGCCACTCCTCAGCAGACCTGTTCTCCAGACCCTTCACCAGCTTTGTTCCTCCTCTGGAACCATTCCAGCATCTCAATGTCTTTCTTATAGGGAGGGCCCCAAAACAGCTCAGTACTCAAGGTGTGGCCTCACCAGTGCAGAGTACAGGAGGCCAATCACTGCCCTGGTCTGTCTGGTCACACTATTACTGATACAGATAATGATGCTGTTTGCCTTCTTGGCCACCTAGGCACATGCTGGCTTGTGTTTGGCCTGAGTCACCTGAAGAGACCTGAGATGCTGTGCAGTGTCAGGCTGGCTGATTGAATCCTTCCTCACTTCAAACAGGGTTCAGTTGCATTTAGCCACATTCAGACAGATGTGGTCTTTGAGATCTCAATTTTGGAATCTGCTTAGATGCCACGAGGAAGAGCTCCTCTGTGTGCCTAGATACTGACCATCTAAGACTCCTAATGGTCTAAAGGCACACTGGCCACGCATGGCAGGCTGTTAGGATAAGGAAGAAGGATTTCAGCTAACTCCTACCTGTACTTTGCTCACAGGGGCAGCATGGCAGGACACACTTGTTGCTTCTGCCATACACACCAGCAGCTGGCCACAGGATGGGCTGGCAAACCTTTTTGTTGTGTCTCTTGGCAGCAAGAGAAGTGGCAAACATGTACAACAGGGACTAAAGTGTGACTCTTTAACCTGCTCATCCTCGGGGGTTTTAGCCCACTGCTGAAAGCTGCACACATGAGCCTTAGGAGCAGGAGAGGTCTACACCTAAGATGATTTCTGAGGTCAAATTTGGTGGGAAAAGACCTTTAGGATCATCAAGTCTAAATATTATCTCTACCAAGTCTGATGCCAAACCATGTCCCTCAGCACCACAACTGCTTCTTTTAAACACTTTAAGACACTTGTAGTGTATCAAGACCATGGACACATCCTCTCTGGTTTCTGCTGAGTCTGCTGCTCTTGTACAGCTGCTCTGCTACTTCCCACCCCAGGAACTCACTCCCAGGTGAGTTTCCAAACAACCTTGACCCTGCTGTTTGTACACCTTAAAGTTAACTGGTCATTCTGGTTGCTGGTTTTGGAAGATGTGCTTACAGGAGCAGGGTCAGGGAATAGGAGGGGAATCTGGCATAAGTTGGGGGCAGTTGCCTTTCTATCTCCAGAAGACTGCTGCTGAGCACTGGGGCAAGAGAGTGCCTATGGATGAGGCCAGCAGGCACACCTTTGGGGCAGGATGCAACCCCAGGATTAGGGTTTGGCACATTCAGCCTGTCTCTTGGTGACTCAAGCTATATGTGTGCACATTACCCTAAGCCTTCGTCTTCCCTTGAAATTGTCACCACACACAGGCTGAGGCTGAGATTGTACACTGAAGAAGCTGTAAGCTTTCAGAAGAAGGCTTCACCTAATGAATTGCCTCCACCATGTATGAGAATTATTTTCCTTGAACTATCCCATCCATCCAAGCCCCGACAGCCCTGACAGCCTTGGTTGGGCTCTGGCAAGGTTGTGGAATTAAATTCTCTGTGAATTATGCCAATGTCAATACAGCTTTGCACGGTGCCGCCACTGACCCACAAATCAGAATGGAAGCAAAGGTTGGATTTTTATGGCTGAAAGCCAAAAGATTAGGGTACAGAAAATGCAGAGAACAAAGTGAAAGCAAAGCAAACAAAATTCTTGCTCATCTTGGGCTCTATCTGCCCTCCTTGTAGGCACATAGCATTGCAGGGGAAGTCTCCCTGCAAGGAAGCACCCACACATCCATCATGGGGAGCATCCCTGCTGTTTAACTTCTGCTGGAGGGCAAAGCCCCAGATGGGACACAGAGCAAGGAGTTCTGTCTTCAGGAGAAAGAACAGGCCTTGTTTCACATTTGTTGAGTGGTTTTGAAAGAGCAGGAAGTCGCTCTGAAACAGGATTGAGTCTCAGGTGAATAAAACCGGGCAGAACAAGACCGTGGTTCCTTGTTCAACCAAGAGAGGTGTGGAGTACAGTATGGAGTACAAACGTGCCTGGGCACTAGGTGGAGAAAATCAGTGTAAAAGGCATAGTTCTTCAATCTATTCAGAAAGATTCAACCATTCTGCCAGCAGTGCCCCTGGCAGCACCTCGTTGTGCCTCCATTCAACACCGTGGTAAGACTCAGAGCTGAATCAAATCCCTCCTCTAAAAGAGCCAATTGCAATGTCTCTGCACTTTACTGGTGAGATCACACCTTGAGTCCTGTGTTTAGTCTGTGGGCCCTTATCACAAGAAAGACATTGAGGTGCTAGATTGGGTCCAGAAAAGGGCAACAGATCTGGTGAAAGGTCTGAAGAACAGATTTGGTGAGGAGCAGCTGAGGGAACTGGGGTTTAGTCTGGAGAAAAGGAGGCTGAGGGGAGACCTTCTGACACTTTAGAGCTCCCTGAAAGGCCAGAGTGAGGTTCAGGTTGATTTCTTCTTCCTAGTAACAAGTGACAGGATGAGAGGCAGTGGCCTCAAAATGCACCAGGAGAGGTATAGGTTGGATATCAGAAGAAACATCTTCGCTGAAATGTTTGTCCAGTCCTGGAGCAGGCTGCTCAGGGGGGAGGCTGAATCTCCATCCCTGGAGGTGCTTTGAAGAGGCAAATATGTAGTGCTGAGGACACGGTTTAGCAGCATCCTCGGTAGAGTTAGAGAATGGTTGGGCTTGATAAGCTTAGAGGTCTTTCCCAACCAAAACAATTGTATGATTCCATTTTGGGTGCCTTGGTTGCTGGTAACAGGGAGAGCACCAGCCTTGAGGAGCTGTATCTGATCACCTTGATGCAAATCACAGTAGCACCCAATAAATTCTGAAGGTGGGCAGCTTGGGAGGCCTTTTTCCCTGTTGTTAGCCCCATCTTATCTGCTGTTTCCAGAAGAGCACAGTCATATATACACATAGCTCTGTCCTGGCTCTTTGACATTGGACTTGGTGACAATTGCTGTCACAGATGTGCCTCCTTTCCAGGGCAGGCCCACACTTCACCAGCACGAAGTCAACAGGAGTTCTCCTCCCTGCCTTCCGCCACTTACAATGGAAATTAGTTCAGCAGGATGAAAGGTTGGTGGTGGGAAAGCGTGTCAGAAAATACAATGCAGAGAACACAACTCTTGGGAGAGAGCAGTTTGTTTTGTCATTTGAAAGGGCTCAGGATTTAGCCGAGGGGGCATAGTTAAAATTTACTTTAAGGGCTGCTGACAACTGCATTTGTCAAGTTAGATTATGGTCATACTGTCATAAAGGATCACTCTGTTGTTTTACTGCTGGTGTATATATGCATAAGTACTTTGGGCCTCAATGAGGAGAAAAATATGGCTCTGATGTGTGAAACCCCATACTGCTGCCTAAATTTCCACGCTGCTACGTGGGCCTTTGGTCACCATGGCACTATTCAGTGCATACATCTGAGAACTTGAATGGATTTTAAGTCTTTGTAGATTTGAAATAGCTTGACCTTCTGACAATCACACTCTCCTAATTCCCTGTTCTAAATATAGGCAGACTGAAGGGGATATGCCCAGGCATTTCCAAAGAGAAGTGATCTGAGTGCTGGAGAGATTAGGCTGGCACAGGCTCCTTGGTCTGGCTGTATGTTCCCAGGTAGGTGCTCGTTTAGCAAAGTGCCTTTAAACTTAGGTTTTGCAACTCATTGTCATGACTTTCCTACCAATTTATGCTACTGTGCATACAGAGAGCATGACTATTTGACATCCCCCTTCTTTTCATTTTTAGTTTCAGACTCTGGAAGTCTGAGGATTGATCTGGGTTTTTAAATTCCTTTTGCTCAGAAGAATGCCTTAATCAAACATTCCCCTTTCTACTAAAAGACCTGCATTTTGGAAAAGCCAGTGGCTGTCCCACAAAAGCTGCCAGTCCTGCAGCCCAGCATGTTTGCTGGGGAAATGATGGTTAGCAAGGGTATGGACCCTTCTGGGTTACTGAATCGCATGGGACAAGTCTGAACCATTTCAACCTCCTGACATGGCATATAGTCCCTGTCAGGCTGTGTACTAGATCCCTATGTAAAAGTGTATCTGGCTTGAATGTAAGTGATGGGACTTTGCTGCAGTTGTCCACACTGAGGTGCTAGTGAAGAAACAGCTTGATCCTACTGAGCTTGGTGGTGTGCTTATGCCAGATCCCTCACCGTCCCTTCTCTCCAGGGATGCAGAACTGTATTAATGCAGGGGTACACAACTGCCTGTGCCATTTTTTCCCCCTTACTTTTCAAAGAACTCTCTCTCTACTGTCCCGTGTTGGCACATAGATACGGACCTAAGGGACATGGTTTAGCACTCAGCAGAGTTAGATAATGTTTGGATTCAATGATCTTAGAAGTCTTTTCCAACTAAAATGACTCTAAGATTCTGTGTTTGCTATTTCTCTTGCTGTGCTCCTGAGAAGCAGTAGTTTGGCTTAGGAGAGTTTAGCCTTTCTGTTCAGGAGGGTTATCCTGGAATAACCATTTTCTGCAGGAAGGTGAGTACATGAAAAGACACAACTCTGTCGGCCAGCCCGGCAGAGCACATCCAGGTCACCCAGAGCTGACTGTGGATGCTCATGCCAGGTACTGGCTGTGTGCTCATCTGAATGGAGGTCCTTTTGGAGTGCTACCTCTGGCTTTTTAAAACCAGGTTTAAGTGACAAACTCCGAGTTTATTACATGCTGCTACTTGGTAGTACAAGGGTGCCCCAGCGCTCAGCCTGGCCGTGCATTTGGTTTCTGTGAAACACTTGGCCGTGGCTGCAGGCACAGGCGAGTTTAGCCACCGGAGCTTGCTCGCTGGCATCGAGCTCTCCCCGTCTTCTCAAGCCCCTTGGAAGTGAAGCTAAACGAGGCGCCGCTGGGCTTTTCCTGGTGCTGGTCGCTCCCAGAGGACATGTCATTAGGTTGGGTGTGGAGGGACAGCCGGGGCCGGCCGCGCAGCTGTGCTGCCTGCGCAGCGCGGAGCCAGCTCTCCCCGGCGCAGGGGCTGGAGGCACACCTCCGCTTAGCCATGTGGCCAGCGTTTAGCCGCGGCACTGCCGAGTCACATCCCCGCAGCTGACAGCCTGAATAATTTACGGCATGCAAATGGTGGCCCTGCTGTCTCCGCCGGTGCCGGCTCCGATTGCCGCGGCCCATTAATCGTAATTGCTCGTTTGTGCTGACAGCAGCGGGGCCCTCACCCCCGCAGGGATTAGGCAGCTACCGGGGGGACCGTGTCGGCTCCTCGCCCTCCCCTGCCAGGGCACAGGGGCGTTTTTCTGCCTTGTTTTCTGATTTAATTGAGCTGCAGGGCCGAGCCCGGTGGCTCCCATATGCCGCGGCCCCCAGGCAGCACAGCGAAGCCCCAGGGGAAGGCAGTTGCTTTGGGGCCTGACTGGCACCTGAGGGTTTGGTGGGGGCTGCCCCAGGGGCAGACAGGACACTGCGTGCTTGCACAAGTCCCACGGCAGGGGATCAGGGCCACTAGACCCAGCTGGCTTGCAGAAGAGCATCCTACAGGCTATCCCCGACTCTCTTCCATGACTCTCAGTCCAGTTTTAAACACTTCAGGAAAGGAGCATCCACTTCTTACCTTATCTGCTAGGTTTCTTCACCAGTAAACTTCTTCATGGCTGCTCAGCTTCACTTTCCCTTTCTCTTTCCCATTTCATTTTTAATTCCCCACTCCTAGCTGGGCTATCCCATACAATTGCTCACACTGCTCAGATACCTTCTTTGCTCCATAAACCCATCACATTCTTCTGAGAAGCAGATATGGTCCTCAGCTGGTCCATCAACCAGTGGAAAGAATAGCAGGACTAAGCATCCAAAACACAGCAGTTAAGTTGCTTTGGGTACTTTTAGCTGCTGTTCAGCTGTCCCTATCACTGTGGCTGCCTGGGAGGCTGGATTGCCAGCAGATATGGTTGGAGCAGGGGGAGAGACAGAAAAGGGAAGAGAAAGCTTTCCTGCCTGCAAAAACCTAGGAAAGTGGCTAGAAGGAAAAAGATGCAAGAGTGTACCAGTGGATTCAGAGGACAGGGACTGGGGGAGGAGGAGGTAGCAGAGAGAACGGACAGTGGGACAAGAGTGTGCCCAGCCCTGGAGCAAGCCTGGGCCTGAAGAAGCTCCTTGTCAGAGCTGGACATGAAGGAGCAGGGCTGCACGTTTTGGCTTGCAATGACAGATGATAGTTTTTCAAGTCATCACCTTCTAATTGATGAGTGCATGAGAGTGGAGCCCACATGAACAACTGTTGTTTGGAAGGCTGGGAGATGTGGAGAACTGGGGGGAAAAAACCCTCTGGAAATGGTATAAGGGAGCCTCTTTGGCATCCCTGAATATGTGAACTATTTCAGGTATGTTTGCTGAACTTCTCCATTACTTGCCAGCACATGATGTAGCTATGCCTGTGTGCATGCTGTGTAGAAGAGGACATGTATCCTGATGGAATGATACATGGATTTCCTTTAAATCTGTCATGTCAGGCCCCAGCATATAGCAGATGAAAGTGAGATGTGCTGCTGCTTTGCTGCTCTTGTTGATACAAACTGGACTTAATCTTGACCAGCTCTTGGACATTTGAGAAGTGGAAATTATTTCCCTTCTTCCCTTTCTTTTATGTACTCTGTAGCACAAATCACAAACAGCACAAGCCCTGTGTTCCCCATCTCCTCTCCCTGTCAATCTATGTGCTTAGAATACACAGCTGAATGCAGGAAAAGTTTTGGAAAATCTCTGCTGAGGGGAAAACATCATCTGATCCCTTCCTTAATTAGGACATAGGCTTGATTTGTCTATCTTGATATGTGAAAAGCATTTGAATGTTAAACATATGCTTAATGAAGGCTTGTTTCAGTCCTGCACAAATGTGTGCAGCTCTCCTGCCCATTCAGTTTTCCCAGGAGTATGAGCATTAAGGGTGAGATGCAACTGGTTTGCATCCTTCTGGTGCTGCGAAAAAGAGGTGAGTGAGGGCAGGTGTGATAGAGGAACATTGTTTTGTGGTAGGGATTGATTGTTCTTCTAGCACAGGGTTTTCAGTGAAGCCAGCAAGAGGCAAGGTCAAAGCAAAGACAAGGAAGAACCTTCTCCAGATGATGCATAGCTAGTTCGTTGCTGTGGGATGCTGGGGAGGCTGAATGCTTGCACAGATTGAGAGGACAAATCAAAGGAGGGAAAGCTGTCAAGGGTTGCTAAAGGCACAGAAGCTGCTGCTGGCTGAGGCAGATCTTCCAAGGGCTGGAAGCTGGGCAGTGCTTGTCTGACCCAGGACAGCTGTTCTCTTCTCAGTCATCCACCCTAAGCAGAGTAGTGTCAACCAGCTGCAGTTGGCTAAAACTGATCTTCATCCATGACATTCATCTAACCCCACCAATTCCTCTGGACAGGCTTCAGGAGTGGTGTATCCTCTAAGGCATCTATCAAGTGCCTGTCTGTGTTTAACCTAGGAACGCTGACTGGCCTGAAAAGTCACTTTACTTGAGCTGGCTGCTGAAAGAGAATGGGCATTTTATTTTCCTAAAAACAAAGAGGAGAAGAGAAGAGAAGAGAAGAGAAGAGAAGAGAAGAGAAGAGAAGAGAAGAGAAGAGAAGAGAAGAGAAGAGAAGAGAAGAGAAGAGAAGAGAAGAGAGAAGAGAAGAGAGAAGAGAGAAGAGAGAAGAGAGAAGAGAGAAGAGAGAAGAGAGAAGAGAGAAGAGAGAAGAGAGAAGAGAGAAGAGAGAAGAGAGAAGAGAGAAGAGAGATGAGAGAAGAAGAGAGAAGAAGAGAGAAGAAGAGAGAAGAAGAGAGAAGAAGAGAGAAGAAGAGAGAAGAAGAGAGAAGAAGAGAGAAGAAGAGAGAAGAGAGGAGAAAAGAGAAGAGAAGGGAAAAAAGTCACAACATACTGAATTTGTCATCCTCTTTACCTAGACTTTCTACTTCTCTGAGGCCTGGCACACAACACAACTTCTGAGCAATCTTCTCTCAGTCAAAGCTGCTCTGAGGTGATTACTTTGCCCTCATACAGAATGAAGAGTTTGTCCTCATATTCCCATGACGCCTGTAGGATTGCTCTGGCTCAGAGGAGCTGTTTCCCATCACACATAAACACTGGCCATGGAGCTGCAACTTGCAGCTGCCGCTTTGAACCAGTCCAGGCCTTCCTCTGAAAGCACCTTCAAAATGGCACTAAAATATGTATGAAAACCTACTTGGGGGAAAAGACCAACCACCAGCACACCCAAGCAACCCCCATGGTCTAGTTGATTGGACAGGGCTGGGTGCTAGGTTGGACTGGGTGATCTTGGAGGTCTCTTCCAACCCGTTTGATTCTGTATGATCTGACACAGTTTGGTTTTGAGTGGTGGATGTGACACAGATACCTAGAAGGGTCATTTGAAATGCTAGGAAAGTGTACTTCTCCTGAGCCTATTCCAGCTTCATCTATCTGTCTTGTGTTGGCCGTGTTGTACAGGCCAAGGCACGGAAAGATCCTCAGAAGCTCTGCAGGCACTCAGGCTGCTAAACATGAGTGTTTTTACACGGAAAGACTCTTTAAGCAGCTGTAATTTGGGTATTTTTCTCTCTTCACTTAGGTAACCTTGTGGTATGACCCTCTGAAAGGCACCTCTGCAGCAGTGGGATGTCCCATGCACCCAATGTGCCATTCTCTTCTTGTTGGTGCTTTGCTCCCCCTTTGCACTTGGCTTTATGTGGAACTATGCAACAGAGCAGCCTGGGGGACGGGCAGGAAGAAATTACACTTTGATTGCCCATTTTACATCATCTTTAACAATAGAGAGGCTTTAGTGGCTTGGTACAGCCTGTACTCAACATAAACCCCAGTCTGTTATCTAGGAGTGCTTAGATGGCAAGATAAGAAGTAAATGCTAGTGGGGGAACATTACTCAATAATACAATGATTTTTTTTCCCACTTCCACTCTTTTTTTTCCTTATTTAAAATGTTCCCTTGAGCATTACCTGCTAGACTGGAGTCCTGCATCAGGTTATTGTTTCAGTTGGACAGGCTGAGATATTTTCCTCATTTAGCAGTTTTTTCCCTTTCTCTTTTAAACAACACAAGATACAAACTAACCAAGACACACATGTTCCAGGCTGATAGAATCTTAGCTTTTACATCCTAAACCCTTGTTCCAGGTTAAAGGGATATGTGTTATCTAGTGCTGTTAATACTATAAGTAAGAACAAACTTAGTAGTGAGAATGTCCCCCTTGTTCACTGCCAAAATTCCTACTGAACTAGCGGCTGTAGTATTCCATATCAGTAGGAGGTCTCTCCAGGTGAGACTTCTTAGAATGAGTGCAGAGGAGACCACAAAAATGAGCCAAAGCCTGGGGCAACTCTGCCGTGAGGACAGGCTGAGAGAGTTAGGGCTCTTCAGCCTGGAGAAGGCTCTAGGGAGACCTTATTGTGACCTTTCAGAGCTTAACCAGGCAAATAAGAAAGCTTGGGGCAGTCTTTTCAGCAGGGCCTGTTGTGACAGGACAAGGGGTGATGGTCTCAGACTAAGAGGAGGTAGGTTGAGACTAGATACAAGGGAGATTTTTACAGTGAGGGTGGTAAGACAGCTGGCCTAGGTTGCCCAGAAAGGTGGTAGATGTCCCATCCCTTGAAACATTCAGGTCAGGTTGGACAGGTCTCTGAGCAACCTGATCAAGTTAAAGATTCTGCTCCCTGCAGGGAGGTTGGACTAAATGACCTTTAAAAGTTCTTTCCAACTTAAACCAACTTAAATTCTATGATCCTACAGTGTGTGCTGATGAGTTGTCTAAATAATGTTTACACTATGTAGATGCAGGCAAGAATGATACTAGGACAGTCTGTTACCAGATCCATCTTTTGGAACTTGTCACACAGGAATTAGAAAGAAACCCAACTTCAGTCTCCCCAGAGGTGCCTATGTTTGCCAGCTGAGTGGTGGGAGAACAGGGAGCAGGGCTCTTAGCTTCCTTGTATTCAAAGGCAAGAGAAATGGAGTCAGGCTCTGGCACCTCTTCTTTGCATGTGCACCTCAGTTCTTGACTTTGCTGGTAGTCCTGGATACAGCAGGACGTCAGTGAAGGGATTGGTGCCTTCACAAAAGTGGTCCTTCCCAAGAAGCCCCTCTGTGGAGCTAGGAATGCCTGTCCATGTGCAGGACATATTAAGTGGGTCTGTTACACCATTCATGCATCACCTCCATGTCCGCTTCCTCCTGCCCTGCCAGAGAGTGATGGGGGTTCTGGAGGGCACCAGGGACACTTCTGCAGAGTGGGTTGGCCTGGGTGGGGATTTCATTTTTGCAGGAGAGAAGTCCAAGTGATGTGGGATGATGTATGGAGAGATATTTGGGTTGGAGGAGGACTGATGAGGCTGCCCTTGAATAGCAGCTTTGAAAGAATCCTGCCTAAAACCTCAGTGCTCCAGAGGGGTAGGAGGGAAGCACGTGAACCCAGCGGCTCTCCTAACTTGTGAAGCAGTGAAGTGCAGCTATAGAGAGGCAAAAATGGCATTGCAGAGGATAATGATTCAGCATTGTCATATTGTGATTCAGCATTGTCATATTGTGGAAGGGAAGTGTCTTACTGGGACATGTAATAGAACCTGCACATAGAGGCCTATGGCCTCATCCTTCTGCTCTACTTGAACTTGTGTGACCTCCACTGGGGCATCAGCTCCAGTTTTACTTTCAATATTGCAAAAAGGAGGTGAGTCAGCTGTTAAGAATGCAGAAGAAAGCCATGCTCAGGGTCCTGGGATACGTTTCTGAGCAAACACTGCAAAATCCATGTTGTTTGGACTAGTGAAAATGCAAAGGGCTTCACCTAGGTACACGTCAGTGTTCTCCATGGCCACAGAAGCTGGAGGAGAAGGGATGGTTTACATTGCAGTAGGGGAACGTTAGGCTTCACAGAGTAGTTTCTGTCAGAGAGGAAGCTGAAGGAGTAGAAAATTTGTGCAGCTTTTATTGTTGGAAATCTTCAAGGAAAGCTTAGACAAACACCTACTCTGCTGCTCTCCTGCCCTGAGCAGGGGAGTGAGTGTGATGGTTTGGGTGTTACCTGCCCACCCCCCCACTTTGGAAATCACCCAGACTAGACTCAGAAGGCTCTGGGAATTTGAATGAAGCTTCTATTTACGTCTTAGCTCAATATACAAGCAGATATTTACAGTGTATACAGTTATAGACAGAAATATACAAGGTAAAAGGTAATACAGAAACACAACTCCCCTCCCAGAAACCTGAGTCCCCAGGAGGGGCTCTCAACAACCCTTCTACCTTCTCTCACCCCTCTCAACCTTACCCCAGTCCCAAAGAAGAATGGAGGTTCGGCCAAGGGGTTAGGAAATAAAGTAGATTAATCAGAGAGAGGGCAGAGAGGCTAGAGAGAAGTGCAGCTCAGGCAATGCCCCAAGAAGAAGTGCCTTATCTATGTTTGGATTCTTGTTCTTATACCTCTCAGCAAGCCTATGGGTGAAGTAGACATCACCCTTGTTTTCCTTTCACATCCTGTGATCTAATCCTTCTCACCCAAACATTCTAGCTAGCTTCAAACTAGCACAGTGAGAAGACCACTTGGACTCTCCATCTTCTCAGACCTGTTCAGTGGAAGGCACTGAATGTCTGCTTGAATCAGAGTGGAGTCATCAGCTGTGTCTTGGTGAGGATACAAACGTTACAAAAAGGGGTTCATACTCGGGGAAGCACTGAAGCACACGAGTCACTTCAGACACGTTTGTCACCTGGTGGGTTTCGTCTCATGTAGGAAGGGAAGGGCTGGCAACAGACTGTCTTAATTAACACATTCAGAACTCTAATGTGGATGCAGTTGTGCAGCTTTAAACATTTCCTTCCTGTAGCCAGGAATGCTGCCAGAACTTCCCAATACATCTTTAAGTCCCAGCTAAGGACCAGCCCAGAAGTGTTTAAGTGTGTATTTCAAACCAAGCATTTGCTTAGTTCATGTGCTACTTGCAAGGGTGCCAGGAAAGCAGTTTTGTGCCAGAGCTTGGTGCTTACCTGGCAGGAGGACACGCTGTGGCAGAATCATGCAGGGTGCACCCAAGACTTTGCCAGCAACCCGTCAACCCCTCCCCCCAGCTCTGTGGCTGGGACACACAGCCCTCAGCCAGAGCTGCTCACCGTAAATCCACAGTGGCCTGGAGTTTCTGCTCAAGAGGATTGTCGTGCCCAGGACCCATCAGAGCAAATGAGGCATTTTATGATCTCAGCAGCTCTATGGTGATGAAAGTTTTCACAGAATCACAGATTGCTGGGATTGGAAGTGACCTCTGAAGGTCATCTAGTCCACCCACCCTGCTAGTGTCACCTAGAGTAAACCACACAGGAACACATCCAGGTGGGTTTGGAGTGACTCCAGAGATGGAGACTCCAAAACCTCTCTGGACACCCTGGTCCAGGGCTCAGTCACCCTCAAAGTGAAGAATTTTTTCCTTATGTTCACATGGAACCTCCTGTCTTCCAGTTTGAGTCCACTGCTCTTTGTGCTGTCACTGGGGACCACTGAGAAGAGTCTGGCTCCCTCATCCTGACATTTGCCCTTCAGATACTGATAAGTATTGATGAGATTCCCCCTCAGCCTCCTCCTCTCCAGGCCAAACAGCCCCAGTTCTCTCAGCCTTTCCTTGTAAGGTCGATGTTCCTGTCCCATCCGCATCTTGCTGACTCCTTGCTGGACCCCTTCCAGTAGTTCCTTGTCCTTCTTGAGCTGGAGAGCCCAAAGCTGTCTATCATCTGTCTGGGGACCAGCATGATGTTCAGGACTTTGCCATGATCTCTCCTTGATGCTGGGTGCTGAGAGCAGCTCCTGCCTGTCCCAGCACCTAGCTCCAGCAAGCTGAGTGTTCCATTCACTATTTCAAGTAAACTCTACTGTGTTTTTCATTCGCCTCTGGGTTGTTGTTTTTTTTTTCCAAATTCATTAAACACTTCCCTGCAGAGGATGAAATTTAATACTGAAAGTAATGCACAGACATTGTTATCCAGGCAGTGCCTAATGAATGATTAAATCTTCTTTTGAAAGGGTTTTTGGCATGAAAATCCTTCTCTAGATCCTGCACATTTGGATATTTCCTGCTGGAATTTCTGTGGCATGAAGTTGGTGGAAGAATGCAAATGACAGACTTTTGTATTTTCATTTAGAGGGCAGAGACTCTGAAATACTTGACCACCTCCTTTCAAAGAGCAAATACATTCCCTGTACAGCAAAAATGTTTTCCTCCACCTGTGGAATAAATAGGAGCAATTGCTTCACACAGCTCACTCTGGTACTTTTCCTTTCCCTGTCAGAACATGATTTGTATCAAACAGTTGTTGTGTTTGTGTCCTGTCTGATTTACCACTTTTCATCCATGCTGGAGACTGCCTTGCTCCACTGAAAACCATTAGCTTTTTTCCCCTCAGTGTAGGTTGTGTGCCAGAGTTTGATGTGTGCCACATATGTATGTCTTCTTGCTGGCCTTCTAGGCTCCATAGGACAGATTGATTTCCTCTCAGCACTTGCAAAAGCTTGCCCTTTTTTTAACCACTTGGAATATGCATGTCCCATCAAAACAAACCTGATTCTGTTTAATTACCTCTTGAGTTTGCTGTTTTATGCTGTTTATAAGGGTGCTAGGTGGTAACCTGTGCAGCATTGAGTGGGTGCTCCCAAAGATCATGCTTGCAGCACAGTCTGTTTTCAGTCTACACTCATGGAATACGTTTAGCTGCAGCTTTTGTCAGCAGGAGACATCATTTTATGGTAGATAGATGTCAGCCAACTTCCAGTTTGAGGCTCCCCAGTTCAAGAGAGACACAGATCTGCTGGAGAGAGTGCAACAGAGAGCTGTGAGGATGATTAGGAGATTAGAACATCTCTGTTATTAGGAGAGACTGAGAGACGTGGGGCTGTTAGTCTTGAGAACAGAAGGCTGAGGGGTAGTTGTCAGCATGAAGGTGTCAGTCTCTTTTCGGTGGTGACCAGTGATAGGACAAGAAACAATGAGTACAAGCTGGAAACAGAAAGTTCCTCCTCAACATGATGAAAAACTTCTTCACCATGGGGGTGAATGAGCACTGGAACAGGCTGCCCCTGTGGAGTGTATTTCTCTGGATACTTTTAAACCTTTCTGGCTGTGTTCCTGTGTGGCCTGCCCTAGGTGATCCTACTTTGACAAGGGTGTTGAACTTGGTGATCTCTAGAGGTCCCTTCCAACCCCTAACATGATTCTATGATTCACACAGGATTTCTGTGCCCAGGATGGCCTTGCCTTCTGATGTCTGATCACAGGGTCAAGCTTGCAGGAGTGAGTGCTTCTGTCTTCACAAAGCCACCAGGGAAGTCCCTGCTCTGTTGTCCTGAGGGGCAGAACCTGTGTTAAAACCATCAGGAGTGATATTTTCCCTATGACACCAGCATAGGGTGTCCAGGGCAGGAGTAGGCAATGCTGTAAAGGCTGGAGTAGGCAATGCTGCAAAGGCTGGAGTAGCCTGCTGTAAAGACAGTCTGGCAGAACTCTGGAGATGAGTCAAAACTTAATTCATTTGTGATCCCAAGGCTGGCTGGCAGTTGCTATTCTGTTATCAGCCTTTCTTCCTCTCCCAGTATTTTGATTCAAAAGAAAAAGACTAAAACCAATAACTGGTTAGCAGTGGTTTCTTTACAAACAATATAAACAGATGAGTACTGCACTGCCCTACACCAGAGTTTTGAAAAGGGTGTTTAGAATGCCCCTTAAGTTAAATGAAGTATAAGACCTTTATTGGTTTGTGGGCTGTAAGGACCTGTGGCAATCTAGAGACAAACCAAGACCAACAGGAAAAAAATGAAAGAAAAAAGGATCCCTTTTAATAAATGACCTTTCCATATTAAATTCACATCAATCTGACATCAACAATTAGCTGTCAGGTGCTTGGCTTTGCCAGCAAAGGCCAATTTTCAGATTAGTGCTAATTGCAGGGCAGGCTGACACATCAGCTCAGAGCTCCAGTAGCTAACGGCCTGGGTAGGAGCGGACTTCAATAGTGGAAGCAGGGGAGGGCTGAGGCTGCCTGTCTCCAGCTTGCTGGCAGTTTGACTGTAGACTAAAGTAATGGAGCTGGCAGGGTGGAATCAATTACTGGCCAATGAAGATTTTCCCACAGGTCGAGGCTTGGGAAAAAAAGGACGTTCCTGCTGCTGAGACAGCTGGCATGGACTGTCCACTGGGAAAGGAGCCTGGAGAATGAGAAAAAGAGGGACAGTTCTCGGTGATAAACTGGTGACAGACTATAAATTATGAAAAGGGGATTTGGCAGAGGATTTAGAGCTTGCTACCTCTGCTTTTCCCTCCCCCAGGACTTTAATGCCAGCCATGTTCACTGACTGAGTCATTTGATTATCTTAGTCAGAACATAAGAAGTGTTAAGAGAAAAGGCTCAGAATCTCCTTTGCTGAGCAGGGTGGGTGCACTTGTGAGCTGAGCTTTTAAAACCTTTCAAGCCTGCACTTGCCCTGTGTGCCTCTCTATGTGCCTGTCCTGGTGACTTTCTATTTCTGTGTGCTACCAACTAAAACATGATGAAGGCTTCCAGTCACCCAGCAACAACCAGCCAAAAGTTCACACAGGGCAGTTCACCTGAGAAGGAGGTCACAGCTCTGTAGTGACTGCCTCAGCTCTCCTCATTCAGAAGTTATGTCAAGCTGTGGTAGTTACCATGGGCTCCTTTTGCTTTTCTTCTAAGTCAGTATGATTTGCTTGATTCATGGTTTTGAGATGTCTTTCTTGGCCCTGAAGGATGGAGTCAGGAGAAAGTGAAGAAAAATCCAGCTGTTCCCTGGCTCAGGCAGAACACCCTTCTCCTTCCCACTCCTCAGTGTGGCTGATCCTCTCTTCGCCTACCTGCTTTTCACTTTGCTTCTACCTGCCCTTCCCTTTGCCCCTCTACAAACACCAAAACAACTCCCACTGCCACCCCTCAACTGTGACAAGGGAGCCCAGCTCTCCCAGAGGCTTTGCTGGTTGCCACACCATTTCTTGTTACCTTTCCTAGAACTTGTGCCAGCCATGCAGCACCTGGGATCCCACTGTGCTTAGACACAGGCAACCCTGCCTAATTCCAAGGGGATGTTTATGGGTGAAGAATGAAGTCTTGCTGCTAAGACAAGTAAGAGAGGTGACATTAGTGTCAGATAAGATGTTACTGCAAGGGGAAGATTCCTCTTGGTCCTGGCCAGCCCTTTATGGTCTCTCCTGGCTCTACATCTCCCTGCCTTGGTCTCTAACAGCTGTACCCATGCAGGCTGGGGCAGATATAAAGGTGTACATGGGAAGTACATGTTGCTCTTGGAAGAAAGGCCATACAGTATCTCCTGCTGTTTTCTCTGTGAAGGGTGGCAGATACACTTGAGTCTTCATGGAAGGAAATCTGGATCTAATAGTTTGGGTTAAGTAAAAGGCACAGTGGCAGTCCTGCTTTAGAAAGCCCAGCATGTTGGTTTCATGGCAGGGTTATTCCTGAGATTAATAAACAAGGAGTGCAGTTTTTAGAGGTGCCAAGTGAAAACAGTTCAAACTGCTAAGTTTCTAGAGTGGAGCTCATCTAGCTGCATCAAGATCTGTTTCAAAGTTCTCTTAAATAGGGGAGAAGCACAGAGACATGTGGATGGACTCAAGTCAGAAGGAACTTGAAATAAAGAAATGTGTCTGGCCATGCTGCTGTGAGCCCTGCCTAGTGAGAGCCTCATTTGTGACATGGTGAGACAAGCAGAGGGACAGCTTGAGAATGGGCAAGTCCATTCACAGGACTGTGGCAGGGGCCTGAGATGCAAGAGGTGGCATTTGTGGCCTGAGGTCACAGCTTGTGCAAATTATTACCATGCATCTTTGTGAGAAAGGCATTTGAGAGAGTCAGGCTGGAAGCTACCAGCACTGTCGAGGATCCATCAGATGCACAAGGCATGCTGGGCTGCTCCTAAAACCTGAGAGACTTAATCTGCCCCTCCTGAAAGGTCTGGAGGCTTTTCTTCAACAAGAGAGGCAGACTGGGCAGTGCTCCTTATTGACCACAGCTACAGGAGCCCCGAGGTTGAGCTGCAGTTTGCTTCCTCAGGTCGGGCATTCCTGGTGGGGTGTTCATGGGATGAGAAGCCCATGTGATTGTTTTGAGATTAGCCTGACAGGTGACAATGGTGACTCGTACCTACTGCAAAGGGTGCTGGCAATTAAATCCCAGCAGGACTGGGCCATACCATATCTTTATAAACTCAGGAACTGTCATAGAATCATAGAATCATTTCAGTTGGAAAAGTCCTCAAAGATCATTGAGTCAAACTTTATCGAACTCTATCAAGTCTGATCCTAAACCATGAGTCTAGTGCTAATCTATGTCCTCTTGCAGCATGCAGGCTGAAGACATTTTCATTGTTTTCCATGCATGTAGGTCTGGCAGCAAACTGGTTTGACTGAATGGAGCCAAACTGTACCCTCAGAGGTTTCTATCTTGGCTGCACTGAGCCCTTCTGCACCTCCTTGCCAGTGCCTAATGTCAGGGTGACAGTGGACTTAGTTAAATGAAGTGATGTTGTGGTCACAGAACAATGCAGTGAGATAAGAAGAGACAAATTCAGATCTGACTGGTGTCTTGGCTATGGTTTTTCATTATAATTGCTGAAGACTGTCTTCTCTTGACTGCACTCGTGGCCACTGCTTATTAAGGGAATCTCTCCGGCTTTTTCTGCTTGATCTTGACTGTGTCATGACTCACCTTATAATAGATTCACCTTCCTCATGTGACAAGTAACATTCAGAGCAGGAGAAAGGCTCATTAATGGATATGAATATGTGGCAGATGTGGCACTGAGATGTCAGGAACAAATCCAGCCATATTCTGGTGGGTGCAATGAGAGAAAGATGTCTGAGCGACAGGACAGCTTCTCCCCACCATTTTTGTGGTGGAAATCTCTCGTTAGACATATTCAAAGGTGAACAGAGGGAACAAAGCTTATTTTAGTATGAAACAGGCAATGCAGGGCTATTGTACTGACTGTATAATTTATTTTTGTATATAGTCCATTAAAATCCTCAGGAATAGCCTTGGTTCAGGCCTGGCTTACAGCAAACTGCCAGAAGTTGTAATGACTTCTGTTTAGCCCTGGAAGAGTGCAGTGGGAAGGTGCAAAGCTCTTCCACTGGGTAAAGAAATAATTTTCATCATCCAAAATTCTGTCTCTAAAGTTTTGGGTTGAAATTTTCCCTCTCTCCCCAGAATAATTAAGAGCAATGCCAGATGCTGAAGGAAAGCCACTCAGAGCAGGTTTTCTGTTGGGGAGCTTCTCCATATCTTGCTTATGGCTCCTAGCAGTAAAAGGGGAAACGTGTGAAGTGATCCAGAAATCCTGCAGCAAGAGCTGTTCAGCTCTCTGTGCTCCAGCAGGCTACTCTTACATATTTCCCTTGCCTCTCCCAGGGAGATGGATAAGGAAGCACTTTTGGCTGGTGGGAAGACAGCTGGGAGGGCTAAAAGGCTTCCCATCTCTTCTCTTTTCTTTTGTGCCCCCAAACTGCTCGGGCAGGACTTGGCCATGTCTACTCCTGAGGAGGCCCGCTGGGTGTCCTAGCAAACACGGCCACTTGCGGAGGGACAGGGCGACAATACCGTGGCCCAGAGGATATCTCCACCCAGAGACCTGAGCCGATTCCAATCTTTCACCACTGAGGAAACAATTGAAAGCTTTCAGGCTTAGGTAAAAGGACTGAAAAAGGCTCTGAAAATGTAGAACGGTATGAACTAAGTGTGAGCATCCTGAACAGATCCTGTTTAACTGCTGGCACAAAAGACTTCCCCGGCAGGAGCCACCCTCGCGATCCCTAGGGATGCTTTCTAGACAAAAACACAAAGAAAAGAAAGCTACTCAGATGCCCCTAAACTGGTTGCTAGCACCAGTTAGTCTCCACCTTCATGGACAGGCTCATGTGTCCCTGCTGACATCTGAAAGTCACTTTGGTGTGATCCAAGCAGGCTTACACGTACATGTCGAAGCTCCCAGGGTGGTGACGACTGTGGGGTCACAGCCACTGACCTGGGACTGGGTCTATGGTGTTGGAAGTGGCTCTGAGTGTCCCTAGCTAATACACAGCCTTCGGGTGACTTTAAGAGATGGGACTTCTGACAGAAGCTTTCCATGCTCAGAGCTAAAATGTGAGGCATTGTAAAGGACTTACTCAAGCCTGCTATGACTCATGCAAAAATAAAGCAATTCTGGATATGAAAAGACCATTTATCCCCTCCACACACAAAACCTTTTTTTTTTCCCCTCTCCACATTGTAAGCTCTTTGGGAAAGGGGACTTGTTATCACTCTCAATTCAGGGCTTTATGACCGTGTGGTATCTGATTTTCTCCCAAAAGAAAATAATGAAAAAGCATCCTTATTTTTTCCTCTTTTTTTTCCCTCTGAACAAATTCAGGCTGTAAGAGTATTTAAATTATCAGGATTTTCTACTTCATGTTTTCTTATGTAAATACATAAAATATCATGACTGGAAGGGCAGAAAAAGTTGTTTCTGTGGAACACTGGCAGCTGACAGATTAAAGCTTCATATCCTGGCTTGTTGTCTATTAACCTGTTCATCAACTCAGTATGAAAAGCATTTCAGTATATTAAGAAAATATAAATTCAGCTTAGCTCTTTTTTTCTGTTCCACTGTTTGCTGTTCATTCAGATGAAATCAAAACCTGACTGCCCAGGAAGCTTCTCTGTCCTTCTTGAGCCAAACGTTTCTGTTATTTATTCCTTAAGAGATCACCCAACCTCTGTCACCTGCACAAATGAGATCTAAACCTGAGCCTGCTCTAAAGGGACACCAGTGTCTGGCCTTGCTGGTCAAAGAGTACTGGCAGAGGGAGGTATGTGGGGGTGCAGCCTGCCCTTCTCTGATGCCACATCAGCGCTGATGTGAAGCACTCTGGGCAAGACTCTTGTCAAGATTTATTTTTTCTCCTCTAAACATCTTTTTAAGTCATTTCTGCTTATTTGCACAGCTTTCCCAGAGCCCTCTTTTCCCAGCTTGTTTGTAGGTGGAAGGCCTTCTGCTTATTGCTCATCCTAATCTCCTGCATGTTTACTTAGCAACACTGAACCCATTGCCCTCATCCCTGGCTCCATTGTACTACAATTGATTTAGCTTTCTCTATGGCTCCTCTCTCTCTCTCAGTGTATTTAGCTTTTCTGCCTATTCACAGTGTGTTTGCAGTTTCCAGACTCACAAACACACTTCCAGGGTTAACTCTTACCTTGCAGAAGGATCCCTTTTCCTAAGGTTGGCTCCAAAGCCAAAACTATCTCTAGCTATTACCTCATCAGTCTTATGTCTGAGCAGGCCAGACATCCTCCAGTTCACTCCTGATTGAGGGCAGTACTCCCTTTCTTTTGGCCTGTGAGGAGGCCAGAGTGGCATTAGTCCCGGGAATGGAATCTTTATTCCTTGCCCTCCCATGACCTAAGGGCTTCATAAGCTGTGGCGCTGCTGCTTACCATGAAGCTTTGCTTCTCACTTCCTCTCTCTGCTTCCTCCAGCCACAGCAGATTGTCTGAAGCCTTTTTTGAACCCGTTTGTGTTTTTTTCTAGAAGCCTTTTTGAACCACTGATAACGTGTTTCTACGTTCCACAGACATAAAGCTGGCAGTGTTACGTTCTTGGCATGTGTAAAATGCAACTCCTGAGTGTCTGTCCTCAGCATCACTGGGGGTCTATGTAGCACCCATCCTTAGATTTCATGAGCACATCTCTTTCCTAATCTCTGCACTTCCTTGCCTTAGTTGAAAGATTTGCTTCCAATTTCAAACTTCACTAAAAGCTGTTGCTCCCACGTTTGTTTGGTTTTGTGCAAGAGAGGCAAACACAGGCTCTCCAGCTCCTTATCTTACAAATTCCTTAGTAATTTCCCCACTTCATCTATTTATGTCACCTGCACGGTGTGAGGGTTTTAATGAAGACAATCAGGCCTGCTCAGCATTTGTTCTGTATGTTTGAGTAGCATGCAGTAAAGCGTGCTGCTAGGCTTTATTCTCCTTCACAATGTGTTTTCCTTCTCTGCCAGTTGCTAATTGGGGAGCACTTGCCCTATCAGGTTTTTTTCAGCCCTTACAGATACTGAAGGTGCTACCCAAATTGCTTCCCTGTAGTAGCAGGTAATTTGTTTGTCTCCACAGAGATAAACTGGTGGCACTTTTTATTTTGTCATTTAAAAACACTTAATTCTCTCAGAAGTCCTGAGGTTCTTGCCTGATTCTTCATCCTGCCTAAGTTCCTTCTAAACAAACAAACAAAAATCCAACCAACAACAGAAACCCCAAACCAACCAACCAAAACCCAAAATCCAAACACCCTAGAAGCTGCTTTTAGATTGTTGAAGCAGGAAGAACACTGACATCTCTGGTGAGGGCTGCTCACAAAGTATATCTTGCAGAAAAAAATCATGTGGTTGGTATTCATATTGTGCTTTTCTTCAGAAAATGCTTTTGAACCTTTTAAATGGTCATAAGAATTGAAATTTGTAACCTCAGACATACAAATAGTGCATTTTTGAATGCCTTACCTTCATAGACATCCTCTTCAATCAATGAAGAGGTAAAATGAAGACATAAAGTTAACCTCCTGTCTGGATCTCACTAGTTTCCAAAGAAGGTGATCTGAGCTCTAGATCTACCCGAAGAACCTTTATCATTCCTCTAAGCTATAAAACAATGACTTGCAGAATTCTGATGCCATCTTTGCTATCTGGACAGCCTGAATTCTGTGACTCATATGGGGAAAGTGGTCTATAAAAAGCAGGGAAGAAGAAAAGGCTGCTGCAGCAGCAGGTAGTTTCATTCCCATCTGCACACCGAGCTGGAGCTGTATCTCAGCCTTATGAAGGGAAAAGATGACAGTCTGCTTGGCAGATCTGGTTGTGTTCTCTTAAGTCAGCTCCCAGTCTGTACCCATCTTGCCAGCAGAGCTTTCTCACTGGTGCTGCCTGCAAGCTTTGAGTTGAGCCCAGCTTGGCAGCCTCTAAAACCAGGGAGTGTCTCCAGTGACTGCTGGGGACATTGGCTGTGTCCTGGATTCCTCGTCCCCACCACAGATCCTTCAGAAACATGCTGCACAGCACCATAGCGACTTCCTTCCCCCCCCCCCCCCCCCCCCCCCCGCTACTTTCAGGATTTTTTTCCCATGGCTGAAAGAAACCCCAGCTCAAAGTGGCTTGGGGCACAATGTCAAAGGGAACATGCTGTATTTTCTTCTTTCTCCTCTTTGGAGTAAAACATCATAGGCGCTTTTGGATGGCCTTCCTTTTTACTCCCATCTCTGAATGAGGTTTGTTGGGCAGAGGCAGCTCAGCTCTGTTGTGTTCTCCTCAGCAGCCCCGTGAGTAACCAGTGAAGTGACTGATACTGCTGCCTCTCCTTATGTGCACAGACCCTTTGAAGTCACTTCAAAGGGCTTGTTTGCAAAGGGGCTTCAGGTACGAGGCGGTTAAATATGGCCAGTACCGTCTCCACCGTTTAATGATTCAAACGGTATTTATTATGAGCAAACAGAAGCATTTCTTTAATATTGTTGACAGTGATCCTCTACCTTAGCAAAGAGCACTCCTACAACATTTTCTGACTCAATTTATCATCTGCCCTAGGCGTTGGTTGCACTTTTCTCATCATTAGGGAAGAAATAAAAGCCATTCACTAATCCCCAAACCACTTTGTTCCTCTATGGCCCTTCAAAGAGCAGGGCCCCTAAATGGTGATTAAGGACTCTGGAGACCTTTCCCTATATCAGGCAGAAGGAATCAAATTCTCAAGCTGGGTAATGTTTTTTTTTAATTAATACCACGGGACTGAAAATAAAATAATATAAAATAAAATAATTATATGGGGCTTTTAACCTTTTTTTATATCCTTTTTATGCTGTCTTTAAATAAAACGAGCTCTCTCTGCTCAGCTTGTGGATTTAGGATGATGGTGTTAATTTGCAGGCCAAGGCAGAGATGATGGGAATAGGGAATTAGGGTAAGCTCTACCTGGCCTCCCTCTGAAGAAGCAAGAAGATCTTGTTTCCCCTTACTCTTGATCTTGGGATAGTCTGCACAAAACCAGAGGAACTTAACTCCCCAGCAGCTTGGGGGACAGGAGAGGCTGGGACTTGGGCTGAGCCCCAGCCCTGCAGCAGTTGATGGACATGGAGCTTTGTGTTGAGTGTGCTGCCTCTCCAGGAGCAGCTGTCCCATGTGTGGAGCCTTCTCTCATTGTCTCTGGGTGTTTGCTGGTGGACACGAACTCACAGCAGCGGCAGCTGCGGCAAGCACTTGGTTTTGTGCCCCCTCATTGCAAGCTGAATTATCTCATGTGCAAAATATGGGGGGGAAACACTGGCATCTGTGGTCATTTGCGTGTGTGTGAGTCAGGTCCTGGGCAGGAGTTCAGCACAAAATACCCACCCCAAAAGTGGGAAAATGTAGAGACCTCCATTACTATTTCATGACACTTCTATTTTTTCATCTGTGTGTTCTCTCTTCTTCTCTGGAGCCTATTGTTAGAGGCTTGTGGACACAGGTGCATGCGTGGGAGAGCAGAGGCACAGCCAGAAGTTGAACACTCTTTGTTTTGTTCTTGGGAAACTTTTACCTACGTCCCAAACCAGAGAGAAGACGGAATTCAGAAGAAGCCCTGTATGGCAGAAATTAAATATATGGAGTTTTTTATGGTAGTCTTTCTAAATCTGCCTCTGATTTGCACCTCTGTTTTAGGAGAATAGTGAGAAACACACTTCTAAAAAAGCCCCCTCCTGGTATCAAGTGAAACTCTGATGCTTTTGCTTAGAAAAATTCATTAAGTCACTTCACAGGTCTTGTACTTGGTCATCTTTGAGTTCTTTTCCAACCCTGATGATTCTAAATAAGGGCAGTGGTATTGGAGTTGTATGGGGGCTGCTGAGCTCCCGGGTAGTGCAGGAGCTGGAGAGCTCCAGCTGAAGGCTCAGCTCAGAGAATCTGGCCGCCAACTCCCAAGATACAGCCCAGGGGCCAGCACTGCTTTTTCCCAGCTCAGCCTGTATCCCAGTCCACAAATGTGACATGCAGAATGGGTCTTCCTGAGCATTCTAGTTCTGATGTAGCCCTCCAGAAGTGACTTCATCCTGGCATATTTTAGAACTTGGTGCTGTCAGTCCATGTGTGATGAGGAGGAGGAGGAGGAGCAGGGCAGTTCTGTGAGCAGTAAGTGAGCTGAAGAGCTTTGTTGTTATCCATAGTGGGTACCACAGTGCTTTGCCAGACCTTCTGCAAGGTACAAACCACTGGCCAAACTACTCAGCTCTATTCTCCTCTCAATTCAGGCTTTCTGGTGTAAACCTGGAGTAAGCTGGTGCTAGTCAACTGGGGCTCAGCACTGCTAGCTGAGCAGAATTTACCCCTCTGGTTTGTCTTGCCTCTGGCAGATTCATCTGCCAGTGGAAAGAAGCAGAAGCTTATAATTAACAGAGAAGCAGGAAGGGAAAAGCAGAGTTCAAAGCTGTCTGCCAAAAGAAAGCGATCCCAGCTGAGTCTCCCATGATTGTGTCTGGGATGACAATCGCAGCCCAGCACTTCCAAGGACAGCTTATTGTTGTGCTGTGCTCCTCGTCCTCGGCCGCTGCTATTGTCCACCCACCTCGTCTCGCTCTAAGTGGAGATGGAAGTTGCCAACCCAAAATTAGGACTCTTCAGGGGGCTAAAGGTCAGCTGGCAGCTTGGCGATCTCTCAGAGGATGTGAGCTATAATGAGATCACAGAGAAGTGTTCAAAGGACGAGCAACGCAGTGGCCAAACGGGCTGGCTTAGCCATACGGGATGGAGCAAAATCAGGAGGCTGATCCGTGCCTCTGGGTGAATTTCTGTCCAAGCGCCCTTCTAATTTCATCGCTATAAAACAAGCCCAGTTTAACCTATTTAAAATGGGGTTAAAAGGGGTCATAAATCTCTGCAGGAGCTGGGGATCCGCAGAACACTCGATCTGATCTCTTTTACATCTGTTTCAGGTTCTCAGCCTTATCTGCTTCAGTTGCCTTTACTCTTTGTGGCTGCACACAAATGCGGTTGAACAAAAGTCCTTTGGCCGGGGCTGAGTGGCAGGTATAGGGTGACTGCGCTGCGGGGCAGGGGAGGGAGCGGCGGGAGCGCTGGCCGCAGACAGTCCCCCGAAGCCCGCCTGATTGACACGGTAAAGCTATACCGCGGGGTTGTGTGAGGGGAGCCCGGCAGATTGACAGTGTAAATGTGTCACACACACACACACACAGCCTGGGAGAGAGGAGCCTGCCGGCGGGTGGGAGAGCGCCGGCCGAGTGCCGCTCACACGGAGATTGAATTACAGCTGCATTAGATCAGAGCTGTGGGAAACGGCACCTCCTAAACACACACACGGCCTCGGCGGGGCCGGCGGGCGGGCGGGCAGGCAGCTGCGGGGCCAGGCCGGGGGCGGTGGGGCCGGACCCGGAGTTCTCCCCGCGGCCGGCCCGGGAGCTCGTCCGCCGCTCCCCGCGGGGCCCGAGTCTGCTCCTCCTCCGCGGCCGCGGAGGGCAGGGAAAAGGCAGAATGAGGCGCAGAAGGGCGGGACGGGAGAGGCAGGGTGGCAGCCCCGCAGCCGCAGCGGTCAGACCCACGGCGCGTTGTGCTGGCTCCAAGCGACACCGCTTATGACTTGCGCCTTACAGCGTTTCGCTGCCGCCGTGGGGGAGACCCGTAAGAGCCCACCGGTCTCCGGTCTCCTCACATACCAGTCGCCCTCCTCATCTTTTTGACTTGCCGGGTGCTGCCCTGGCACTTCGCAGACCTGGGCCATTAGTGCCTCCGGGCCGAGAGGGTCGGGATGGGGGGCTGCTGGGTGAACAGCAACATTTTAAGCTCGATTAGAAAGGGCAAAAAGTCATCTGGCTTTGAAATGAAGTCGCTCAGCGGGAGCGGTGGAAGCATTTCCAGGAGACAGCGGGAAGGCATTTGTTTTCTTGGCTGGCACCGGAGCGCCGGCTCGCCGTACCCGCGCACAATGCCTGGCCTTCTGTGGGGCCATCGCACCTCGGCGCCTGCCAGCCACCCCTTGGCGCCTGCCAGCCACCCCTCCTTGCCTGCCGGCCACCTCTCCTTGCTCACTGCCCATTCCTTCTTGCATGCCAGCCACCCCTCCTCGCCCACTGTCACCCCTCCGCGCTTGCCAGCAGCCTTCTTTGCCCAGCACCCCTCCTTCTCTCCCAACACAGTAGGTTCCACTGGCGGCGGCTTTTGCTCTGCCAGGCAAGAAGCATCCTCCTTGCCTCCCCTTCAGTCGCCTGCGTTTGCAGATCTGCCTGAGGGCTGGGTGAACAGGGGCCAGAAAATGACTAGAAAGGCTCACATCCAGATTCATTCTTTTCTCTCTCTCTCTCTCTTTCATTCTTATTTTTATTAAGCAACCCAAACAGTATTTTTCATTTGATTTTCCAGTGTCTCCTGCTTTGCATAATCCCCTCTGTTCAGTTCTACTCACAAACATTGGCCTGTCCGTTTGTAATTTCTCAACCTCCAGGCTGATTCTCATAAATAAAGCACAAGCCAAAGAGCCAGACAAATGCCTGAGAGTGGAGCCGAAGCTCCACAGATCCCACAGATCCAGAAGGCAACTCACCCCCAGTTCCAGGGCAGGATCAGACCTATGCTCTGCAGACCCTGATGTCAAAGAGACTGATGCAAGGCAAGCTGCTCTGTGCTGCTTGGCTGAAAACCAGAGCAGCTGGCCACAGGGAGAGGCTGTCACTGAGCTCAAGCTCTTCTGAGTCCTGAACTGGGAAAGACATAGAGGTATGCTATGGTTCGTAGTGAGTGGCCCTGCAATATAAATACCAAAGGCATTTCTCTCCTGCTCTTCCCAGGATTTAAGGTTGGACCAGTGTCCTACACTCTCCACTGATAGGAAGCTCCCAGTAAAGGTGGACTCCCAGTACCATCATATTTTGTCACACTGAGGTACAGACTGAAGCAAGCAGCCAGTGACTTGTGATCAGTGTGCAGGGCACACAAGGCCACCATGCATCTACTGCCTGCATGTCAGCCAGGGGAAAAGTTCCCTGACTTCAGATCATTTTACCTCTTACAGACATCACAGCAGATCAGTCCTTAATTGTCATATCTCTGAATGACCCAGCTCCTTGAAGAACCTTCTACCAAAATTCTTCAAACTCAGCCAGATTTGGCTAACCTGGCCTGAAGGAATATTTCCCACAGCTGTGGTGGCAGAACTGCTGAGGTGGGTGGGATGAAGGGATGATGGGTGCGTTGAATAGCAACTGCTTCAGCTGTATCAGCTGCAGCCAGACCAGATTCACAGCAGGATGCCCACTGGCATTGGGATTTCAAGATGGCTGGCTGTGGGCTTGGCCTCTGTTCCATGATTATCCAAGTTGTTTGGTTGCTCACCAGTCTCCAATATGCAGAAGGGATGAGACCACTCTTTTGAGGGAAAAGGAAGTTTAGCTGTGTGGCTATAAGCTGTGTTGTGGCCCTTGGCCTCATGAGCCCTGGCCTGTTTATTCAGTAGTTTAGATAGAGTCCCAGCAGAGTAATCCCCTAGCCTTACAGCAAGGGTTTGCTATTCCTAGCTCACAGCCAACTTGCCACACGACAGACTCTGACACTGCTTTGGGTCACAGGAAATTACGTCTCAAGATAGGGAAAGGACTTCTTACAGAGGCTCATAGTGATAGGACAAGAGGGAATGGATTGAAGCTTGAGGAGGGCAGATTTAGACTGGATATTAGGAGACACATGAACAGGTTGCTCAGGGAGGTTGTGAATGCTCCCTCTCTGAAGGTGTTCAAGGCCAGGCTGGATAAGGCCTTGAGCAACCTGGGCTAGTGGAAGGTGTCTCTGCCCACAGCAGGGGGGGTTGGAACTAGATAACCTTTAAGGTCCCTTCCAGCCTAAACCATGCTATGAATCTATGAAAGTGTCCCCTGCAGTGCACTTTTTTCTTGGTTCCCTTGTTCAAAGGCCAAGGTCAGAGGTAGATACATGAAGACAGACAGACCTTTATGTCTCCTGTAAATGATGTCTGTGTTACTGAGTGTGAGGGGAGCTTTGAGCTGCTGCAAGCCATGTCCACACAGGGTTATCTCAGTGCTTATCCAGAGTTCCTTACAGCCCTGTCTGCTGCAGTATCTGAGGAGGGGGATATATTCAGTTTTGTGGTTGTTTATTGTTTGGTGATTTTTGGAAAGAGTGCAAGGATTGTTCCAGAGGTTCTTTAGTAGACAACCACCACCAAATTCTTGTGGGTTTGATATTCAGATTCATGCTCTTACACTTAGGAACTGAGAACTGGAAATATATGTGGGGCAGTGCTTCCTGAAATCTCAGCCATCAGGTTCCAGTAGCTGCCATGGGCACAGCTGTGTTCTCAATGAGAAAATCACTGTATGACCTTGTCATTTTTGCTGGAGGAGATCAGCCCAACCTTCTTGTGAAGCTGACACACCCCTATGGGAGAGTGATAGGGTTCGGGTGCTGCACTCTTTGGCCAATGGGACTAGAAAACCTTGTTCAGTGCTATGTTACCCAAAAGCTGTGATGCAACGAGGAGAGGAGTTTCTCCTCCAGCTTATTGACTGGTTTGGTGTTTGTCATAGCTCACTTGCTGAACAACTCCCTGATTCTGGTCCCAGTTGCTGTCATTCAGGGCTAACCCTACACCGGCCCTGTGAAAGGGCTGCAGGACAAAGGGCTGCTCCCACCCCCTTGCAGATGCAGCTAAACAGTTTGTTCTGAAAGTGAGAAATGAATTCTTTTGAAGGATCTGCTAGCTGACAGCAGAGCATTATACAAAACAACAGACTATGGAAAAACCATACAGTGCAAGTTTTATATTCAGAAATCTTTTCATGGGTTTATGAGTCTTTCTCATGACCTTTATGAGAGGTAACCGTCAAAGGGGGTAGGAAGTCAGAGCCAGAGATGCATTTGAGTCTCAGACATTTTGGCAGGTTTTGGCCTTTGGGTAAGAAGGTGCTGATGCAGTGTGGCAAGGCAGGCGACACCATTTGTGTCAAGGCATACAGCACAAATAACTCACCTTTGAATTTCCAGTGCTGTCAGGACTGAATCAGTGTAAATGCACAAGTTCTGGCCATCAGGAGCTTTGTGTGGAGTGTTTAGCAACAGGTAACAACTGTTCCTCAAAGCAGAGCTCTTTCCAGAAGGGGATACTGGACAGAGAAGTGCTTCAGTTTATTTGAAGTTTGAAATGAATATGCTTTGTCAAAGTCACTGAAATATGATTTACTTTTGATGAGTTAGTTAGTGTATTCTACTGTTGCAGATGTTTGCTACATTAGGAACTTGCCAGCAGTTTTGAGAATTCAGTTTGAAGTGTGATGTGTCCTCCAAAGCTTACCCTGTTAAGTTCAGAGAAGGCCTACCAAATATCAATAAAAAGGATGATGTTGTCCTTCAGACAACTTGAATTTATCATGTCTTGCTGAGATTTTGGCTATTCATTACCTGGAACAGATAACTTTCCTCCTTCTTTACTGCCTGCTTGCAGTACGGTTTCTCATTCTCACAGCACGTTAAAGATCAGCAGTTATGTTTTGTGTTGGGGCTCCTCCAGTCTCCATGAGAGATCCAGCAGTTCATCTAGGAAACAACCCAGTACTGTGACTTCTCTGCAGGACTCTCCTATCTCTCATAGCCACTTGTCAGCTGAAATAAAACCTCTGTGTGAAATGCAGGGATTTGGCCACCTCAGCATACCCCTTTCTTCTTTTTTTGTGGTGTTTTATTTTTTATTAAGAAGATGAATTCCTGCTGGCTCCCAGTGCAAATCATTTTGGTCTTGGTTCACAATGGAGCAGGAAGGCATTCCACTGGAACAGCATTCAGGTTTGAAAGTGCTCCTGGTGCAGGAGAGGCTCAGGGGTTGCAGCCAAGCAGGGCAAAATCACACTTCCAGGAAAGTATGACTAACCCAATTTCCACATTGACTTAGCACATGGAATGCCCTGGTAAATACAGCACCCCAGAGGTCAGAGGGATGGGATGCTGGGTGTAGAGTGCAGTTAGTTTATGTCTGGGCAGCACAAATCAGGGGATTCAGCCCTTTGATGTCAGCTCTGTTATCAGCTCTGGCTCACTGGATGTGTGAGATTAGCCTGTGTGCATTATAAGGTTGCAGATCAGGATGTTGTTTCCTGGCAGGCAGAAAGAGATGCTGCAGAAATGGGGTGATGTGCCTGTCAGAGCTGGTGGGATGCTGAAGAAGGAAAGTGGGTCTTAGAGGGGTGAAAGGAAAAAGATCACCAATGAGGCAGCCTACTGAAGTGAACATCTGCAAATGTGCACTCCATGAGCCATTTGTCCCACCTTGGTCTCCAGACACCATCTACAGAGTAGCTGCAAGTATGGAACAGCTCCTTGACTGCTGGCAACAGCAGCAATGGCCTGTGCTCCTCAGCACTTCTTCCTCTAGAAATCATTCAGGATGCTGGTTGCACACAGAAGATAAAGGTTTCTCTTCTCCTGCCCCATGCCAACCAAACAAGTGGTGCTGTGAAGGCATGGGGACACCAGACTGTGAGCGATCTGAAAGAGAAGCTGTGTACTATTGCTCTTACCTACTGATCTGACTAGTGTCAGACAGCTACTCTTTTTCATCCCCTTTTCCTCCTAACAACCCATCTGATACTTCCTTCAAAGCCAGAGTTTCCTTGTGGGAGAGCTAATAATGAACTGCCTCAGTATTTTCAGGTAGACCTAAAGTAGTTTTCTGTATTATATACATATATATATATATATGGTGTATGCAGAATGCATAGCTGTGCAGTGTCTTGACAGTACTGCTCCTTGTTGCACCTGCTCAGAGTCTCCATAGAATCTCCACTGGTGATGAGCAAGGACATGTCTGCCATGTGCCACCAAGCACTCATGGGATCTCTGCTACAGTGACTGCAGTGTATAGCCTAGGAGATACCACATCACTGCCATGTACACTTCACTGTAGACTAAATTGGAAGAGGAAAGAATTACAGGACCATTGAAAGCACTGTAAGAAAAGCTTCCACTCTTGTGGATTTTGATTCCTCTCAAAGAGAAGATGCCAGGAATTTGTATCCAAAAGTGTTCATGTACACCTAAAAGGAACAGCAGCCTTGTTGTTTACCATGGCTGAAACCCACTAGAAACTGGAGAGTGGCCCACTGAAAATACCAGAAAAGAAGAAATCTTGTGTAATGGGTGAAGCAAAGGAAGTGCAGTCTAGTGATTAAGGCAGGCACAGGGCTGCCAGGAGGTCGTTCTGGCAACAGTTTTGTTCCTGGCTTTGCCACAGGCTTCCTGTGTGCCTGGGCAGGCGCTGAAGGGCCGGACAGCATGAGCACGGCTCGGCGCACACCAGGAGCAATGCCTGGGACTGTGGCCAGGGCCTTTGTGGGGCCAAGCCTTTGCTCTTGGAGCAGATCATCAGCTGCTCCCAGAGTCCAAGCCAAAGAATATGAGGCCATTGCATGGGCCAGTCTGGGCAGCAATCTGGGGAAGGGCCACCATAGGAAGGTTGGAAGGGAGACAGACATTATCTTGGTCGTGGCATTACTGCTTCTGTGCTGGCTGGCCAGCCCCACTGGGGCTTGTGCAGCTGGAGCAAAGCAGGGATTTGAGTTGTGACTTTCTGATCCCAAATCTTGGAGGCAGCAGAGCCGTGTGTGGCCTCTGCCTCTGCACTTGCAGTCTCTCTTAGTGCAGTCACAGCAGAGACTACTGGACTTGGAAGACTTTGTAAAGCTGCCTTCACTGAAGCACAGCTTCTCAGGGGAAAGGAGAAAATGGGCTTGGATGCAGAGGATCGCTTGTGGTCTAATCAGAGGTGCTTTGCCTTCTGCTCTCATCACTCTCATGCTGAGTTTCCCTTCCTTGGGCAGGAGGAGGGCAAGGGAGGGACATGGATTCAGCAACACTGGCTGCCCCTTTCATACCAGTTGCATATTAAAGGTGACTGCCCTGTCACCCCACAGGCATCTCACCAGGCTCAGATAACAAACTGAGGCCTGGCTGCACAGCAGATCTGTTGTGGGGATTATCTGCTCGTTTGAAGTGAAATTTAGCTGGTTCTAATCAGAATCCTGCCTGCATCAGGTTCGCATTAGCTGGTGCAGAGGCAGTCGTTTCGCACGCCGACATGGTAGCAATTAAGCGAGTCGCTACTGGTTCTTACCCCAGGGTACAACTTTGTTTTGTTCCTTGCAGATTAGCAGGGCTGTGCAAGTTTCCACAGAGTTTTCTTTCCTGTAGGCCCTGGCTATTTCATGTTGAGCCCTCTGGGACCCTTTATTAGACCACACAAACTGGTGATTACTTCCCAGAGAGGAGGAAAGTGAGCGGTCCAGACCTCTAGCACAGCCAGATAGAAAAAATGTTATGAATCTGAGCAAGGAAGGGGATGTCACTAAAGCAAAGAAGTCTTAAAACTGCACAAATGCAAGGGATGAAGTATTTTTGAATGGCAGAAACAAATGACAAATACTCATTTCATCATTATGCCTTTCTTTGCATGAGAGGTGAAAGTAAGGGAGAGCTCTTACTGGGTCCTCCTTCATCTCCTCCTTTAGCCCCTTGGCTTAATCAAAGCCACAAATCTCATCTCCTCTTCATGTAAGGCCCTCCTGAGGGACCCAGTTACAGCCTGGCTACCCTTCACATGAGCCCAGAGGGAGAGCTCATATTTATTTGAACACAGAGGCTGAAGGCCTGACAAGCAGGAAGGAGTCAAGCATGTCCCATCCTTGGAAGCAGCGCTTTGTAGGAAAGAAGTCCACACAGAAAAAGAGGTGAACTCTATGATTCTTCATGGATAATGGTTATGGATTTTAATGCCCTCCTCCACAGTTTTGCCAGCAGAGTTGGAGCTGATCACAGTGAACACACAAACACACAAAATCAATCACCTGGGCCAAAACAGCCCCTTGCCACTATGAGACCAAGTGCTTCTCACAAGGTGAAGTGCTCTCAGGTGGCTTTTCAGCATGTGGCAGTTTTTCATCTTGAGGACCACATGTCCCTGTGTGGGAGCTGTCTTTTCCCCAACAACTCTATGTCTGGTAGATGCTGCCATAGAAGGACTGCTGCACATTGCTTTCTAGAGATCCTTCCTACAACATTCTGAGGCAGTCATGCAGGCGAGTATACTATTCCAAACCCATTGTGTTTCCCTTGATGCTTGCATCAGTCAGGAACTGAAGCAAACTGAGGGACAAAATTCACATCTATTACCTCAAAAATGTAGACTTCCATATACAGAATTTCTTCCATCTTTTAGGCCAAACATTAAAACTACAGGAAGAAGAAAACCTGATAAAATAGCAATTTGCTGCTTGGCCAAAGGCAGTGGATGATCACATCGCCTCCGTGCTGTCTTATTCACATGCAGTAACTTCAGCTCATGAAGTCATTTTGTTACAGGCTGACATTTATTGACCCAAATATACAGTGAGTCACTTGCTATAAGAGAGGATGGACCCAAGCTAATTCTGTCATTGGATGACTTTGGCAACTGCTTTGTGGTATTTGAGTCCCTGAAAGGCTGTTTGAAGAGCATCATTGCCCACACACACACGCAGGGGTGGCCCCAGCGAGGAAGGAGCAGACAGAGGCAGGGAGGATGGTTTGAGTTCCCTCAGCTCTGATGTCTGTGTTTTGAAGATGTCTGCATTCTGCAACATAGAAATACAAGTAAGACATGAAGCAAGGAGGTGCTCATCTTGGATCTTCCAGCAATTGCCACAACAGCTGTTAAGTCTGTGGAGTGTATAAAGGCAAGCAGAAGTTGTCAGCAAGCAAAGATGATGGCAAATCCAGCTGTGAGCCATCACAGACAGTGAATGGCCTGCTGCAGAGACCTGATTCCTGTCACGTTTGTGGGCTCAGCAAGTGTCCCCACTGCTGTTTGTGCCTCCTGATGCAGCTGGCAGGTGTGAAGCAGCCCAGGGCCACGTATTCCTCCTTTGCTTGTATATACTCTTGGCAGGGGGTCTTTGGCACCACCTGGAAGAGGTGTCCACATCAAGGCTGAATTTACAGATTAGAGACCCAGTTCTGGCTCCACTAACATCAGTGTCATTTGGGGGGGGCTGAGCTCCAGGTCAGGAAGGTCTCAGCTCGTATGCCTGGCTAAGAATCTGCCCGTGGGTTTCTTATCTGAGAAAGTGTATTCTAGCTAACCTGCATGGAACCCATCCTGCTGCCATCACCAGTGTGGTGGCATGAATGAGGCCTCTGGGAAATGATCCCTAGTCCTTGGCAGACTTGTCCTGATGGTGGCTGGTTCTTCACAGCTGGGGCTATCTGTGAGTGCCTCCTGCACACCGTTACCCATGCTGGGGAGCACTCCTCCCCTTCCAGCTCCATGGGATCCTGCAGGCTGTTTGTCTGTCTCTGTAATTAACAGGATTATCTCTGATGTTATCAGGGTAGCAGCTATTTTTATATTCTTGTAGCACTTTAACTGGGAAAGTGTTGTGTGTTGCCTCAGGGAAAATGGGATGTGTGTGCATGTGCCAAGAAATTTCATGGATAACATAATGCTCATGGATTTTAATGCCTTTTTCCACAGTTCTGCCAGCAGAGTGAGAAGTGACACAGAGCATTTTCCATGTTTGTGCCCCCAAATCCAAACAGACTCTCTGTCTTCCTCTTGGCTTCAGTTTGGGATGCTGTGTTTCTTTGCAAAGACACAAGTGACAAAACTCTTAATAACCACAATTTGAATAGCTTCCTAAACCTACCCCATAACTGAGCAGGCCTGTTGTGTTTTGTAGAGCTTACAGAGTATTAAGACAAAATCAACTGACAGTTCAAAGGAGGCCGGGAACCTTGTTCCATATGTAACACCATTCCTGATGGCAGCCTCTGCTTCCTTTTCTTGCTGTTCCAAGAGGTCAACAGCCACTGTCTGCAGGGAGGATTTAGACAGGAGTTAAGAGTATTTCAGCAGTTCCTTTCAGCAGCTCCCATCTTTTATTGCTCCAAGGTAATCAATTTCTTTCCATATTTTTTCCCCACTGCATCAGAACTATTCATTTAAATTCTGTATATATATGTATGTATATGTGTGAGTGTGTGTGTGTATATATATATATATATATATATATATATATATATATATATATATACATTCTGGGTATATATATTCTGTGTATATATATATATATGTATATATTCTGGGTTGAGGCAATCTCAAGCACAAACACAGGCTGGGCTGGAGAGCAGCCCTGAAGAGAGTGGCTTGGGGGTGCTGGTGGATGAGAAGCTCAACATGAGCCAGCAGTGTACACTTGCAGCCCAGAAAGCCAACCAGAGCCTGGGCTGCAGCAGGAGAAGTGTGGCCAGCAGGTTGAGGGAGGTGATTTCCCCCTCTACTCCACTCTGGTGAGACCCCACCTGGAGTGCTGCATCCAGTTCTGGAGCCTCCATTACAAGAGGGATGTGAAAATGCTGGAGCATGTCCAGAGAAGGGCCATGAGGATGATCAGAGGGCTGCAGCAGCTCTGCTGTGAGGACAGACTGAAAGAGTTGAGGCTGTTCAGTCTGGCAAAGAGGAGGCTCTGAGGTGACTTTCTTGTATCTGAAGGGGGCCTACAAAAGAGCTGGGGAGGGATATTTTAGGCTATCAGGGAGTGACAGGACATGGGGGAATGGAGCAACGCTGGAGGGGAGGAGATTGAGACTGGATGTGAGGAGGAAGTTGTTCAGCATGAGAGTGGTGAGAGGCTGGAATGGGTTGCCCAGAGAGGTGGTTGAGGCCCTGTCTCTGGATGCATTTAAGGCCAGGCTGGATGAGGATGTGTCCAGCCTGATCTAGAGTAAGGTGTCCCTGCCCATGGCAAGGGGGTTGGAACTAGATGATCTTTGTGGTCCCTTCCAAGCCTGACTGATTCTGAGATTCTCTCTCTCTATGTATGTTTCCCATTAGCCAAAGCTCCCCCTCCTTAGTATTTATTAAAAAGTATGACAATGAAGATATTGACTTCCAGTTTTGAGCCCCAAGATTGATTCTCCTCCAGAGTAAATACTGGCCTTGGCTGTGCCACAGTCAATATTTACCTGGCATGAAATAAATCTTACTGACATCCAAAACCTGAAGTCAATATTGGTTTGCTGTAATCCAGCTGGTATAAAGTAATCAGTTCCCTTTATATTACCTGAAGGCTTTATGCAAATATTTTCAAGTTAGAGGTGGGCTCTACATTCCTGTAGTTGCAGATGTGGTACTGAAACCATCCCCCCACCATCTTCAGTCATCACAAACCTGAGAGCTCTCCAAGAGAGCATATGAAAGCTCTCCTATCTCAGAACCCATCTGCGAGTGACTGATTAACTATCTAATCTGTGTACCTACTCTGAGGCCCATTACTCCAATGCCTAAGAGTCTTGCAAATCCTTAAGAGAGGCAAAGTTTGCAAAGAGAGTTTACTAGTCCAGGAGATATAGCTGAGAAAGTCGATAAACTGGGCACACAAAGGGATCTAAAGATATTGACTCTTCCTAAAAAACCTGCATCACATTTATTTAGACCATCAGGTCCACGGCAACATTCCTTCCTCTTCAGACATGAGGAAACATCCCAGTACTCAAAGGAGGCTCTTTTAAAATGGATTTCTTTTAGCAGCCAAGTTTTGGCAACCATCTCACTTACCTGCCTAGCTGTCTGTCCATCTGTCAATCAGTCACTCTCTAGTCAATAGTGCTGAAGCCTGTTGGCCAACACCCATCACCTCTGACAAGTGGCAAATTGAAACTAATGAAAATCATAGAATCATAGAATCAACCAGGATGGAAGAGACCTCCAAGATCACCCAGTCCAACCTAGCACCCAGCCCTGTCCAGTCAACTAGACCATGGCACTAAGTGCTTCATCCAGTCTTTTCTTGAACACCTCCAGGGACAGCAACTCCATCATCTCCTTGGGAAGCCCATTCCAATGCCAATCACTCTCTCTGCCAACAACTTCCTCCTAACATCCAGCCTAGACCTTCCCCGGCTCAACTTGAAACTGTGTCTCCTTGTTCTGTTACTGGTTGCCTGGCAGAAGAGCCCAACCCCACCTGGCTACAGCCTCCCTTCAGGTAGTTGTAGACAGCAATGAGGTCTGCCCTGAGCCTCCTCTTCTGCAGGCTGCACACCCCCAGCTCCCTCAGCCTCTTATCATAGGGTTTGTGCTCCATGCCTCTCACCAGCTTTGTCACCCTTCTCTGGACACGTTCCAGTATCTCAACATCAAAACTGGTAAAGAAGAAGGACCTACATTAGTCTGCTGGCCATGACAGAGGAGTCAATCTGGATAGTCAGCATGCCCAAGCCTGCAGCACAGTCTTCCTCCTGCCCATCTGCCATCCTCTGGGTGCAGGCAGCAGCAGCATGGAGTGAACCAGCAGTTACAGGTACTGGACCAGTACCAGGATGGAAATGTGGTTTGATTAAAACCTGCTGAGGATGGAAAAGAAACATTTAAAATGCTTTTGTGTATAGCTAAGTATACTGTACCAGTGCACACACAGAGAGAAAGCTGAAATCCCTGTGCCTGAAGTGGTTAAAAAGGCAGAGATGTGGTGCTGAGGGACGTGGTTTAGCACCAGACTTAGAGAGTTAGAGAATTATTTGACCTGGTGATCTCAAAGGTCTTTTCTGTGATTTGATGATTCTATGATTTTATGAAGTGAGGTTACTCATGCTGTAACATGGCCAGAGAAGGGCCATGATGATGATCAGAGGGTGGGAGCACCTCTCCTATGAAGACAGACTGAGACAGTTAGGGCTGTTAAGTCTGGAGAACAGAAGGCTTCGACGACCACTTCCAGTATTTGAAGTGGGGGCTACAGAGAAGCTGGTGAGGGACTTCTTAGGATGGTGGATAGTGATAGAACTGGGGGAATGGAAGTGGGTAAATTCAGATTGGATGTTAGGAAGACATTCTTCACCATGAAGTTGTTGAGACACTGGAACAGGTTGCTCAGAGTGGTGGTGGAAGCCCCATCCTTGGAGGTCTTTAAGAGCAGGCTGAATGGGGCTCTGAGCAACCTGATTTAGTGTGAGGTGTCCCTGCTCACGGCATGGAGGTTGGAACTAGATGATCCCTCAGGTCACTTCCAGACGTGACAATTCTATGATTCTATTAATTTCTAGTTCCAAAAGAGGTGGGCATCTTTGCAGAGCATTTTGCAGTTAACTACAACCAAAGCATCCAGAAGGCTCTATTTGAGCTGTGCTGTTCCATTGCAGTGAATCTTGTAGACAACTGTGGCCGTGAACTCCAAGAGAAGCTCCCTCAGGCAGCTAAGGCAGTCTCAGATAGGCTTTGCATATCAGGGCAGGAATCATGAGCTGCTTTCCATATTCAGTGAGAAAACAGGAAAAAGAACAGAGAGCTTTTGAATGACTCACTGATGGGCTGGGGTTGTTTGGGGTTGGGCATTTTTTTGTTTTGGTCCATGCTGGAGCTTTGTAATTTCTAAATATAAATAATGAGTTGCAGGACCTAAAAGAAATGTTGACTAGGTTAAGTCCTGGTGAAGTTTTGTAATTGTTACAGTGCACAGAGTTTCTTTGCTGGATTATTTTTCCTGTGGTTCAGGTTACTTGTGCAAAGATGTTAGTGGTCCTTAAAAATCCTTGAAAAGGTATCTGAAGGCAGCACTCCCCACTCCCTGCAGTGAGAGTCTGCCTGATTCGGCATCTCTCTGGCAGGTCAGTGCCTGGAACAGTTTGTGACTTGTCTATTAAAAAGCAAAGAAAGAAATTGTCATCTTTAGAGCCAGCAGAGGACCACAGGTGCAGAAAGCTGCAGACTCTCTAAGTTCTACATTAGCACTAGTGCTACATTGGCTTTCCCCTCAGTAGTTCTGTAGTCATTCCCAGGGAGAGGGATGCTTCCTACTAGGAAAAGAAAGACCTGACAGGACACTGCTCAGAAACATTTCCTTGCCATGGCTGCCAAAGTTACAAACCTGGGGCCAGGTCAGGGGTTATTTAATGCATTAGTGAAGTTCACAAAGCACATGCAAACACCTTTCATACTTTCATAAGCTGCCTTCCTCACCTGCCACCTGTTTCCTGAGTAAAGCAGGCCATGGAGCAAGGGTGGACTCTGAAGGTCTTTGTCTCATTAAGCTTCTCCACATTCACACTGTGTGAACCTGACTCCAAGGCAGTCTGTGCTTTGTGACCCACTGGAGCACCAGAAGTGCCCACACATCTGCAGTGGGCTGGGTCACCAGGTACATGATCACATCTCTCCTGAAATTCTAGCTCCTTATCTCATCAAAAGCTAGACTGCAGATATTTTCCCAATTTACCTACCAAAGCAATTAGAGCTACTACGTGGATGTGAAGTGTTTGGAAATGGCAGAAGTGGTTATGAACAGAAAGTAGGATATGTATGATGGGATGAGGATGCCAGCTTTGAAGACTGGCACACTGAGTCTGTCAAACAGTCCCTTCCACAGCAGGAAAATGACCCAGCCTTGCTCTGGGCCACCTAGCCAGCCTCTACCTTCAGCCAATCAAAGTATTTTCCTCTACCCTGAGCCAAAGAGGGCAGCATGAGACAAGTCACCCAGAAAGTGGATCATATGAGGGGTCCTATGAGGAGCAGCTTAGGGAACTGCAGTTGTTTAGTCTAGAGGAAAGGAGGCCACAGAAAGGCCTTCTCAGTCTCTACAACTCCCTGAAAGGAGATTGGAGTGAAGTGGCTGTTGGTCTCTTCTCCCTAGTAACAAGTGATGAGAGGAAATGGCCTCAGGTTGTACCAGGAGAGGTTTAGGTTGAATATTAGAAGAAACTTCTTCACTGAAAGGGTTCTGAAATAAGCTTCCCAGATTGGATCTCCATCCCTGGAGCTGTTTCAGAAAGGCAGACATGGTGCTGAGGAACATGGTTTAGCACCAGCCTTGGTAGAGTTAGAGAATGGTTGGACTTGATGGTGAAGGACTTTTCCAACCAAAACAGTTTTATGATTCTGGAATTCTATAGGTGACAACATCCAAGTATGAATATCATTCTCAAAGAGATGCCCTTTAAAGCTGAGCTGACTCACAGGAGAGTGTTTCACTTTTTCCAAAAACTAGGACTTGTTTTCTCTGCAGGAAGGACAGGAAAACCCCAAACCAAATAGACTTAAGATACTTCAGTTCTTCCTGACCCAAGGAAAAACAAAATGAAAGTGTAGAAATATTGGGACTTCCCAGAGGAAGGAAGTGCAATTTTTTTGTCTAGCTGCAATCCCATAGTGCAGAGCAGACTGAGAGCCATTTCTTTGGCCTTTTCTTTGGACACTACCACAGCTGTGCTTGCACTGAGCTTGGCTATGATTATCAGCAACAAAACTCTGCTTTTATAACCTTCTGCCTGGTCAAAGAGAAGCAAATGCAGCCTTAGACCTTCTCATGTTTTCGGGTGAGCGCTTGGCACTCCTTGTTTGTTGAGAGTGAAAGGAGGTTGGAGTGAGGTGAGGACTGATCTCTTCTCCCTAGTAACAAGTCATAGGATGAGAGGAAAAGGCCTCCAATTGTGGCAGGGGAGGTTTAGGTTGTATGTAAGAAGAAATTTCTTCACTGAAGAGGTTCTCAAACACTGGAATAGGTTCTCCGGGGAGGTGGCTGAATCCTCATCCCTGGAGGATGTGGTGCTGAAGGACATGGTTTAGCACCAGCCTTGGTACAGTTAGAGAATAGTTGGACTCAATGATCTTAAAGGGTTTTTCCAACCAATTCTATGATTGTAATAGGTTAGGACCTGCCTCCTGAGCACCCCTGTGTCTTTGCTGAGGTTGACTGTGATGATAACACAGGCATTCAGCACCCAAGCCAGTTGCCCAAGGTTGAAATGGGAAGAGACTCAGACATGACTGTCACAGACTGCAGGTGCCCCTTCCCCTGCCTGGTGCAGCTGCAGCACTTCCCCTTGCTTACACGATCTCAGCCCCTCACTTTATCCTCAGTGTGTGAAACTGCAGAGCATGGAGGGTCACTCTACACCAGTGGGACAAGACCACAGCCACAGGACTTGCTGACTGAACGGGACAGCTTTCAGTCAAGGCTGCTGATGAGACACCAGGGTTTGGTGGGGCTCTGGCAGCTCTCACCAGAGGATCTCTAGACCAGTGCCTGTGTGGGCTGCACGCTGCCTGCATGATCTGAGGAGGCTGTAGTGTGCTCACTATTTGAAAGGCACCTGTGTGATAGTCATAGAATCATAGAATCAACCAAGTTGGAAGAGACCTCCAAGATCATCCAGTCCAACCTATCACTCAGCCCTATCCAGTCAACTAGACCATGGCACCAAGTGCCTCATCCAGTCTTTTCTTGAACACCTTCAGGGATGGTGCCTCCACCACCTCCCTGGGCAGCCCATTCCAATGTCAATCACTCTCTCTGGAAAGAACTTCTTCCTAACATCCAGTCTATACCTCCCCTGGAGCAACTTGAGACTGTGTCCCCTTGTTCTGTTTCTGATTGTCTGGGAGAAGAGAGCAATCCCCACCTGGCTACAGCCTCCCTTCAGGTAGTTGTAGACAGCAATGAGGTCTGCCTTGAGCCTCCTCTTCTCCAGGCTAAACGCCCCCAGCTCCCTCAGCCTCTCCTCATAGAGTTTGTGCTCCAGGCCCCTCACCAGCTTTGTTGCCCTTCTCTGGACATGTTCCAGCACCTCAACATCTCTCTTGAATTGAGGAGCCCAGAACTGGATACAGTACTCAAGGTGTGGCCTGACCAGTGTTGAGTGTAGGGGAAGAATAACCTCCTTTGTCCTACTGGCCACACTGTTCCTGATCCAGGCCAGGATGCCATTGGCTCTCTTGCCCACCTGGGCACACTGCTGGCTCATCTTCATCCTACTATCTACCATCACCCCCAGGTCCCTTTCTTCCTGGCTCCTCTCCAGCCACTATGTCCCCATCCTGTAGCGCTGCTTGGGGTTGATGTGGCCAAAGTGCAGAACCCTCCTGGTAGGAGGATTTAACTGCAGATATGAAAGCAAAAAAACCCACAACAACAAACCACACTTAAACTAAATCAAATATTGAGTTTAAAACTTGATCCCTGTGCAGGTACTTGGTCTTGCCATGTGAGTTGGCCCTGCTGTCTGACGCCTGCACTAATAACCAAATGCCATGAGTCAGGTAATTTTCTCTCTCTCTCGCTCTTACTTTGTTTTGCAAGCCATGGCATGAGCTAGCTTTAGCCCGGCCGTAAAAATCTGACTCACTTCCTAAGGGCAGGCTGGAAGAACCTGAGGATTTTTTAAAAACGTTGCTTTTGCCTTCTTAGCCACAACAGAAAGACAGTGGAGACTTCTGGAGGGAAAAAAAAATAAACCTGGTTTGTTGAACAGAGATGAGACGTTCTTTCCAGCCCAATTTCCCTTCACTTTGTGAGGTGCTGCTTTTCAGAAGGGAGAATCTGTGCCTTTCCCGCACCTAGCATTCGCCAGGCAGCACTCCTTTCTCTCTTCCCTGACTGGTTAAGCCAGGGGGAGGGAGAGGGTTGAAAGTAAAGCAAAGAATTGTTCAGATTGCCTAGATCCCTCCAGGAAGTGATCTTTCTGCATTTAGTCCAGACACACGCCTCCCAGCTAGCCAGCAGCTCCAACTAATTAGCACACGTGATGGGAATAGGAAACAAAGTCCCAAACAATAGGAGCGTGGGAACGCAGTGTAAACTGCAATTACATAGACACCCCCCACCCCCCTTCCTCCCCCCGCCCGCCCTTCTGCAAATAAATAAATAACTGAATGAAGGCACAAATAAATAAATAAAGCCGGGGATAAATCCCCGAGAGCTGCCAGCAGTGCAGCAGATGAGGGTGGGGGGCAGCGCAAGCCGTGCTGGGCAGGACGAGCTGGTCCACGTCTGCAGGACCAGCAAGAGCCAGCTATTATTTTCATTCCAGCCTTCCAAGTATATTGAGGCTGCTTCGTTCCCTTTTGTTCAGCGCTGGGGCACAACAGAAAAATGTGTTTGGGGAATTTCAGCACTTGCCAGGTCATGAGGGGAGGTCACTCCACTTTTGTTGGGAGAGAGGCAGAAGAAGAAAGAGGGCAATCAAATATCCTCCTTGAGACAGCTTACAAGCACATGTCTCATGCTGTCAGGGGGCTGGGCTCCCGTGTGACACTTCCAGCTTCTTGTCTTCCTGCCAAGCCGAATATGTTTGGTATATGTTATGTATGTGAGAAGTAGTCACTGTTCCCTGGCTGACCACAGCTTGTAGGCAGATTATAGCAGAGCCATTGTGAGGGATTAAGCACATTTGCTGTGGTTTCAGCACCGAGAGCACTGCTTCAGAGCACTGCCGTTAACACCGACCATAGAGAGCTCCTCACCACAGCAGGGCAGTGCTTGGGCACCTGCACACCCAGAGGCATGTCCTGGTGACTGTTTTTTTGTGACAGGTAAACACGAGAGGCGTTATTGTAGCTGCAGCAGGATGAATCAAAAGGGAGGCCTGGCTATGCATGGGAAGTCACTGCTGTAGCTGACCAGGTTTGCTGCTCTGTTTAGCTCCTCTTTCCCTGTATCTGAGATGATCTGGAATAAATCTTTCAGATGGAAGCTATTCTGGAAGAAAACAGTTTCTCTCGGAATAAATTACCTTCTTTCAAAGAAGATGAAATGAAGGTCACTCTGAGAGCAGTGGATCCACGCGAGGTATTGGCTTTGCAGTGCTATACTAGTCAGCTCTGCAGGGTTCACAAGTTTTGACCTTTCTGAAACCCAGTTTTTAAGTACTGGAACAGGGCTGAAATAAGCATCCCAAAGGATAATATCCCCAGTGTCAGCACAGGCCGTTGCTGTTTTGCTACTATGTTTTTGTGGCACTTCAAAATTGGCTTGAATCTCAAATTTACCTGCTTTATGACCCCTCTATCTGCAGTAAAAAATTCCCAGGCTGGATGCTGATGCACATGAAGCTTATTTAGGAAATAAAAGTTGCCCTGACAAAAATTAGGTTCAGTGCAAATCAAACCAGACTTTCCTACACTGTGCCACCCCAAATCAGCCCCCGTTTGCATGTTAGCTAGTGTCACGTCCCCTGTGGGGTTTTGGCATGCAGGACAGCCTGTGCTTTGGGAATGAAAGAAGGTTCAGTGTCTAAACTGCTCTGGTAAAATCAGAGTGGCACTTCTCTGCTCTTGTTTATTTTTATCCTGCTATTCCATAACGTAATGGAAGTAACAAATGACGATGATTTGATTTTGACATCCCCTAATGTCCAGATGCTCTCTGTATGCATAGAATAAGGTTTCACATTTGAAGCAGTCAAGCTTAGTCTTTATTTTATCTAAAGTAGGCAAATCAGGTTACTTGGTCAGGATATCCATGATGAAACCTCAGCCTAAGTCCTGACTGCCTTGTGGCAATTAGAAATCCTTGGCACTTTCTCACTCTCACTGCACATGCTAAACTTACCCTCACAGTTCATTACTGTCTGGCTGGGAGGGTATCTTATGCAGTGGTTGTCTCCCCAGGTCTAAATTCTGCTCAGATGGCTGACTGCTGTGAGACAGAAGGTGCCTTGTAAATGCTGTGGCTGAAGGGTGAGGTGAATACAAGTTTTCATCTGAGAGAAAATAAAAGAAACACTACTCCAGGAGTCAGTGCTCACCATGTCAGGTAGGCAATAGCTGCTGTTTTGATTTAATTGCCTGTGTGATGGTCAGCAAAGCTTTTAATAGCTGGTACCTTCAAAAGCAATGAAGTACTACTTTGATTTGCTTTATTTCAAACTGTGCTTACCAGCAGCCACAGGGCGCGCTCAACTTTCATCTTTGCTTTTGCACAATGAAATTTACCTCTTGGAAACTTGTTAGGAAAAAAAATATTGTTTCCATCTGCCAAAAAGTCAGGTTTTCCCCATGAAAGAGCACACTTCACTAACAGTGTGCATGGTGGAACAGAAGATGTGTGAGTTTTCTCTCCTGTGCTTCCTAGCAAGAACAAACAGCACACGTTTTTTCTCAAAGCTGCATCTTATTGGCAAAGGAAACTCAAAGTAGGTTTCAGACTGTAAACTCTTTGGAGCAGGCACTTCCATACATCACTGTTAACACCCATGGTGTGAACACTGCTCTTTCAACACTGAAAAGCTGCACAGGAAAAATGGATAAGACATCCTGGTCCTGGATGGACTGCAAGGATTTTGACAGCAGGAAACCAGAGCAGGTTTCTGTGTGATTATTCCTCAGCTCAGTGATGAGTGAAGTACTTCTGAACAAAAGGAAAACATCTTGGCAAACTACAGAAGGCTTGATTGGAATAGGTCAGCAAAAAGAGAACTATAGTTTTACTCTGTGATTTGCACTGCAAACTCTAATGTGAGACCAAGCAATGAACACAGGGGTAAAGAAACTGCCCAGCTACAGTGAAATTGTCACCTTGGTGGGATGGTGTTTGTAGGTGACCCTTCTAGCATTTGGCAGTGCTGCTGGTTGTCCTGCCAGTAACATGCTACTGAATTTCATGTGACTTTCCACACAAGGTGCAGTCTTACAGGCATGGACAGGCATCTGCTTTTCCTGTGATTAAGAGCAAAGGTGGGTGCAAATCAAACCAGAGTTTCCTACATTATGCCACCCCAAATTGGCCCCCTTTTGCATCTGTTAGCTAACACGACCTAGTGTCATCTCCCCTGTGGGGTCTTGGCATGCAGGACAGCCTGTGCTTTGGGAATGGAAGAAGAGGTGTCCAGTGCAAGAAGCTTTTGGCTGTAAGAGACTGGGCTTAGAGTAGATCCTGCATAAAAAGGGCTGAATTGATTGGAAATGAAAGCAGGTGATAAAATATCTGGTCTGCCTGTGTCCCACTCAGTCAGAAGGTGCAGTGAACCTGAGGTAGCTGTGCCTCTCAGCACCCTGAGTGTATGTTTACCACAGATTAGCATTCTACACATTTATAGCCCAGGCCAGGTTTTGGAGATGAGCTGAAAACTAATCAGGTAAATGCAGAGACTACCTGCATTGTTAGGAGTCATGCAGGAGAGAAACCTGTCTGCACTGCTGCTGTTAATATGCTGGCAGTGCTATTGCTGCTTATTTATAGCTAAAGACTACTTCCAAAACATGGGAGCTGAAACCTGTGTTGCAGAAGTTGCAGCTGAGACATTCCACTTACAGTAAGGACTTTGAAGTAAAAATTATCCCCATCCTTGGCCAGCTTGAAAAAGAAATATCGTGATGACCTGGACATAACTAGAGATGCACAAGAGTGTGAATGTGTAACATTTATGCCCTTCTACAGTGGCTGGTCAAGCACAAAGGTGCACAGCATCTGCGTGGCAGAACCTGGGGCCATTGTGCTTAGAGTGCTCAAGCCTAACTTCTGAGCTGGGTATCTGGACCTGAGAGATGTGCAGACTTGAATTTCAGCACTCATCTCCTGAGAAAACACATTTACACTGCTAGAACTTGCATTTACATGCAAGAAGTCTAAAAATCTCTCCTGTCCCTCCTGTCACTTCTCAGGTGCTCCCATCCAATCTGCGACAGTTTTAAACTGTCAGTGGCATAAAAAATCGCCACATTCAGCCCAAAGTCAGTGAAAAACAATACCAGGCTCGGAACAGCAACTTCTTGCTTGCAGAGCTGATGTTGCAGCTTAATATATGTGGAGCGGAGGAGAGGAGCATCAGCGTTTTCGCCTGGCTGCGAGTGCCAGAGCCACCAGTTGAATTGGGCACAGTAACCATAGCAACGGCAAGTTTCCGGGACTGGGAGTGACAGGTTGACAGGATTACTCTTCAAAGCTCTTGCTCCCTTGGGAGAGAAGACCTAAAGGAAGGCGATGGGAGTTAATTTAGTGCTCACACTAGAGCAAGGGTCAGCAGTGGCAGGTCCGCTCTGGAGGAAAGCCCGCAGCAACAATAAACAACTCCCTTTCAATGGGACTCTGCCTAGCACTGAAATCACTATAGGAGGCATTCCACAAAGAAAAGGAGATTGGAGCACACAAAAAGGGACACCACTCCCTTCTAAGGGACAGTCATGACCAGTGGTTCCCGCAAGTCTCAAAGCTGAATCGCTGCTTAGCTGTGATGACTTTGCTCTGTCCTGCCACTCCCACTTCCAGTGCTGGGGTGGCCAGATGTGGCTGTGGAGCTCAAATGTGGAAACACTAAGTTGTGCCATACCTGGAAGTGATGGAGAAGTGACGAGGAAGCAGGCAGGTGTGTAGGCTAGGAAGGGGTGTGGAACATAAGGTGTAAATGGTGAGGTGACTGAGGTGTGGGCATGGCTGTAGTAAGGTGGGCTTGTAGAAGACAAGAGGGTGCTTGCAGGGAAGAGGGAGGCAGCATGGTGGTGTAGGGGACAGGAGAGAAGGCTGTCAGCTCCTAATGTTCATTGTCTCATTGCAGTGAAGGTATCAGTGGGGGTTGAAATTAAGCGTTTTTAAGAAGTGCATTCTTGTGCACAGTCGCTTTAGTCCCCTTGGACTTCGGCAAGCAAAGGGCTGCTTTCCGTCTGCCCCTTTGGAAGAAGAGGTGTATGACAGCTCTGTCTCCACGTGTTGCCAACTTATGGCCAATGAAACTTCCCTTCAAGCCGTGGTTAACAGACCAATGCTGAAAATCCAGCCCTGCTCAGTACCAAAAGACTATGTGTGATTTCAAGCTGATTTTCTGTCTGTGCCTACTAATGATGGATGGGAAGACTGAAACCACACATACTCAAACATCTCTTGTCTCCCCGTGGCAACTGATAGCCAACTACAGTTGCCTGCACTGAGGCCCAGCTACACTCTGTCTGCTTGTAAATCACTCAGAGAAGTCAGTGCCTACAAGCTCCAAAAGCATGGAGAGGGAAGGTAGCCCCAGGATCTGACTGCAGAGAAGCTCTCTACACACATGCAATGAACTTCTTTTGCAACTTTTGGGTTTGGTTTGGTTTGGTTTTCCCCTCCCCCACTACGGGAAGAAGACATACACATGCCTGCACGGGAGTCTGTGTAGTCTGAAGGCCAAAAAGGCATCAGTGTCACTGTGTGTTCCACTGACCTGGCTTTTGGTCCTGTAAAATAAGTGGTGCAGGCAGAGATGTTTCACAGCACAGAGAGAATGGCAAGGAGAATGTAGTAGAAGTGCTGACACGGGATTAATTATAGCGCTGCAGAAAGGGTGGACTTACAAAAAATGTAATGTGGGAACAAAGTATTTCCACTGCCTTTTGTTAGCTACTTAGAGGCGGATGCAGTACTGCTTCTATCTCAACTGCAGCTCTTTGCTACATTTGGGCTGATCTTTGCTTTCCCTTCCCAACAAAGGGTTTGAAAAACTATAGGCAACTCCTTGAAATCTGGAGCAGCTCTGTGCCAGCAACTTTTGCCCAATCAAATGAGAGGCTGAAGGCACCGATTCCAGGGGCTTGAAATGGGGAAACTTGGGCCCATTTGTTCTTCGCTGTAACACCATGCACATCTTGGTTATCCCCCAGCTCCTCTGACTCCAAAATGCAAACAAATCAACTCAGAAAAGGAGCCTTAGTTAAAAGGCTTCATGTAAATGAAAATTTAATTACTATGAAACCACCTCAAAGAGTATACCTTCATTTCACCTGCCCCACTTTGCCAGCACCTCAGCCTGAGAAAGCTGGCAGGAGGAGAGGACTTGTGCTGGGAAAATGGCACTTTGGGGATCAGGGAAGCCAGGCTCAGAGCCCTAAGCAGCAAGGGGTCACTGTGAGCATTCCAGCCACAACGCCGAGCACAGAGAGACCTTTCCTCCTTGCCAGCAACTGCACAGCAAAGCCTTTTTCAGTGTCATAAAATCTGTTCTGCTTCTCTGCACCTCCAAGATACAGGGGCAGGAGGCGAGGGAAGGATTCAGCTGGCAGAGGGAAGGCAACAGAAGGAGTCTGGCTGGCAAGGGGGTGACAGGGAAAAGGATTCTGGCTGGCAGAGGGGTGACAGTAGAAGGACTCTGGTGGCAGATTTGCCGTTTAGAAAAGCGCAGTCAGAACGCCGCCTTGGTTTCCTCCGCGCTGCCGGCAAAGCCAAGTCCCCTCCGTTTCAGGCCGCGCAGCATTCGGCTTTTAGCCTCCCATCCAGCTCCTGTTTCCGAAAGGGCGCAACTGCTCCCTCTCAGCTTCCCCTTCTGCCCCCGCATCACGCCCAGGGCCCCGTCTAAGCGCTCCGGAGCCGCCACCAGGGCAGGCAGAGGCCCTTCGCCTCCACCAGCCCTCCGGCTCGGGGCCGTGCCGTGCCGTGCCGCGCCGGCCCCCCCGCGCCGCTTTCCCACGGCCCCCGCCGCCCGCCGGGGAGGCGGGGCCCAGCCCCCGGCCAGCGGCCATTGGCTGAGGCTGGGGCGCCGGCGGCCAATGGGGGCGGCGGGGGCGCGTGTGGCGGTGCCGGGCGGCGGCGGCGGCGGCGGTGTGCTGCCTTTGGCTCGGCTCGGGCGGGCTGGGCTCGGCGCGGCGCGGCGCGGCTGTCTGTCCGTGCCCGCCGGTTCTCGGGAGGAGTGCCATGGGAGAGACGGGTGCCGGGCGAGGCGCGGGGCGCGCACTGGGCACTCTCCTTCCGCGGTCCGTTCGCCGCCTCCCTACCGGCCGTCCGCGCTCCGCCACTGCCGTCAAGCGGACGCACCCCGAGTACAGCTCGTCGGACAGCGAGGAGCTAGACGAGGCCGTCGAGGTGGAGAAGGAGAGCGCGGACGAGAATGGGTGAGCACAGCGGGAGTGGGAGCCGTGAGGCGGCCCGGTGACCCTTCCCTCAGCCTCGCGGAGCCCAGATACCTCCCTGTCCCCCGAACCCCGTGGTGACCGCTGTCCCGCTGCTCCCCCCAGGGCGCTCAGCTCGGCCGCGGGCTCCATGTCTCCCTCCACCACCTCGCAGATTCTGGCCAGGAAGAGGCGCCGAGGGGTGAGTGTCTGCCAGGCGGCTGCGGGTCCCCTCAGCCCCGACCCGCCCGCTCCTGACCCCTGTTTTCTGTTCTAGATCATCGAGAAACGCCGTCGCGATCGCATCAACAACAGCCTGTCCGAGCTGAGGAGGCTGGTGCCCAGCGCCTTCGAGAAGCAGGTTAGCGCCTGGGGACGCACCACCTCTCCACCCCTCAAATCCTCCCTGCCTTCCTCCTCTGTTCCCGAGCAAAGCTTGCCCCCTCTGCCTTCTCTGTCTCTGCCTAAAGGGTTTCCTGCTTCCCGTCCTCTCCTAGGGATCAGCCAAGCTGGAAAAAGCTGAGATTCTGCAGATGACTGTCGATCATCTGAAAATGCTGCATACAGCAGGAGGGAAAGGTAAAGTTTTGTGTCTGGTAGCAGCTTGCATTCCCTGGTGTTTGTGGTGGAGTGTGTTGTGGGGGTGCTTGGAGGGAGTGAGTGGGAATCCCGTGTTCTGTTAGGAACTGGGGGTTTGTGGCGTCGCCAACACTGAAACATTTTAGTGTTGTAAGGGGACAGTGATTACAAATGCCTGTGATAACGTGGAAAACACAAAGTTTATGTTGTTGTCAAATGTTTGTCTCTTTAACTCTCTGAACATTTGAGAAGAAGCTAGGAGAAAGCCAGCAACCATATGAAATAAGTAGTGACAAGAATTAGCCACAGTGGTGAAATTCACTTTGAGGAGAACAGTAGGTTGCCTGCAGGAGTCCCCTCTGATAAGTCACTGTGTGTTGTTACTGTGCTGTGGTTCTGCTTGCACCGAGAAATGTGAAAAGACAAAAGGATTTTGCTCCAGTGCCAGCATGCAGTTTCAGGTTAAAAATGGAAGTTTGCAACTGGTCTTGGGACTTGCAGCATCACAGCACAGATACAAAAGAAGAGCTTGTTAGACAGAAAAAGAGAGGAGGTTGGCAGCTAATCTTGGTTGGGAGTACTAACCACATCCAAATGAGATATGCTTATAGGGGAGGGTGGGGAGGCTGCATGTAGACAATGACTAGAAAACAGCCCGGTAGGACTCCACTGTTTGTTCTTTTTCTCGTAGGTTACTTTGATGCTCACGCTTTGGCTATGGATTACCGGAGTCTGGGCTTTCGAGAGTGCCTGGCTGAGGTGGCTCGATACCTGAGCATCATCGAGGGGCTGGATGCCTCTGACCCTCTGCGCGTTCGGCTTGTCTCTCACCTCAATAACTACGCCTCTCAGCGGGAAGCGGCAAGTAGCGCGCACACTGGTATTGGACACATTCCCTGGGGCAGTGCCTTTGGACATCACCCTCATATATCTCACCCCCTGCTGCTGGCTCAAAATGGGCACGGTAACACCAGTACTACAGCATCTCCCACAGAACCGCATCACCAGACCAGAATTGCCGCCCCACATGCTGAAACTTCCTCACTCAGAGTGCCCCCAAATGGCAGCGTTGGACCAGTGCTCCCCGTGGTCACATCTACTACCAAACTGTCTCCTCCTCTTCTTTCCTCCATGGCATCCCTGTCTGCGTTCCCCTTTTCATTTGGCTCCTTCCACCTCCTCTCCCCCAATGTGCTGAGCCCGTCAGCACCAACACAGTCGGCAAGCCTTAGCAAACCCTACAGACCCTGGGGGACTGAGATTGGAGCCTTCTAAGAACTAACTCTTTAGTGAGGGTGGGGAAACCTACAAACCTAGCTGAGCTGGGTTCTGCCACGCTTAAAGTTGAAGTTCTTAATGACTGGGACAAAGGTACAGCTTCATCTTAAGTTTGTCTAAAAACTATCTCTTGGGATTTTTTCTTTCTGTTTTCTACATTTTTGTATTAGGTTTGGGTTTTTTTTTAATAGCTGTTGGAGTTGTTAATAAAATGCTAATAGTGGTTGTTAACTCTTGTGTTAGGTCTGTGCTGAGCATTGAAATCACTTCTGTAATGGTTTATTGCAAGTGGTTTTTTTTTCCTGAGCATGACAGACCACCTTTTTTTGAGGCCAGGTCACCTGTTCTTGTTAGCAACAGCCAAGTTTAGTTACTAGATTTTCCAAGACCACTCTTCTCAGCATTAACAGGCAGTGGATTTTGTTAGTATTTTACACCAAGATGTTCTGGAAGGAGTTACTCTTTTTGTAAACTACTTTGGAGGCTGAAGAAAGCATCGACAAATCAGCTGGAACAGCCTGACCAGCTTTATCTAAGAGCCCAACTTCTGTTTCTTCTGCAGTGGTTTAGTAGATTGGATGGTCATCTTCTGGTCCTGAGCGGACATCTGACATCTCAGAACTGCTAGACTATCTGTTCCAAAAGGAACAGTATGTGCTTTAGAGCAAACTTGAGAGTGGGGAGGTTGCAAGAGTGAAATTAGATACTAGAGTGGTGGTGAGTTCAGTTGCAGGGGAAGTGAAAAACACAGTTGTCACCTCAGTAGGCTTTCTGCAGGAGATGACCGTAAGAAACAGTCTCAAGTTGCACCAGGGGAAATTTAGATTGGACATGAGAAGAAACTTCTTCACTGAAAGGGTTTTCAACCACTGGAATAGGATCCCCAGGGAGGTGGTTGAATCCATACCTGGAGGTGTTTCAGAGAAGCAGAGGTGTGGTGCTAAGGGACATGGTTTAGCACCAACCTTAGTAGAGTTATGGAGTGGTTGGACTTGACGATCTTAAAGGTCTTTTTCAAGCAAACCAATTTATCCTGTTTCATAGGGCCAGATCTGCTTTGAGTCACAGTGGAGTAATTGTTCTGTTGCCCTGTGTTCTTGACTAACTGGGGTCAGACTCTTTGCCTCTGCAAGCTCCAGGTTTGCACCTGAAAGGGCTGATGCTGGTATTTAGTGAATGGAATGGTACAGTGGGAACCTGTTAGGTGGCCAGTTGCTGCTGAACAGTTACATCAGAACCAGTTGATTTTTCTGTTGTGTTTTACCCTTGGGTGCAGTTCAGTACTACCCCTCACTTTGGGAGGGCTCTGCTGCGCTCTCCCTGTGTGCACATGTGTATTTTAGTTGGCTTCATGAGAATCTGAACCTGAGTAGGTTTATCTTGTGAGTTCCACGGGATGGGGTCTGACTGCTCTTGTATTTGTGTGATGGCTAAATAAAGGAGAAAGAACAAAGCGGTTTAAATGCTGATATTTACCAGTGGAGAGTTCTGTGCCTTGTGGGTGTCATGGGAGGTGGTGAGTAGTTGTTGCTTAGTCCTGCTGTAGGCATTTGTATTTACTTTTGTCCTCTGGTATTACGGATTACTTGAGTACATGAAGAGCTGCAGTGCCTCAGAGTAACAGCTGAGGGAAGGAAAATGTGGGATTCATTTTGTGTGTCACTTTTACTTGCCTGACAGTGAAAACACCAGAAGTACCTCTAAAGAAGATGTTAAAGCTGTGCTGCACTTGAATGTTACTGAATTGTATTCCAAAAAGTGCAACACAAAGTCCTTTCCTGACTAACTCATGAAGTCTTTATCTGTCCTGTATGTCTGTAACAAAGTGGGTACCTCGTAGTCTGGTTTACCTCGTGCTCATGAGTGCAGAATCTGCCCAAGGCCTCTCACTACCCTGTCTTTGTTACTGAGCAATGTTACTAACATCTTACACTTTGGCTTGAAGTCACAGGCTGCCAGGCTTACGTGTAGAGAGATGTTGTTCTCCAGATGCAACCCATCCTACCTGCAAATCCTACCCACGGAACATCCACAGCTCCTCCTAGAACTAGCTCACTTCTCTCCGGTGTGTTTGGATGAGTGGTGGTAAATGGCACATTCTCGTCTGGGTTTAGCTCTGCCAGAAGAGCAGAAAGAGATTGGCCCTGTGGGAGATGAGAGCTTTGTTTAAAGAGGGGCTCTCGGGCCAATTAAGGAGTGGCATTGATGAGAGGCTTTCTCGGAAGAAGGATTGCTGTGAGGCTGGGAAGAGTGGGAGGGCACTCGAGTGCATAACCTCGTTTTACCTTCCTCGCTGGGCTGCAGGAGACCACGGCTGGAAACGGATCGCAGGACACGGCGGGAGCTGAAAGTGGAGAGATGTTACTATGGAGAGATTTCAGACATTCATGTAGAAACATGAAATCAGAGGCTGTGAAACTCCAAATCCCCTGTCCTTTCCATGGTGTGTATTGTCTCCTGTTTAATTATGCTCTGCCCTCTCCCTAATAGGTTTTTATACCAAATTAACAACTCCTACCTAGAAGATTGCTTTAGTCCGTGCAACTGTTCTTTAGATCTTTTAATAAATGGCAATGCTTCTCAGCCTTTTAATGGTTATTTCATTGACATTCAAATGACTTTGCCTGCCTCTAAATAGCTGCCTCTTTTGTGTAGAAAGACCCCTGTAATTATTTTTGTCCCACTGTCCTCCTCTTGAATGGACTTCAGAAGCAGAGAGTGCAATAAAAGTTGAGCTGCTGGTGCTTGTCTCCATATCCACTGTCTTTTTTTTTTTTTCATTAGCAATGGCAAAGGTATTAATGAAAAGCACTAATTTTGTTCAGCTTTTGCAGTAAGTCTAGATTCATTTCTAAGGACTTAGAATCTACTGATTATTATCACAGAAAGATGAATTCTAGGAACTCACCAAAAGACAGTAATTCCAATGGGAAAAGCATGGCCCAGCAGCTGAAGCATGAGCAGCGGAAGTGCAGCCTTGTATCTGTGCTGCTAATTTAGTAAACCCTGCTTGGCAGTCACTGCCTCCATATCTGTTTTATCAGCTGGGAAAAAGGGATGGCAATGCTTGTTCTCCTTTCATCCAGAGACGTTGGTAGATGGAAATGTTATATATGAATGACAGATGCTGTCTCCCCAAACCCACAGTTCTGAGATGTTCTGCTGTTTTTCCTTCCTCTAGGTTGCTAGATCTCTAAAGACAAACTGAGAAAGGCAAAATAAGCTTGCTTCTGCAGACAACAGCTCTCTCCTGAGCCCAAAACATTCACTTGTTTATGCTGCTGCAAAAGAGCAATTCAGGAGCACAAGCTTCACCAGAGAGATGCAGAGAAGAAAGGAAATGCATATGTGACTTGATCCCATGACCCCTCAACTACCTTCAATTGCTTTGGATGAACTGTGTCTGCCGGGAAATCCTCAGGCTAAGGCTCTGTGTGGGATGTGAGATGATGATGTGGTATTTCATAGAAGCTAATATTATCTTCCTTTATCAAGGAAGCTGGATTTGAGTGCAGAATAAATTTAAGAGGCTGGTAAATCCTGCATAAAACCAGACAGAAGCCCTTTGAAATCCGTTCTGTGCCTTGGCGTAAAGGAAAGGCTCATGAAAATGACATTTTTTTAGCTTTTGGAAAGAAGCTGTCAGTAGTTCTTGAGCCAGTTTCTGCTCAGTTCTCCCCTCTCAACACTAGTAGCATGACAGAGTTTATTAGGATCATGCTGAGCCCTCCTGAATCCTGGCTGTTGCTCTCTTCACTCACACATCAGCATGTGAGTCCCAGGTGACAGGAGACTTCACAGACCGTTGCATAGCAGTGGGAAGCCTGCCAGTTTTTTTTCCCAAGCAGCAAACATGCCCAAGTGAGCACAGATGAACTGAAATCCTTCTTCCTGTGTTACATTGTGTGTGTATTCACAAGTGCTTCTGACCAGAAACACTCAGTTTGGGTCAGGACACTCTATGCGGAGCTGGAAGTCTACAGTGACTAACATGGAGGATGTGAGCTTTGTGCTGGAAGGCAACAAAAATGATTTACAAAGCCCTTTTTCTGAGGCCGCACATGAAAGGCAGCAGAGCTGGGCTGTGGTACTTGTGACTCAGCAGGCTAAGGCAGGACAGTGGCCGTGTGGTAACCACCCAGCAGCCTGCGCTGTGCTGTGACTGAATGCCTCCCTCTGCGCTCGCCCAGCTTACACATACAAATTAGGGCAGTCTCTTTCTTCTGGAGCCAGAAGATGCAGGCACTGACTCATGCTTGCAATATAGGAGCTTGACTGCAGTAAGAAACGTCAAAATGCCAGGGCCTGGTAAGATGCAGATACCTGAAGGTGTCTTTTGGAAGTCTCAAATCATCATCTGGTGAAAGCTTTTACTACAGAAGTGCTTGGGTATTACATGTTATTCTCTCTTCTTCCAGCTAGCCCTACACAGTTTCTTCTCCAGCAAATTCTACTCATTACTCATGCAGCTTGAAGGAGTGGACCAAAGCGCCTTGCTGTGACTTGTGCTGCATGCAGCCTGCTCAGCAGACCAAAGTTCACAGGCTTCAGTTTTCTTCCAGCTGTATGTAATTCAATATATCATGTAACACAGCTGTGTAATGCAGGAAGGGCTTATCAAGTGGTCAGCACAGCTGAGCACTTGGAGAGCTCTTCACCAGGAATGGAGGGTAGCTGGAGCTGCTTCTGCAGATCTTCTGCACTGCTGCTTGTTGGGGCAGTCTCAGCACGGTGAAGCTTCTGCCACAAACAGATGAAGAGTTACATTGCTGCCCTTTGCAAAGGTATGGAAGTAAGTGATATCAGGTGACAAAATAAGCTGCATGCAAGTACAGAAGGGCTACAGAGTGGGGATGGTAACGTTCTTAGTATGCCTGATTTTGCTCAGTAAGATGCACAACATACAAAGACTAAAGTACATAACTGAAAACCAGTAAGGTGCTGGAGTGGATGTGTATGAAGGTCTCCATGGAATTTGATGGGTTACTTTGCTGGCTGGGGAGGAACCAGGGCTCACATGGGCTATAACTGGCTATGAGAATGTGTCACAATATGATTTACTGATTGCATTTGCATGCTCTGGCCAAGTGGGTCTAGGGAGGTTGAGGAATTAAAGTGCATCATATGCACAAAAGAGGGTTTGTGGCCCAACTTGACAGAGACTTTGGTACGTCAGGATAACTTATATGGGCACCTGGTGACTGGCAGCCACTTCCATAATACACTCAGCATCCAGCAGCAGCTAGTACCTGGCTGCCAATGCACCCACCTAGCTCCTGGGGGTTGGTATGGTGTTTCTGGGGGTGTGTTAGCCACCTACATAGGTGTGATGTCTCCTTTGCTATCTGCTGAGAGGGCAGGTGCATGTTCAGACCAGTGGTCGAAAACTACCTCTTCTATTTCTCTAGTAAAACGGAGTATGGAGGCCACTCATCTGAGATAAAGAGTGTTTGGTAGAGAGAATGCAGAGTTGTTGACTTGCTTCACATCATATATCTGCTATTGATAGTGAAGATAATAACTTGGTAATGCTGCTTCTTGTTATTACCAAATCTGCCTTCTCCAACAGAGGCTGTGTCAGAGGCTGGATTTCAACAGCAAAAGATGAAATGAGAGTAGCTGTCATTTGCTGTTGTTCAGCGGTGGCTACGTGAAAGCCTGTGGGATTCAAAATGTAGCAAAGAGGCCTGAGGTGTGTGCTGTAGGAACTCTTGGACATGCTGCACAGCAGGTGAATCTATTTTTTACTTCATCAGGAAAACATCAGTGTGATTGAACAATGTTCCCTGTGAAATGTAGATGCCTAACTGTCTGTAGGTTGCCCCTTTGAATTTCTCTGGGATCCGTGGTGTCTTCTGTTAAGAGGAAATTATCAACAACAAGAGGAAATCCTGTACTAGTACTGAATAGTCCTTATTTTAAAGGTACTTCCCTTCTTGTGGGAATTGTATATAATCAGAACAACACTCCATAAACCAGATGAATTATTTTAGAAGGAGCGGGGTCAGCCTTTTATTTAAAAGGTCTGACGTTATCGTACATAAGAAAATCAATTGTTAGAGTGGATGATATTCTTCCACGAGCTGCCTGTGCTTCCCAAAGGTGGGGCAAAGTTTAAGGCATTGGTAACAGGAAGTTTGGCCTCCTTAGAGACTTTTCATGTTTTCTGCAGCACGCAACGACAAAATTACTCTTTCTTTTTTTCTTCCTCAGTCTGGCATCAGCAATAATAATGATTAAAGTCTGCCATGTTAAGAACCAGAATAGGGGGAGATGCAAATGGTGCACATACCTACTGGAGAAAATCAGAGTTACCAATACCCCAGAGAGGAGGTTGTTTCCAAAAGGCAGAAATGTGGTACTCAGGGATGTGGTTTAGCACTAGCTATATAAAACATGACAGTGTTAAAGATTGGTTGGACTTGATGGTCTTAAAGGTCATTTCCAGCCAAATCAATGTTATGATTCTAAATATCCATGATGTTGGTGTGGGGAGGGTAAAGAGAAATAGTTCTTCAGGCCAGGAGTCTTCAAAACAAGCCCTTCTCTCCATTAGGCTTCTGAGCTCTGGCCCTCTGTGCTTTGTTTCCAGCTGCCCACACCTTTTCCACAGCATACACTGGCATGAGTGGAGCAAGGGACAAAGGCAGCCCCAACCTGAAGTCAGGGGCAGAGCTGCCATGTGGCCACAGCTGTGGCCTGGGATTTGGAGCACCAAATCAACCACGCACACTGAGAGGTGTGATTGTAGATCTGAAGTTAAATGGTTGCCACTCCCTACCCTGGTAAACCCATGCCAGTTGCAAGGAGGACTAAAGTCTCACATACCTGTGCTGGCCCAACCAGCCATGAAGCTGGGGAGCCCTGAATGTGTTGGATACTCACTCAAAGGCGTTAAAGGGAAGTCTGTTATGAGGGTTGAAAAATCTTTGGGTGGTAAGGAAGGCTTTGGTAAGTTAAGGAAGGCTTCCTGCTTCTTTGTGGTGCTGACAGAAGTCTGCAGGACTCTTTCCACAGCACCCTTGGGCCTGACCTCATCCTGCTAGTTAACAAGCTAGAGCCTCACTTCCCACCCCTGCAGCACAGCAGCACCCCCAGGCTGACAGCACAGCTCAATGACAGGGCTGGCTGAGAGCCACAGGGGCCCAAGGCTGGGAATTCCCATGGCTTGTCCCCAGAGAGGAGGCTGAAGGAGTGACACATCAGGTTTTCTGGTAGAAGAATCCCTGCTTTGCTTTTAAAGTTATTTTTGAACAGCATCAGCACCCTCATAATGTGATGGGCAGACAGTCTCACTTCCTGCACTTTTTAAGGCAAAATGAGACCAATAATGGCATTACTCTTTAGCTTTCATTTGGGCTGTATACTTTCTGATGTGAAAAAAATCCCACCCTCAAACTTCAACCCCCCTTCTTACTGCCAGGTGCTCTGGTAGGGAGTGCAGCTTTCCCTCCACTTTATTTTGATGGCCTGGCAGGAGATGGAAACCCAGCCTGCACCAAACAAGCTGTTGCTGGAAAAGCTGTGACTCCAGATTTATATAATGAAATACTTTTTCTCTCAGAGCCTGCTGGGGAGCAGCCTGTCGAGCTCAGCTCTCTGCATTGCCTTAGATTCTATAACCCAAAACTCCCATCAGAAAGGAGATCTTTTGTGAGATTGCATTTGACACACTCCAAGCAAGGTTCCTTTGATGGCTACATCTGGCTAACTGAAAAAAGGCCAGAGAAGACTTTGCCAGGGGCCAGTGCCATCTCAGATTTAATTTTTTGGTGACAGTGTCTGCTCCTCACCTGTTTGTACTGGAACTGCTGCAGCACTGCTGCTAATCCTGTGGGACAGTGAGGGATGATGAAGATGAATGTGTACACCATGCTATGGCCCAGTACACAGCACTTCTTTGTTCCAGGGTCAAGGAAGCTGCAGAATGGAATGTACTCCAGGGGTGTGGGTAGGGCACAGGAGAAAAGTCGAGACCCCTTTTATGTTGAAGTGGGATGGTTTTGGTAATAACACTCCTTCTCCCTATCCCTAGGGTTTCTCAGTCTCAGCACCACTACATTTGCTCCTGCAAGGTTCAGTGATGCTCTCAGTGTCCTGTGGAGGTGTAGCACTGTGCTCTGGGTAGGGACTTGGGACTCAGAAAGTTAAAAATCAAACAGCTGGTTGAGGTGCTTGGCTGAGGTGTTAAAACAGGATCCTTTTCTTTCCTTCTGTGGCCTCCCCTCCCTTCTGTGACCACCCCTCCTGTCACTGGGTGCCTGGGAGAAGAGACCAACCCCCACCTGGCTACAGCCTCCCTTCAGGTAGTTGCAGACAGCAATGAGGTCACCCCTGAGCCTCCTCTCCTGCAGGCTGGACACCCCCAGCTCCCTCAGCCTCTCCTCACAGGGCTGTGCTCCAGGCCCCTCACCAGCCTCGGTGCCCTTCTCTGGACACATTCAAGCACCTCAACATCTTTCTTAAACTGAGGGGCCCAGAACTGGACACAGTACTCCAGGTGTGGCCTGACCAGTGCTGAGTACAGGGGCAGAAGGACTCCCTTGGTCCTGCTGGCCACACTGTTCCTGATACAGGTGTACAGGCCTGTAGAGGCCTTCTGGGCCTCATCTTCAGTTGGCTGTGGACCAGTAGCCAAAAGAAAAAGAATCCAGCTCCTATAGTACCCTCAAGTGTAAGACTGTTATGTCATGCTCCAGAGCCACCACATTCAGCTACCTCAGCAGCAACTCAACCCCTTCACTGCTCTCTGGTGAAAGAAAATTCAGCCAGGAGTTGGAACGAAACAGATGCCTTAGGCAAAGTTAATACTCCCTTTAGATGTGTTTTTGTATGCTGGACTTCACAACTCAGCATTGCATTTGTAACACAGCTTTTTGTCTATAGAATCATAGAACCAGCCAGGTTGGAAGAGACCTCTAAGATCATCCACTCCAACCTAGCACCCAGCCCTGTCCATTCAACCAGACCATGGCACTAAGTGCCTCATCCAGGCTTGAGCACCTCCAGGGACGGTGACTCCACCACCTCCCTGGGCAGCCCATTCCAATGCCAATCACTCTCTCTGTGAAGAACTTCCTCCTAACATGCAGCCTAGACCTCCCCTGGCACAACTGGAGACTGTGTCCCCTTGTTACTAGGCCATAAATAAGTGGAAAGCTTCCTTTAGAGTGTCTCAGCTCATCACGCGTATGGCTCACCAGTAGGGCTGAGGGGGTTTGATTCGCTGCAGCCGGCAGGGATAATTGGTCACACATGGAGATGATCTTCATGTGGACCAGCTCTTAAAAAAAGCAGTGAGTTTAAGGGGGAGCAAAGTATTTGTTTGAGAAACCCGTTGTGGGGGCGGAGGGGGCATAGCCAAAGGCCCTGTGGAGAAGGCGCAGGTGGTTAGGGTGGCACTGGGCCGTGGCAGGAGGTGCAAGCTGGGACCTCAGCAGGAAATCTCGCAGGGACAAAAGCATCCAGGAGGCAAAAGCTGGCAGTCCCGGCGCAGCTCTGGGAGGGGCTAAAGGCACGGAGAGAAGCTGGTAAGGACTGTGGAAAGAGGTCAGGGTTGAGGAACGGCTCTGGAGGGGATACTCCCCTCAGTCAGTCCTCCTCATTTTCCCCAACTGTCACAGTGGTTACCAGCCCTGTGTGACTCAGCAGGGACTTGGGAGCGAGGACATGCGCCAGGCTGGGCTTCTACTCTGACCGAAATTGCTTCTCTTCACAAAATGAACATAATTACCTGGATGAGAAGCTTACAATCCAACATCTCTGCTTCTGCATGAGAGCCTTCATTGCCGTGGCACAGCTGTGCTCTTACAGCCTTCCCTGGGCACAAGCAATAACAGCTATAGATTATTTTTCACTTGACCTATTGTTTATTTCCTCTCTGCTTCTCCTGCCTGATGCCAGGCACAGTCACAAGCACGTAGCACTAAATAAACAGCTAGATGCTACAGCAAAGCCTGCGTGCCTACATCTGGCTGGCTTGCTTCAAATGACCAATCTGTACCTTGGAGTGAGGGCAAGAACCTTTTCAAGAAATCAAGAAGGAACTCTAGCAAACCACAGCCTTGGCAAGTGGTCCCCTCATAAGGTCAAGAGAAGAAGAACAAAAAGTCCTTTGCACAGAAGGCTTGTTTAGGAATTCTTCATAAGGAGAGAAAGCTGAACTTCCTTAAAATCATGGAATATTTTTGGTTGGAAGAGGCCTCTAGGATCACAGGGTACAGCCATCAACTTAAACACCACTGTGCTGGAGTGTGTCCAGAGCAGGGCCACGAGGACGCTCAGAGGGCTGCAGCAGCTGTGCTGTGAGGAGAGACTGAAAGAGTTGGGGCTGTGCAGGCTGCAGAAGAGTGGGCTCCAAAGCGACCTCATTGTGGCCCTCCAGGTATCTGAAGGGGGCCTACAAAACAGCTGGGCAGGGACTTTTTAGGCTCTCAGGGAGTGACAGGACATGAGGGAATGGAGCAAAGCTGGAGGTGGGGAAGTTCAGACTGGATGTGAGGAGGAAGTTGTTGAGCATGAGAGTGGTGAGAGGCTGGAATGGGTTGCCCAGGGAGGTGGCTGAGGCCTAGTCCCTGGAGGTGTTTAAGGCCAGGCTGGATGAGGCTGTGGACAGCCTGCTCTAGGGTAGGGTGTCCCTGCCCATGGCAGGGGGCTTGGAACTAGATATTTTTGTCATCTCTTCCAACCCTGACTGATTCTGTGATTCTAAACCATGTCCTGAAGTGCCATTTCCACAGTTTTTTTTAGCCTCTCGGGGGCGGTGACTCCACTGCTTCCCTGGGCAGCCTGTTGCAGTGCCTGGGCAGCCTGTTGCAGTGCCTGGGCAGCCTGTTGCAGTGCCTGGGCAGCCTGTTGCAGTGCCTGGCCACTGTTGCAGCAGAGACAGTTTCCCTAATAGCCAGCTGAAATCTCTGGCACAATTTCAGGCTGTTTCCTCTTATTCTACCACTCGATACTAGGGAGGAAAGACTGACTCCCACCTCAAGCAATCTCCTTTCAAGCAGGTGTAGAGAGCAATGAGGTGTCCCCTCAGGCCTCCTCCTCTCCAAATTAAGCCCAGTTCCCTCAGCTGCTCCTCATAAGGTAAGGTAGGAGAAGTGTTCTGGAGAACACACAGAAATCCATCAGTCACTTCACTTGTTAGGGGGTGTACAGAAAACACATCACAGATTAATGCTGCTGGAATGATTTGGGTTTGTGCTCTGACTTTCAGAGGAGGAAGGCTGGGAGGCAGCAGAGCAATCGCTGTGTGGCCCATGGGAGTGAGGGAGCTGTGGGGGGTGGGGGTTGGCTGCACAATAGGGAGGGAAACACTTTCATGCCATTTACGAGAGAGGGAGAAAATAGGTGCCGCTAGAAATAGCTTTTACGATGCTGGTGCTTTCAAAGAGACTGAGAGTGCAATGAGTGCTTTTGTTCTAGCAGAGGGCTTTATAGTGGGTATTGTCTCCTGGTGTCTCTGGCTTTCTGCACGTTGGGGCACAGTGGGCTGGCTCCCTTAGCTTTCCTTCCTGTCCCTCTAAGGCCAGCAGCTGAGCTCGGTTCTGACGTGTAGGGCACAAGGGAAGGAGGAAATCCTTCAACAAACCCAAACCAAACACTGTGCAGAGGTTTGGCACGATGGGTAATAACTCAGTTTCACCGTGTCGTCTTCCTGGGGTTGAGATCTGTTGCAGTCTAAGTCCACAACTCAATGCCTTGTTTTTAACAGCCCTTTGTATGTAAGGTACTTGCTCTTAAGTCATTTGAAAGCACAGCTTCTCTTACAATGTCTCAGATCATGGTTCTTCAGGAGGGCTGAAGGTCTTTAATTTGCTCCTTGGATCTCTTCAACTGGGAGGGTTAATTGGTGGCAGATGTAGGTTATTTGAGATCACATAACACATAAGGAAATCCTTTTCTTCCTGGGACCTGGGGGATCCCAAGTGTTACATGGTCAAAGCTGCAAGATAATTTCAGTGCCAGTGGTCTCTTACAGAAAATAATCTGGTGTCAGAAAACATCTTTCTGCTGTGGAGCTGTAGTGGCACTTAAGTGGAGCAAGAATATTACACTCCTGCAAATGTGTGTTCCAGAGGAGAGGTTGTCTTCATGCTTTGTTGAAAGAGTCACTGTTAATAGGTTTGAATTAACTGCTAGTGAAAAAATGAGTGTAGTACTGCAAACCCCAATCTGAAATGCAGTGAGCACACTGAAAGGTCCTGCAGGCTCACACACAGACGTCACAGCAGTTGCCAACATCACTGCAAGTCCTCCCACTTGGCCTCTAAATTGCCTCTTCTAATCTCAGAGAGAACCCAATCTGTGCATGCAAGGGATGGCATAGTGTGACTAACCACACACACCCCTCTAAGGTGCCCAGGCGAGCAGGGCAGGATCAGTGTTACACACACACCCCTCTAAGGTGCCCAGGCGAGCAGGGCAGGATCAGTGTTACACACACACCCCTCTAAGGTGCCCAGGCGAGCAGGGCAGGATCAGTGTTAGCCTTTTTTCTTTTTCCCAAACATGTACTTCATTCTGGGCAAATCACTGAAGAACTGAGACATAATTCAAACCACATACACTGCTGGTACCAAAAAGGAGCCAGGGCACTTTGACTTTTAAGAGGCAGCAATGCTTTGTCTAGAGAGGAGATGGTTGGAGGATTTCCTCCAGTGATGCCTCCAGTGTCACTCAGCTGCCAGAAAGTCAGCTCGGGCTTCTGGGAGACAGTGGTGTTTGCCTTCTACTTCCCTCTGTTGACTAAGTTATTGAAGTACACTAAACTTGAGTAAAGCAAGGGTGACTCTCACAGACAAGGAAGCAAGGTTGAAAAGCAGACAATAGGCTGGATTCTTGGCATTCATGAGCTGGTGGGGCTTTGCTCAAAACATTGCAGTGGCTGAGGCCTGGCCCACTTGGCTCTTAGTTTAGGCAGCCCCCTTGCTCTCCAAAAAGCATGTGTGTACACACCTTTGCAGGTGCTTCAGCTTTTTTCCAGGTCTAAGTATTAACACCTCAGCCTGAACGTTTCTTTGCATGGAACTGTCAGTCACTGCTGGCACTTGGCAGAAAAGCAGTGAGAGGGATGAAGCAGCCCTACAGTGTTCTGGTTCCAAAGCTGGGTTTGAAACAATGGCTTCCTGTTAGTCACCACAGTTACCAAACACGGGCAGTGGTTAAGGAGAGCTTTCCAAGAGTATTGCTTTCTGTCATTGAAGTGTGGTAAAGTCACAGGGACTGGAAGGCTCAGTTTCCAGTCCTGCATGGAGTGCTCTGGCAATGTGATGTGCATTCTAGAGATACCTTTATGAAACCCTAACAGCTCATTTGCACTAGAGGCAAACTGCCTGGGATCTATCATCCTGTCCTGCTCTGCCTTGACCGCAGAGCACACATTTCCCTCCTCTGGCCAGGGAGCAATGGCAGCAGTGACTCATGTTTGACAGTTAGGTCATTTGACATGAAAACAGTTTCCACTGGAGACTTGCAAGACCCTGGCTTGCAGTTTCTTTTGTTTTCTCCCTACTTCTCTGGTGTCCTTCTACGTGACATTGTGTTTGAAAATGCTAAAAGAGACGCTCAGTTGGCATAATATCCTCATGATTTATTATCTGCCGACAGAAGAGTGTTACTCAAAGGGGCTTCAACTCTCTACAAAGCACCCCTCAAATTTGAACAGATTTATGTCTTCACTGCCTGCCTGAGACACACTGCAAACCAGCGTCTGCTCTGAGAGTTCATCTGTGACAAAAGCACCTTCATGGCCTTGCTACAAGCCTTCCTCTGGACCTATGGGTGGCTTTGAGGTGTGTCCTGAATTGGTTCAAAGAGCACTGAAAGATTCATGTTACCTTTGAAGATGTGAGCTGAAGTTCCCCATCACCTGCTAGATGCTTTGTTGGAGCTCATCCTGTGCTGAGAAGCTACTGCCTGGGAGAGAGCTTAGAAACATTGTGTCGCTCTTGAAGACAGTAAATCTCTTAAAGCTTATTGGCAACAAGATGTGATCCTCTGCCCACTGGCAGAATCTATTGGCTGGCTATCACATGATAGTTGTCAAAACTAGCCATGGGATCTCCTGAATGTGCCAAGAAATGCTGCAGCTCTTCATAGAATCATAGAATGGTCTGGGTTGGAAGGGACCTCTAAAGGTCAGCTGGTCCAAACCCCTCTGCAGCAAGCAGGGACATCCTCAATTAGATCAGGCTGCCCAGAGCTCTGTCAAGCCTCACCTTGAATTCATCTCCAGGGATGGGGCTCCAGCCCCTGGGCAACCTGTTCCAGTGTTTCACCACCCTCATAGTAAAGAATCTGTTCCTAACATCCAATCTAAATCTGCTCTTCTTTAGTTTGAAGCCCTTGCTCCTCATCCTCTCTTCCTTTGTGACCTCTGATCCAGGGCACCAGCTCATGATTTGCTTGGCTCTGTTCAGCAAATGTACATCTTAGGACTCTGGTTTTAACTGTTATCAGCAGACATCACTTCTTGTTGCCTTTACTTCCACAACTACCATTAGAGTTATTCAAAGGTCAAGCAATTTTTTAACACTGGGATGAACCAGGTTCTTCTTGAGTGCAGCTCCTACACAGTGCTGTGCTCATTTGCAGTGTCCTGCTAGAACCTTAAATTACCCTAAATGATCTGGAGTCACTGTTGATCTCTTCTAGTCCTGGCAGTTTCTTCTGGTTGTCTCAAATATTTTGTGTGAAGGGCCACTGAGAACATACCATTAAATCAAGTGAGCATAAAAGTTTGGTCATTTACATCTCTCTCCAAAAGGGTTGATAAAGAAACTTCTCTTTGTGCCATCCTCACACATTCCTAACTGCAACCTGTACAATACATCCTTGACATCAGGTTTGACATCTGACACAACTGTCAGGCTGTGGCCTGACTTTCTGCTTTGAGGATAGGTTGGTTTGGGAGTTATGGAAGGGCAACCTGCTTCATGCATTTCCTCTGGCTGTCAAGATGAGACTGGTGTGGCCTGCACCTAGCAGACAAGGACTGCTTAGGTGTTCTGTTGCAATGTAGTCTGTTATTGTTTGTATGTCTTGTGCCAAAACCTACTCTTCTGATGGCTTCACTGATAGCACACCAAGGACTAATAAATCCATGAGAGCTCTGGCAAGGAAGGTAGACCAACCAAGAAGTTCATCTGTGTGGGAGAATGGAAAGATACCACTTGTGAGTTGAGTCGTGCACCAGGTCACAGGTACTTAGCCAGGTAAAGTTTTCTTTCTTTGTAGGAAGCCAAAGAGGGTTTCTTGTGCTGCTACTGCTGCTTTTCCAGTTTGCAGGAAACTCCAGTTTGAGGAACTGTTTCAATACATGAATGAATGAATTGATGAATGAATGATGACCATAATTCTAGGTCAACAGTGCTGTATTTGACGGCTTAGGGAAAACTACATCGTGGTATCTAGACAAAGAGAGGATTGTCTCTGAAGTACATGCCTTTTCTGGTTTACTCAAGTGACTTTAAATGCTTCCTTTATACAATCAGAGGATTGTTGTGGTTGGAAAATACCTTTAAGTTCACTGAGTCCAACTGTTCCCTAATTCTGTGAAGGCTGGTTGTAAACCATGTCCCTCAGCACCACATCTCTGCCTCTTTGAAACGCCTCCAGGGATGTGGGTTCAACCACCTCCCTGAGGAGCCTGTTCCAGTGGTTAAGAGCCCTTCAGTGAAGAAGTTTCTTCTAATATCTAACCTAGATCTCTTCTGGGGCAACTTGAGGCTATTTCCTCTTGTCCTACCACTTGTTACCAGGGAGAGAAGACTGAAGCCCACCTGGCTCCATCCTTCTTTCAGGAAGTTGTAGGTTGTAGTGACGTGGGTGTTGGTCTCTTCAGCTTTTCATGACCCAGCTTTTCAGCTATGAGATTTTGAAGGACCTATTTGGAGGCTATATCAACATCATGGAATTAATTTCTATTGGTATTAGTGAATACTGAGGTCACACCCTTTGTCAGCTGAATTGTCACACCTTTTCAGTGTTACTTTGTCCTTTCTTATGAAGTCAACAGTTAAATTGTGAGGGTTTTTGAAAGTATAGTCAAAATAGAAAGGTTTAAATCTGTGAGAGGATTTTGCCCTGAGAATGTGTTTATTTGTGATCATTACAGCACCATCAGTTGCTCTTTAGAATAACAAAAGCTGAGATAATGTTTCAGTGCTTGAACCTGATGATCTAAAACTTCTCTTCAGAACAGCTCTATGATTCTAACACCAAAAATTCATTCTGTATTCTCTCAGAGATGAAAATACAATGAAATAACAGTTAAGCGCCTTCACAATACAAAGCAGTTTCAGCGCTTAATAGCGATGGCAAAGACTCCTTATAGGTTCAGAATGAAACAGCAATGAAAGAGAATGATCCATTCTCTTTCAAGGTTTAAGTAAATGAAGTAAATCAGGTTGTGATTAATGGGAAAGAATAGGGAAGAAAGTTATCCTGAAGTAATTTCGCAGATGCACATCTGGTTTTTGAGAGGCAAAGTTAATTCTTCACAAAGAACAACACTTCTGCGGTTTGACAACAATTTGACAGGTATGCACATAGATTCTGTGCAATTCCTCATGTGTGACTTAAACAGGTTTCCACAGGGCAGGGTTTCAAGCAGCAGCCATGAATTGATGAGGTCTAAGCATTCAAAATGATGTGTTACCTCGTTAGTCGTTTTCTTTCTTGTATGAACCCCAAAGAGGGGACTTGCATTTGTCATGAAACACTTGTGCCATGACTTGAGTGTCATCTTATTTTATGCAAGTGTTCTAGGTTAGAGCTTCCCAAAGCCCAACAGAACAGAATTAAATGTAGGATGCCCCCCCCCCCCCTTTGAAAACAATTAGGTAGAAAGAGTGAAAAGGGGTAACACACCCAAAGAAAACAGTCCAGTGCCCATTTTGGAAGTTAAAAATAACAATAAATAAAGGGGATTTGAGGTAAGGGAGTTTATAGAGCTATAAGGGAAGGGAAACAGATATAAAAATATGTGCAAATCTGGATGGATGGCAATGGATGGAGGTAGCTGGTCCACCACATGGTTGGCTGACCGCGTGCCGAAGCTTTAGCGGCTGGAGCAGCAAGGGTGCTGCTCTTCAGGCAAAGCAGGCAGAGGCAGAGAGAGAGCAGGAAGTTCACTTGCTTTTATAGGGTTGCAGAAGGAAGTGGGCTAACCTTTGCTCCTGGGGTCAGGTTCTAGACCACCCACCAGAAGGTGTCAAGAGCGAGCTGGAGTAAGGTTGCAGACCGCCTCCCAGTCCCCTAGAGGCTCAACCTGTAATAGCTAGCATGGACAAAATACATTAGATGGAATAGACCAGACATACTTTAGGAATACATCTGGAGTATTGTGTCCAGTTCTGGCTTCCCCAGCTCAAGAAGGACAGGGAGCTGCTTGAGAGAGTCCAGCACAGAGCCACAGAAATTATTAAGGAAGATGAACATTTTCCTTATGAGGAAAGACTGAGGGAGGTGCAGCGTTTTAGCTTGGAGATAAAGACACTAAGGAGTGACCTCATTGATGTTTAAAATATGTAAGAGGTGAGTGCCAGGAGGGTGAAGCCAGCCTCTTGGTGATGCCCACTGACAGGACAAGGGGCAATGGGTGGAAGTTGAGGCATAGGAGGTTCCATGTGAACCTGAGGAAGAATTTTTTCACTGCGAGGGTGACAGAACACTGGAACAGGCTGCCCAGGGAGGTTGTGGAGTCTCCCTCTCTGCAGATATTCAAGAACCAGATGTGTTCCAGTGTCATCTGTTCTAGGTGATCCTGCTCTGGCAGTGGGGCTGGACCAGATGTTCTTTTGAGGTCCCTTCCAGCCCCTGACAGTCTACGATTCTCTGATAACTGTCTTCCTTCTCCTGTACATATTGTTCTCTACCATGGCCTCTGAGACCTCTTGTACCAGAAAATATTAAGCAATGTGTGATAAGAGGTGTGCTTGTTTAAGGCTAATTGGAATATATTTTAATGGGAGGAATTAGATCATTGGTTGTGAAAAGAAAATAATGGTGAAGTCTGTATCATTCATTGGTTTGCTGAGAGGGATAAAAAGCCAAAATGTAAATAATCTCTCTCACTTGGTCTGTGCTGCTGGATCTGTTTGCTTCCTTTTCACTCCACTCTAATATTTCTCCTCTAATCTTGGCTAACACATAACAACCTACGCTTTGCTGGTTGTTTTGTTTGTCTGGGAAAGTAGAGGGAGAAAGGGAGGGTAGCTTTGAGCCCCTCTAGACAATTTCGTTGTCTAGGAGGGAGTTTGGCTTTCTGTGTTATTTCTAATTTGTATATAATTGTAAATACTTGTAACTATATTTGTTACATCTGCTTGTACATGTTGTAAATAGAACTTGATCTTATTTCCAAGCTGGCTGAGCTAGTCTGGTAAATTTCAGTGGTGCTGAAGTTCCTAACCCATATCAGAAGGAGTATCCTAAGATGTTCAGCAGCACTTGAGAAGTTACTAGATTCACAGTCTGCTGTACCAGATGAAGACCAGTGCCAGGCACAGACTTGTTCAGAGGATAGGCAGCTTGTAATGATACCTGGAGCAGCTGTCTAGAGGACCTGGGTGATGAGAGAGGCCCACTTAACTAAGGTAGACAGCATGTGAATCATCCAAAGCATGGGTGAGAAGACAATCACAGAGGAGCTTTAATTTCTGCTTTGAATTGCCTTGAATTTAATACTATTTGTAGGAACAGTGTCTGTGCTTCCAGCAGCTTCCCAAAGAAAGCTTGAAATGTGCCAGTGGTGGCTCAGGTGATTGCAGGTGCCTGAATGCAGGACATTTTCACCAGAACTTCACACCTATCTTCCTGTTGCTTGCAGGGGTGGATATTCTGTGTCTTGCAGGTGGCCAGGGGCTTGTGAGGAGCAATTTCTGGGCAGGACCACAGACAATTCTGATCTAAAGAGAAGGCTGAGGAACCCAATGACTTCTTTGCCTCTGTCTTCACCAGTGGAGGGACAGGACAAGAGATAATGGCCTAAAATTGGAAGAAGATAGATTTACATTAGACATTAGGAAGAAATTCTCCCCCTTGAAGGTGGTGAGGCACTGGAACAGGTTACTCAGAGCAGTTGTGGAGGCTCCAAGCCTGGAAGTGTTGAAAGGCAGGTTGCATGGGGACTTGAGCAGCGTGGTCTAGCAGGAGGTGCCCATGGCAGAGGGGTTGGAACTAACTAGATGACTTTCCAACCCAAACCATTCTCTGATTTCTCCTCTTCTGCATAAAGAATCCTCCTTGGTGACCCCTATCTAAAAGTAGCTTTTTTTTTTCCTGCAGCTTTTCTGTAATTGTGTGAAACTAATTTCATCACTCCAGCATTGTCAATGTTTCATAGATTGTATTGCTTTAGTGGCATATCATACCCAAAGCTCATGCATACCTACATGTGCTAGTTTGAGCCTAGCTGGGACATTTTGGTGAGAAGAATTAGATGATAGGCTGTGAAAAGGAAACAATGGTGATGTCTACTGCACTCATTGCCTTGCTGAGATGTATAAGAACAAGAACATAAACATAGGTAATGGAGTTGCTCTCTGTCTCTGGGGCTGCATGAGTTTCTTTCTCTAACCTTACCTGCTGCTTGACTAATCTGCTTCCTAACCCCATTGTCCGACCCTCCAAACTCACCTTGAGCATAAGGCAAAGTCTGGGATAAGGTAGAGGAGTGGGAGGGAGGAAGGTAGAAGGGTGTTTGGGAGCCCCTCCTGGGGACTCAAGTTTCTGGGAAGGCTGTTGTGTTTCTGTATTACCTTTAACTTGTGTATTTCTGTCTATAGCTGTATATATTGTGAATATCTGCTTGTATATTGTGCTAAGCTGTATATAAGCTTCATTCTTCAATTTCCAGATTGACTGAGTCTAGTCTGGGTGATTTTCCTCAGTGTGTGTGGTGGGGCAGGTAACACCCAAACCATCACAGTGCAGTTAATGGTTTCCCTAGTAGCAGGCTGAATGTTGGATCTAGAATCATGAGATTATTTTGATTGGAAAAACCCTTTAAGATTATTGAGTCCAGCCATTCTCTACCACTACCACTTGCTATTGAAGTGGACTTGTTGCTCAGCATTAAATGCCAGTAACTGCCTGTATTTTATTACATGGTTACCTCTGATGTGCAGCAGCTACCCCATGCAGTGCAAAAGACTGCCACAGATGTTCATAGCATCACCCATGTACCCACTTGCTTTGTCTTCCCAAAGTCTGTTGCTCCATCCATGAGATTTATCTCCATCTCCAGGCATTTTCTCAGAAATAGCCTTCAAGTTTCATGAGTCTTGCCCAATTTTGAGAAAACTGTGGAGTTGTTCCAACTCTTCTTGAGGCATTTTGATGTGTTTCATTAATAACCTTTCCCTAGGGCCAGCTGCTGAATAAAACTGCAACCGCTCTAGCTGCTTGCAGCTGTATTTTCAGCCAGCCCTTGTCTGACCAAGTAGAATGGAGATAATTTAATATTTAATTTCTGTTTACTTTCTTCTGAGGCCACTGTAAACACAGTGGTCATTTGAAGAACAATTCAAATTCATAGTGATGCAAGGACACAAAAGTGTATTAGAAGCTTTTATTTTCTTCATGAGATAATGTGCCCAGGGCAAAACTTTTTCTGTGCTTTCAGGCAACTAAAGGGCTAGTGGAAAAAAGATATGTCTTTGCTCACACCAGAATAACAAATAAATCACTGAGCAGAGTAAGGAGAAAGATTGTGGGTTCCCATGGCACACAAACCAAGATCAAGTTTACGGGCATAGCTATGCCAGACTTCTGTCTCAGAGCGTATGTGTTTGAGGGCAAGCTCAGTTCTGTGTTCAGCAGAAATCAAGACACTACTTAGAAACCTGATGTGCTTCTTTTTTAGTCATACATTTTAGTCCACACTCCAGATCTGGACATCATCCTGTGGTGAGTAGAGAGCTTCAAAGCTAAGAAATGCATGCAGAGGTCTTTAGCAAGCTGGAATACTTAGTTGATTTCTTAGTTTTCATCCTTCTTTTGTGCCCACTAGAAAATGGTCTGAAATGTAGTGAGGGGAAAAAAAAGGGGATACAGGCTACACCTGTGTGCTTTGTTCATAGAATTGGTTTGGTTGGAAAAAACCTTCAAGAGCATCAAGTCCAACCATTCTCTAACTCTACCAAGTCTGATGCTAAACCATGTCCCTTGGCACCACAACTTTGCCTCTTTTGAAAACACCTCCAGGGGTAGGGAATTAGCCACCTCCCTGAGGAGCCTGTTCCACCATTTAATTCCCCTGAGAAGCAGCTCTCTTGGCTTTAGAAACCTCTTGCTTTTTCTCTCTTTGCCTGGACCATGCACAGAAGGCTACAGGTAAAATAGCACCTGACTAGATGGTGGTACTTCTGTGCTGTGGGAGAGGGGAAAGAAGAGATCCCTGTCCTGTATAAGGAATTTCTTTCACAGTATCAACAAGGTTGGAAGAGACCTCATAGATCATCAAGTCCAACCCTTTACCACAGAGCTCAAGGCCAGACCATGGCACCAAGTGCCACGTCCAATCCTGCCTTGAACAGCTCCAGGGACGGCGACTCCACCACCTCCCCGGGCAGCCCATTCCAGTGTCCAATGACTCTCTCAGTGAGGAACTTTCTCCTCACCCCGAGCCTAAATTTCCCCTGACGTAGCTTGAGGCTGTGTCCTCTCGTTCTGGTGCTGGCCACCTTTCCTCCAAACTAAGAAAGCAAATCTAATTTCTCCAAGAAAAGAGTAGAACAGGGAGATGGAAAAAAAACATTCTTATATTCTATTGATCCCAATAAAAATAATATTAAAACATAGGGGAAAACCCTCCAGTTTTCTGTATCATATGGACAGTGCTCCATGCTTAGAGTAAGCAGTAGCATCTCTGGGTGACCTATGGAGGCTGTCCATGTGGCAGCTTTCAACTCCAGGCCACAAGCTTTGAAAATATAAAGTGTGCTTTGGGTATCCATTTGCAGTGAGTGAGGAGAAGAGCCACTCCACTTCTGAGGCCCTGGATGGAGAGAGACGCCCTCCTGAGGGGAACGACTACTCCTTAGCTGTTGGTGAGTACCAAGAAGAAGAGTTGACTTGTGTACATCTGCACATCCATGGTGTGCAACATGTCTGTTAACAGATTGGTCCTCAACAGTTAAGCTACTTAATCTCCAGAGAAATAGAATGATTTGGGAATATACAGACAAGCAAATTGTACTTGAGGTATAACCCTGCCTTCCTGGCAGTGTTTGAGTTGGGAGTGGGTAATAGGGTTCAGAGAGTTGAGTGCTGTTGATCACACAGCAGTTTCACACTGACAGGTCCTTGACTAAACCAAATCCCTCAGCACAACATCGAATCACTATGGTTGGGAAGGACCACCAGGATCATCCAGTCCGACCTTCATCCCAACATGCTTCATCACTAGACCATAGCCTCAAGCACCACATCCACTCTGCTTTTAAACACCTCCAGGGATGGTGACTCCACCGCCTCCCTGGGCAGCCTGTTCCAGTGCCTGACCACTTTTTCAGTAAAGAACTTCTCTGAACATCCAACCTAAACCTCCCCTGATGCAACTTGAGGCCATTTCCTCAGTAATTCAGGAGAAGAGACCAGCTCCAGCCTCAATACAAGCTCCTTTTAGGTAGTTGTAGAGGACAATAAGATCTAGAGAAATTTGCCCAGGAAATTTCCTCAAATTTGTGACAACAAATTCAAAGTTTCTTGCTAAGGGCTCTGTTTTTGAAAGAACTTCTTGAATATGCAGCAGATAGACACCACTACCAGCTGGATTCTAACTTTCATTTTCACCTGTGAAGCTCATAGCTGGGGGATGTTATGGATACCAAAACAGAGAGGGATCTGGGGGTGCTGATTGATACCTGCCTGAACATGAGCCAGCAGTGTGCCCAGGTGGCCAAGAGAGCCAGTGGCATCCTGGCCTGCATCAGGAATGGTGTGGTCAGCAGGGGCAGGGAGGTCATTCTGCCCCTGTACTCTGCACTGGTTAGACCTCACCTTGAGTACTGTGTTCAGTTCTGGGCCCCCCAGTTTAGGAGGGACATTGAGATGCTTGAGCGTGTCCAGAGAAGGGCGACGAGGCTGGGGAGAGGCCTTGAGCACAGCCCTACGAGGAGAGGCTGAGGGAGCTGGGATTGGTTAGCCTGGAGAAGAGGAGGCTCAGGGGAGACCTTATTGCTGTGGCCAGGAGGAGGTTGCTCTCTTCTCTCAGGTGGCCAGCACCAGAACAAGAGGACACAGCCTCAGGCTGTGCCAGGGGAGATTTAGGCTTGAGGTGAGGAGAAAGTTCTTCCCTGAGAGAGTCATTGGACACTGGAATGGGCTGCCTGGGGAGGTGGTGGAGTCGCCGTCCCTGGAGCTGTTCAAGGCAGGATTGGAAGTGGCACTTGGTGCCATGGTCTGGCCTTGAGCTCTGTGGTAAAGGGTTGGACTTGATGATCTGTGAGGTCTCTTCCAACCTTGTTGATAATGTGATTAGATATATTAAGAAAAGAAAATATCTATCAGGAGTGTTAACTGGATGAAGTATTTCTTGCTCAGGCAGCTTCAGAAGTGCCCATTATTGGAGGCTAGAGAAGCACTGCTGTATGCCTGTACTGTTATATTCATCTTTGACCAGAACCAGCAATGGCCAAGTGCTGGTCCATCCAGTGCAGCTCCTCTTGCAGAATTAATAAGACTTGCAAGATATCATTCTTGCAGTTACCTACCTGTTTAATTCAGAGGGAAACAACTGGAGGAGTCTGGAAAAGCTTGGAAAATGTGTTGGGGAGCCCTGCTCAGAGCTACAGGGCAGGCCTACAGGTCTTACCCCCACCCCTCCCTTCCTACCCATCTTTTGCAAAGGTCTCAGCCCAGGGGTGCAGTGAAGTAAGGAAGGTGGCTGGAGCATATTTTGAAGTCAGCCTCAGCATCACAGCAGCCAGCTGTACTTGCCCAAAATTTCTGGGGTAAAAAGGGAACCAAATCCACCTTACTGCTTGCATTAACCCCAAAGATTACCTGGATTTAGCATAAAAAGACAGGAGCAGCCAATCTGGCTGTAGGAAGTGGGAGCCCTCAGAGTGGACAGCCTTGACCAGAGCAAGCTCAGCCAGAATTTGGTAGAGGATAAAGTGACAACTTGTGCCTTGACTCCAGGGTCTGCCTGCCCTCCAGGCTGGCTGAGCTGAGTGGTAGTGAGTTGGAGTCCCATAGCTGTGCTACAGCAGCCAAGTGCTTGTATTGGCATGTCCTGGGACTCCCAGCATGGAGTTGCTGGGCCGGGGAGATGCTGTTCTCAAGCTACGTGAGCTCAGCCAGCCCTGAGCCCAGGCCAGGGAGCTTAGGGCTGTTTGGTTACATCCTTGCACATGGGCTGCAAGAGCCAGCAGATGCCTTGGGCAATGCAAAGGATGTTATGTAGCCAAGACTGCCTGACTACATCTGTGAACATTAAACATGCCTCAGCTTGGAGACCGAATGGTGCACACAGCCTGTGCCTCAATAAACAATCCCAGTGTCCAAGCAGAGCAGCTGTGTGCAGGCTGCTTGGTGGCAATGTGGGACTCCCCAACTCTGCCTGGGACCTGCCAGGCACGGCAGCAGCTTGCACTGGTCAAAAGTGTGCCTGGCAACACTGGAAACGCTGCCTGTTCCAGAGCTTTGCAAGGAGGTGTCAGAGTTACCAGCTTCTTGGTAAAATGCCTAGGCTGGGGAGATGATGTTAGGTGGTGTTTTCATCTATAGGGGGGAATTAAGCTATAGGTTAAATTTTTCTAGGCATTTTAAACCACAGGTTATATTTACATATGTATTGTAGGATGGGTTTTAGGCTTCTATGTCTTGTGTTTGTGTGCCAAGTGCTGGGGTAAAGGTGGAGAGAGAAATTCCTCTTAGTTCTCCACAACTATGCATTTTGAAAGAAAAAGAAGTGTCTTTGGCCCTGATATGGAGAGACTGAACACCTTGGATAACCAGAAAAGTAATAAGAAAGATGTCTCTACTTTAAACACTTCAAATTCCAGCTTGGTTGCTGAGGAGCTGCATCAAAGCTGCAGAAACAAGAAATCCAGCTGAGAAGCAATGAGGTTTCCCCTCTCCCACCCTGCACTCAGGAAGGTTCACTTGGACTGCCTGTGGGGTAGGAGCCAGCCTCTATATCCCACATTGAGTGAATTTTATGTTGAATATAAACCCAAATCCAGTTTTTAGAGCAAAACTACCACATCAATCTCCAGGATAGTGCACATCTTGGCTGGCTTTTAGAAACAATTCTGTCATCTAGAGCTTGCTGCACAACCAACTAGAGCTGGCTGCATGACCAACCAGAGCTTGCTGAACAAGCAGAACTTGCTGCATGACCAACCAGAGCTGGCTGCACAACCAGAGCTTACTGCACAAGCAGAACTTGCTGCATGACCAATCAGAGCTTGCTGAACAAGCAGAACTTGCTGCATGACCAACCAGAGCTGGCTGCACAAGCAGAGCTTACTGCATGAGCAGAACTTGCTGCATGACCAACCAGAGCTTACTGCACAAGCAGAACTTGCTGCATGACCAACCAGAGCTTGCTGCACAACCAGAACTTGCTGCATGACCAACCAGAGCTGGCTGCACAACCAGAGCTTACTGCACAAGCAGAACTTGCTGCATGACCAACCAGAGCTTACTGCACAAGCAGAACTTGCTGCACAACCAACCAGAGCTTGCTGCACAACCAGAACTTGCTGCATGACCAACCAGAGCTTCCTGCACAACCAGAACTTGCTGCATGACCAACCAGAGCTTGCTGCACAACCAGAGCTTACTGCACAGCCAACCAGAGCTTGCTGAACAAGCAGAACTTGCTGCACAACCAACCAGAGCTTGGTGATCAAGCAGAACTTGCGGCACAACCAGAGCATGCTGAACAACCAGCCAGTGCTTGCTGCACGACCAGAGCATGCTGAACAACCAGCCAGTGCTTGCTGCACGACCAGAGCTTGCAGAGCAGCCAGAGTTCGCTGCACAACCAGAGCTCACTGAACAGCGAGAGCTGCCTGCAGAAGCAGAGCTGGCTGCACGACCAGAGCTTGCCCTCTTGTGGTCACAAGCAGAAGTACATGTGGCTTGCTTTTTTATTGGTGGACTCCTGAGGATTTGCAGAAATGATTACCTAAAAATCTGTGCAAAACGCCTGCTTTAAGAGTGAATGCTTTCAACGTGTATCGTATCGCAGCATACTTGTTTTCCAGCTGCTGTTCAAAACTCTGGTGCAACTATAATAGCTAAAATAGTTCTAACAGCTAAATTCAATGCACAGCTCGGTATTGAACTTGGGGAAGGCGAATATTTCCCTAGGCAAATTGCCAGTTTTATGCATGCCTCTGGTCTTTGTGGATGTTGAAATAGCAAAAAAAAACTACTGCTAATTTGCTGAGGTTGGAAAGGACCTCAGAGCACGAGAGAAACACTGATGTCCAGAGAAGGGCCATGAGGATGATCAGAGGGCCAGAGCCCCTCTCCTGTGAGGAGAGACTGAAGGAGTTGGGGCTGTTCAGTCTGGAGAGGAGAAGGCTCCCAGGTGACCTTATTGTGGCCATTTAAGTATCTTAAGGGGGCCTACAAGAAAGTTGGGGAGGGACTTTGTAGGATGGCAGGTAGTGATAGGACTAGGGGGAATGAAACAAAGCTGGAAGTGGGGAGATTCAGACTGGAGGTTAAGAAGAAGTTCTTCACCATGCAGGTGGTGAGACCTTGGAATGGGTTGCCCAGGGAGGTGGTTGATGCTCCATCTCTGGGCGTGTTTAAGGCCAGGCTGTATAAGGCTCTAGACAGCCTGATCTAGTGTGAGGCATCCCTGCCCATGGCAGAGGGGATGGAACTAGATGGTCCTTGTGGTCCCTTCACCCCTGACTGATTCTGTGTAATGCATGGCTGAAGAACAGGCATTTTATTGTATATTAGAGAGCCCCATAATGTGTGGGGAGTCATCCACAGGGATTCCATAGCAGACCCTTGTTTCTGCTGCTCATAGAGCTGTAAGTTACATTTACACATGTACTGTAAACTGAATTTTAAGCTTCTGTGTCTTGTGCTCTAGTTTCAAGAGTTGTGGTGAAGGTGGAGAAAGAGAGTTCAGTTTTTTCCTAAGGGTGGCAGCCTCAAGAGTTACCATCCTGTCTTCTCTGCTGGAAGTTGAAGACTACTTTTAAGAAGGGAGAGTTGTCTTATGGTTCATTTAGTTCCTCATCTACTTATGCTTTTTTATGTTTTATGTTTTCCTTGTAGCTCCCTGTATATCTGACACTGGTTTAATCACAGAATCACAGCATGTCAAGGGCTGGAAGTGACCTCAAAAGAGGCCCAACCCCCCTGCCAGAGCAGGATCACCTAAGAGCAGATCACACAGGAACACATCCAGGCAAGTTTTGAATATCTCCAGAGAGCGAGACTCTGCAACCCTCTTGGGTAGCTTGTTTCAGTGTAGTGTCACCCTCACAGTGAAAGAATTCCTCCTTATGGAACTTCCTATGCCTCCTATGCCTTTTCTCTCCTTGGTCTCTCTTCTGAGCTGGTTGCTGTGTATCTGCTGCATTCTAGACACGCTTGAAGTTTCAGTCACGCAGATATTCTCGGTCATGAGGGCTTCTGATTAACGTTAGAGTTGCAAAAGTTGAATTCTGTTCCACACAAGAATATCAGCCTTTATTTGGATTTACAGCTGGTCGTGGTCATGCCACTCAAATTACAGAGGAGGTGAACCTGGAAATGTCTGGGCTAGGACTTCAGGCTTCTGCCTTCTGTGTAGCCCTACAGTAAGCTGTGCAGCAGGCTGCAGGGACGACCTGCGGAGGCAGTCAGGGTGAGCGCTGCTGTGTTTAGAGGCGATCCCGTTTTTACGGCTGCCCACTGCGTGGCGCTCTTGCACCAACAGCACTGTGACACCGGCCCCGAGGGGTGGCAAACCTTATCTACAGCTCTCCCTTTATCTGCTTCTCAACGGCCCTTCTGCTGAGCGAACAGCTGCCTCCTTCCACCCCGGCAAAACGCTCGGAAGTGGGCATGTGCTGCAAGGTGGAGATAGGACCTGCCTCTTCCCGTGCAATTCTCTGACTAAATCACAGACTCAGTCAGGGTTGGAAGGGATCACAACCCCCCTGCCATGGGCAGGGACATCCTACCGCAGCCTCATCCAGCCTGGCCTTAAACACCTCCAGGGATGGAGCTTCAACCATCTCCCTGGGAAACCCTTTCCAGGCTCTCACCACTCTCATGCTGAAGAACTTCCTCCTCACATCCAGTCTGAATCTCCCCACCTCCAGCTTTGCTCCATTCTCCCTAGTTCTGTCACTACCTGATAGCCTAAAAAGTCCCTCCCCAGCTTTTTTATAGGCCCTCTCCAGATACTGGAAGGTCACAAGAAGGTAATCTCAGAGCCTCCTGTTCTCCAGCCTGCACAGCCCCAACTCTTTCAGTCTCTCCTCATAGGGAGAGGTGCCCCAGCCCTCTGAGCATCCTCATGGCCCTTCTCTGGATATGCTCCAGCATGTCCACATCCCTCTTGTAATTGGGGCTCCAGAGCTGGATGCAGTAACCTGATCAGAGGGGTTGATTCAAAGAGAGAATAAGGCTTAAAGCCTACAGCAAGCCTTCTGATTTGGAAAAGTTTGATTTGTTTTGAGCATAAATTTTCTGGTTCCACTAGGACCATGTGAAGTGTGACAATCCTTACAGTCCCTTAGAAACCACTTAATAGCCCCAAGAAATACCACCTTTACTTCCGCTTCTAACTCACAGTGTTTCACTTTATATTCTATTTGGCTCAGTAAGAGCTCAGATACAAAACTGAAGATGTCCAGAACCAGTGAATTGTTCCTGTTTGAATGCTTGGGTTGTCTCCTTGTAGCAGTCTTGATATGAGTGGGCTAATAGGAAACTGAGCCCTACCTACCCTCATAGAGGAGTCCTGGGACCTGTGGAAGCAGCAGAGCAGCTGTGCCCTTCCTGATGTACTGCACACCTCTGCCCTGCTGCAGGGGCATTGTGTGTCTCCTCAGTGATGGGAGGGAGCATCTGCTTGGTGCAATGGTAGCACTCCAGGCTCCCTCCTGTCCTGCAGAATATGCTCTACAGCTCAGAATCAGCTGCTCAGGGTGAGTTGCTTGGAATCTACAGTTTATCAAAGTGGCCTACACTTTTTTGTATAATAGTCCTGAACACTCCACTTGCAGTGGACTTGAATACAAATTACATGGAGGTTCTTCAAGTAGCCAGAATGGCAATACTTTTAAAAGGTATGTTTTGAATATTTGATTACTTTTCATGGAGGTCTTTAGTCTGTAACCCCACATGAGAGACACCTGCCACCAACATGCTTTTGGTAGCACAAGCAGGGAGGAGCTAGGAAGGCAATACTACAGCAAAACATAAGGAAATAGAAAAACAGAAATAGTGTAAGGAAACAACCACGCTGCAGCTCTTCAGACAGTTCCTTTTTTTTGCTATTATGGATTAAATGTGCAGTGTGTTTGCAAACAAGTGTTCAGAATACACAGCTATACCTCATTAAAGAGAACCTTGCACTCGCAACTGTTTGAAGATATGATTGAACTTGAATTTGCCCAGGGAGATGGTCACCATCCCCTGGAGATATTTAAAATATGCATGGATGTGGTGCTCAAAGATGTGGCTTAGTGGTAGTGGTGAGATTGTGAGCTCTAGGTGAGTGGTTGGACATGATCATAGAATCAACCAGGTTGGAAGAGACCTCCAAGATCAGCCAGTCCAACCTAGAACCCAGCCCTGTTCAATCAACCTGACAATGGCACCAAGTGCCTCATCCAGGCTTTTCTTGAACACCTCCAGGCACGGTGACTCCACCACCTCCCTGGGCAGCACATTCCAATGCAAATCACTCTCTCTGGCAACAACTTCTTCCTAACATCCAGCCTAGATGTCCCCTGGCACAACTTGAGACTGTCTTCTTGTTCTGTTGCTGGGTGCCTGGGAGAAGAGACCAGCGCCCACCTGGCTATAGCCTCCTTTCAGGTAGCTGTAGACAGCAATGAGGTCTGCCCTGAGCCTCCTCTTCTCCAGGCTGCACACCCCCAGCTCCCTCAGCCTCTCCTCATAGGGTTTGTGTTCCAGGCCTTTCTTAAGGATCTTTTCCAACCTCAACAATTTTGTTAGCCTTGAAACAGGAGCAGAGCATGGGCTCTGACATAGGTCTGCAGTGCTCAGACCGTCTTATCCTTCACTCATTTTCTGGTGCAGTCTTGGAAACTGCTTAGAAGCGTTTCCCAGGTAATGCTCAGGTTTGTATTGGGGTAGGTATGTGCTGGGGACCATTCCAACGGGTACTCTGGATGTGGACACTCTTGTTTGTGGGGATGGAAGTTTAGCTTCGTGAAGGCAGGCTGCCCTGCTTGGTCTCAGCACCAGGGATTTGTCCCTGACCTGATCTCCAAGCAAGCATAGTCAGGAGGACAAAGAGGAAAAGGCCTTGAAGCATGACCAGACTCTTTTAAGAATAGGAACAGGGAAAACTGTGACTTACTATTGGGAAATGAAACAAAATTAGCAGGAGCCCTCAGACCAATATCTTGGACCTTAAATTGAAGTATACTCTTGACCGAGTGACCTTTTCATTGGGCCTTATAGCACTATGCAAACTTTGAAAGCTTAGTAACACTGAAGTTCATGGTATCAAGTTTGTAATTTGGCTCCTCTGCCAGGTTTACTTCTGGCAGTTTTGGCAGAAGGGCAAGAAATTTAGACAGGGAAACACAGATGCCACAATAAGTTGGAGTACTCCTCTCATTCTATGGTACAAAGCTTGCAGCCTTGCACCTGGACCAGCTTCTACTGATTTTTGACCAAAAAGCCAAGTCTTCCAGGGACATAACATGGCTTGAAATAAAATAGACAGCGTGGATCAGAAGCTGGCTGTTGCAGATCTGGAGCTCTTGGCCCACCTCTCTGAAAGGGCAAGTAAATGATGCTACTGCCATGACTTTAATTCAGAAAATTAACCCTAGCAGTGATTCTTGATCCAGTTCTAAATGAGTCTGAGTTACATCTCAGTTCAGCAGCTTTTCTAGGGATCCTGTAAGCCCTCTTACCCTAAACATCAGTGTGTTAGCAGCCAGAGTCTTGTTGCAGATACCTGAAAAGGAGGTGGTAGCAAGGTGGTCTCTTCTCCCTCATAACAAGTGATAGCACAAAAATAGGCTGAGAGTGGACCTTATTGCCCTCTACAACTACCTAAAAGGAGGTTGTAGTGAGGCTGGAGCTGGTCTCTGCTCCTGAATTATTAATGATAGGACAAGAGGAAATGGCCTCAAGTTGTGCCAGGGGAGGTTTAGGTTGGATGTTGGGAGGAAGTTCTTTCCTGAGTGGGTGGTCAGGCACTGGAACAGGCTGCCCAGGGAGGTGGTGGAGTTGCCATCCCTGGAGGTGTTTAAAAGAAGAGTGGATGTGGCACTTGAGACTATGGTCTAGTGATTAAAGGATGCTGGGGTGAAGGTTGGACTGAATGATCATGGTGGTCCTTTCCAACCATAGTGATTCCTAGCGATTAGATGTTGTGCTGAGGGATTTGGTTTAGTCAAGGACTTGTCAGTGTGCAACTAATGACTGGACTCAATGATCTTGAAGGACTTTTCCAATCTAAGAAATTGTGTGATTCTGTGAAATGGCCTCAAGTTGCACCAGAGGAGGTTTAGATTGGATATGAAAAGAAACATCTTCAGTAAAAGAGATAATTGACTCCTCATCCCTGGAGGGATGTTCAAAAGAGGCAGAGATATGGTGCCGAGGGACATGTTTTAGCACCAGCCTTGGCAGAGTTAGAAGTGGTTGGACTTGATGTTCTTGAAACTCTTTTTCCAGCAAAATGATTCTATTATTCTATGTATGCACAGTGACATTATTCACTTTCCTTTCCCTGGATTCCTTTTATCCACCCCCCCAATACTGTCAGGATGAATTATCTTTCTTCTTTTCAGAAACTCAGTGCTAGAGGTCACCATTTTTAGGCTCAGTTTATACAGTAATCATTAAAAACAACCAGCCTAAGTGCTGGGAAATGCTTAACAGAGGTTAGACCTATATTAACAGAGAAATAGGCTTGGTTTATTAACAGGTCTTGTTTAAACATGTCTCATTTCCATGCCCTTATGACCACATTAGGTTTTCACCTCAGATGGGCATGTGGCAGAGAAGTAATAGAGCGAGAGAAGAGACAAGCCCTTTTTCAGTTCACAGAACCCCAATTCTTTATTAATCACAGCTTGCTCACAATGACATACAGGAAAATAGCACTAATGAAGAGTAGAATATGCAGGCAGCAACCTCCAGGGGGGCAGGGACAACTTCAAAACTGCAGCTATTTTGGGGACGATGTGTTAGGTTTGGTGATACTGTACTTGGCACAAGCACCCTGTCTAGTCATTCCTCCTGCTTCAGCCCTCTCAGCCCTAGATGTCTGTCACTAGGTAGGGTTAGATAACACTCAAGAGTAAAGTTCATGATGAATGAAGTCAGCAGTGTAAAAAAAATGAAGAGAAAAGGTAGTAACTGGCTCATGGGTTCCAGGTGAAATATTTGTTAGCCTCTTGTACTATTAAACACGTAGTATGGTAGCATCAGATAAGCATCATAGATCATGGCACCTACAGATAAAGCCACTTGATGCTATCTATTAGTTGCTCCATTGATAAATTTTCAAGTGGTGAAAGAAGCTGACTTTACAATTAGCATTTGTGTGGCTGTTTGGCATTGCCCAGAATTTGTCATAGCTTGATGGTTTACAATATGCCTCTTAAATTTGCCTCAAACAGATCCCATTTGCTGTTGTTCTGTTGCACAGGTGGGTTTGTTGCCTTCACCTCAAAAAGCAGAGGTAACAAGCGCTGCCTGTGGCAATTCAACCTCGATTTTATAGCAGGCTACAGACTCCCGCAGCGCTGAGTTGCGTTTGAAGACACTACATCTTAAGAGCCTTTTGTCTCGGACAGCAGAACATGAAGTCATGATTGCCTGTGATCTAGTCACTGTTTCAACAAAGCTCATCGATGGCAAAGCAGTCTAGGTTATTAGGCAATGACTGGTCTCTAGCACCATAGAACTACTACTGACCTCGTGGGTTCGAATGAAGAGGCGCAGGGGGACAGGGTTAGACGTGAAGTGCTTTGAATGAACAGACCCAGCAAATTCAACCGAGTGGAAGTAGACAACATCAGAAGCCTGTTACAGGACATGTAAGATTATGAAATAACTTGCATAATGCAATACTTGTATTTTTTAACAAAAATGTAAGTATTTACAAAATAAGATCCAAGTTTTTTTGTTTTTTTTAAACATCAAGCAAATCATTCTGCAAAGAGACCACACTGGGTTGGTTTTTATTTTTGTTTCTTTCTTAAAGTTGCTGTTTGCTTTTTTTTTTTTTGTTGTTGTTGTGGTTGAGTTCTTGATTTTTATTTTATTTTTTTTTTAAACCATGTCATACATTTCCCATACTGATATCTCATGATCCATAATATAGGCAGGGGGAGTTTACTAATGGTGGGAATAGGTCACATCCACCATCGGTGTTTTCAGCCAGACAGTTCCACCTGGAGCTCCTTGTTTCTACGGACCTCTGCAGCATGCCTCTCCTGGAAAACACAAGAGAAGTGGGAGAAAAACAAATGAATCTAACCTCTGTCTCATTCCTGTGATCCTGTGGTGGAGTTGCCATCCCTGAAGGTGTTAAAAAAAAGCCTGGATGAGTCAGTGCCATGGTCTACTTGATTGGACAGGGTTGGGTGACAGGTTTGACTGGATGATCTTGGAGGTCTTTTCCAACCTGGTTGATTCTATGATTATCCTATGATTTTCTTTGCCCAGGGAGGCTCCTGATGACAACTCAGGTTGTGCATTTGATGCTCGTGCACTGCTTATTCCTCTTTAAAGGGTGCAACTTGGGAGGGTGTCATCCACCACACCATCCTGAGGCCTGTAGGATGTGTATGTTCTGCTCTGGAACTCAGTCTCTTCTCTGGTATGGACTTACTTAATTACTTTAAAGGCTAGCAAAGAGAAGTGTTTCTTGCAGCATAAAATCTCCCCCATGCTTACATCTGCCCTTGAAATTCCTAACTGCTTAACTACATAGGGAAGAAGGAGTGGGATTGAATTAATTACTAGATGCAGTAGAAGTGTTAGTTACTGTCTTACCTGGAACACTTAGGAACCGCAAAGAAAGGCCCAAGAGTTTACTTGCAGCAAGATGGCTCAGTATAAACATCTCAACCACCCCTTAGGCCAAATGGTGAAGCTGTTATTTTGTGATGGAGAAGGGGCATGGTGGCCAAAAAGTCAAAGCTAGGCACTTCTGTCCACTTTCAGACACATCTCCCCTTTTACAAACGTAGCCAGATTTAATTCAGAGTTACTTGAGCTCCTGTGTATTCAGCTGCTTCTGTGTAACTGGGCCCATGGTTAGACTGAACAGCTGTCAAATGGATTTAGGAATGTTCTACTTGGAGTGTTTATAAAGCTATTCTTTGGCAGCTTCTGGGGTTTAGGATTTTGGTTTATGCCTCTCTCAACCATCAAACAATCAGACTTTTACCTCTTGTGTCTGATCACTGAAAAAAAAAAGCCCCAGACGATCAAAGGACAAGCAAAAGGTGCCTACAGAAGCAAACACCCATCCCTAAAAGCTGACCTTTAGACTCTCCTGTGGTGTTTCCATGCATTAAAGGGTCTTCTATGGTAGAAAATTCATAGGAGCCAGCAGTTAACCTTTTTGTTGTGTCAGTTATACTATGGATCACAGATCAAGACAGTTTATGGCACCAACTGAACCTGCACATCCCAGTTCTTATAAGCTCCATCATTCTGGATGCTAGACTTTAGAAGGGGCTTACTGCCCAAGGCTCCTTTTAGCTGCTGTATGTGGAAGTTCTCTGTGATTGCAGGAACTTTTAGCCCCCAATACCTCAGGACATTTGCATTTGAAGATCTGGACCCAGGTATCTCACTTTTTCCCCTGCATATATACAGGGTTTGCTGTTTCATATGAACTGTCTGTATAGTCATGCCACTTTCAATTACTGGTCTGAACAAATGTTCCTAAATGAGTTACTGCCATCTTTTCTTCAGCAGCCTTCTCTGGATTTCATGCACATGTGGCATGATATCCTGGTGGAAATGGGGTTTAACAGTCTCTTAACATTAACCTAGGATGGAGACATGCTTCAGCTGTCCTTCCCATTTGCTTTTGGAACTCAAGGACAGCTAATTGGCTTTCTCTTTTTGTTTTCATAAGCTTTGGGATATGTGCATGCAAACTAATGCAGAAATGTCAAGGAATCTGAGTGTGGTTTTTAAGGTCAAGAGCTATCCCTTTTGTACAGTTACTTGTAACATTATTCTTTGGTTGCTGTTGTTTCTTTCCTGCTCTCTGAGACTTTTACCTCCATCAAAGAAGCAGAGATGCTTATGGAGGAAATCTCAGTGAAAACAACAGAGAGCTGTTTTCTTTCTGTAAGTCAACTTCCTAATACTGGTATTTGTCAACAAGTGATGACTCATAGAGAACTAATTATTTTTTCCTTATACTTCTAAATCTTTATCTGCAAGTTTCCCTTTGCTATGTGGAAAAAGGTTGTTAGAAAGAAGGGTATTCTTGGTCCTGCCTGGTGCTTATGATTTTCCTGTTTCCTCTGGCTACACTGAAGATCTCCAAAAGAAGATCTACTCTCTTTTAGTTGCCAGACTTATGGAAGAACAGACCCCTTTTGATGTATAGGAAAGATTATTTTTCCCCATAGGTTTTCATCTTTCTTCTTTGAGAAACTAAGAGCACAGACACAGGACAGGTTGCTTGACTCCTCTTAAAAGCTGAAATCTAAACATAAGTGACCTTTTATTTGTTCTCAGTACTAAAAAGCTAGAAAATCAAACTTTGTCTGGAGAGACTCCAGCAAAGGGCCATGAAGATTAAGGAAATGAAGCATGTCTCAGTCTCTCCTTTGAGGAAAGGCTGAGAGAGCTGAAACTCTTCAGTCTGGAGAAGAGAAGGCTCCAGAGGAGCTCATCAATGTGTATAAATACCTGAAGGCAGGGTGAAAAGACCCAGAGTCTTTTCAGTGGTGCCCAGTGACACGTCTAGAGGTGGTGAGCACAAACTGAAACACAGGAGGTTCTGCCTGAACTTCAGGAAACATTTTTTTTGCTGTGAGGATGATGAAGCACTAGCAGTGTTGTCCAGAGAGGTTGTGGAGTCTCCATCCTTGGAGATGTTAAAAAGCCATCTGGACAAGATCCTGGTCAACCAGCTGTAGGTAGCCCCATAGAGTTGTAGAACAGGATGGTTCTGTGATTTTATGACCAGATGATGTCCAGAGGTCTCTTCCAACCTCAACCATCCTGTGGTTATACAAGGGTTTTTTTCAAAAGTGAGGGGTGGTTTAGATAAGCACCAAGGGCTCTGACTTAAAAACTGCTCAAGGGTTGAAACAGATAAGAGCTACCCACCACACCTCTTCAAAATAGGGATTAGATTTTCCTGTCTAGGCTAAGGTGAGGAGTGATGTTGTGGTTACCTTCTCTTGGAGACGTTCAATAAGAGCAGCTAAATTAGCTTCACGGTTTTCTTTGATCTGTTCCATCTTCAGTATCAGCTTTTCCTCTGCCATTTTGCTGAAGTTATTGTTCTCCTCCAAAGCTTTTTGAAGCACTTCTCTCTCATGTTCTCTCTTCTCTGCCAGATGTTTCAGCACCTGGGCCTCCTGGGACTGGAAACAGAGAGACACATGGCTGAAAGGGAATACTCATGTGGAGCAAGGTAAGCCTCACAGGGCGATAGATCACTGAGAGTGGCAACTGCCTGAAGCTTGTTGCTTTGCTGTCACACACACTGTTTGGAAAGATCACTTCTGTGTCCAAACCAGATTAGCTTCAACCAAAGGGGCTTAGAGGCACTGCCTGGATGTGGGACATATGCAGCAGAGACACGTCTGAAGTGTTTCTGTTAAGAAGAAATGCTGTTATGTGTTTCTGCCTTGGGTTGTTGGAGTTAACAGCAGTGCTTGCTGAACCTCTGACAGCTGCAGGCTTTTTAGCTATGAGCATGTCGTCTGCAGAGACAAGGGACTGGTGTCTGAGCATAGCCACAGTGTCAAAAGGGAGCTTGCTGACACAGGTGAGGTCCATTTTCCACTCAGATTGGACTATTTAATGTGCTTGAATAATTACTAACAGACTTTGAAGCATGCTGTTGTGAAAGACAGAATCAATTCAGATAACGGTTTGGTTGTTGTTGAGTTTCTTTTTTTTTGTTTGCCTTTATTTTTCCCCCCATGAGATTTATTTTTGGCTTCACCTCTCTGATCAGAAAGGGGGAAACAGTTTTATTCTGTAGAAAGTAATAAACCCAATTTTTAGTTAAAAGCTCAAGCTTAATTTTGCAAGGAAGATGAAAACTGCAGGTAGGAATTAGAGATGCAACCTACATGCAAGACTATGTTGTTCTTCTTTGCAAACTCAGTGCTGAGCAGCATCAGCTTTGTTATTTGTTTCAAATCAAATTACTAATGTGAGACCAGAGATCCTAGGAGAGAAGCCAAAGAGATTGCAGCATTGGGCCCACCCTGCAGGCAAGCCTAGTCAAAAAGGCAATGTATTTCAGAAGGGTGATTTGGAAATGATAAACAAGTTGTATGGTTTTGGATACGATAAATTAGAGGGAGCATGAGAAGCAGACAGAAAACAGGGAATGAAATATGATTCCAGGAAGCTAAGTGCATTGTTTCAGCATGGACCACAATGAGCTGCCGCCTTTGTTATCTGTAAAAATGGATTTGTTTAAAGCCTGAATTAAGGGCTTTAGCCAATAATTAAAATGAGCAGTAATGAATCCCATTAAGCTCTATCATGTGGATTTAAATGGAGTGAAAAAAGCTGCACATTTTTGACATGAGTGAGGTCCAACTAGGAGCAGAAAAATAGTATTCTAATGAAGGTAAGGTACACATAAAGCCAAATGTAATCACGAGGCAAGTGAAGCATATGCTAGGAGAGGCTGAGAAAGCCAAGCAGGACATCTTGCAGCAGGACACTGCAGTAAAATGTATCTGGCCTTGAAAAACTGTAATGGTTGCTTGAGATCAGAGGAAAGAGCTACTTTCATCCATCTTGGCCACTTAATATATTTGTTTTCACCCCTAGCCTGATTGCAGTTAAGGACTCATTTCTCAAATTGTGATCCCTGGAGCACTTCCTGATGGGAATGGTCTGCCTAAATGGTTGGTAGCTTACAAAGGCTATTTTGGACTCCTACCTCCCTTTATAATGCAGTAAAATATGAAGCAATTTTCAGGAAATAACTGTTGTGTAGCAGAAAAGATGCTGCAAATGTGACCGACAGCTGAGTCTAGACATGAGGAACCCTGCCCATGGCAACAAGGTTGGTGTAGATGATCTCTAAGCTGCCTTCCAACCTAAGCCATTTTAGGATCATCTAGTTCCAACTCCTCTACAGGCAGGGACACCTCCTGCTGGACCAAGCTGCTCAAGATCCTATCCAATCTGGCCTTGAACACTTTCAGGGTTGGACCCTTTACAACTTCTTCTACTGTCATGTCTTTTTCCATGAAACATTTAAGAAGTGAGTTCTTAAATTGAAATACTTCCTAATTTGATACATTTAACGGTGCTTAAATGTGCATATACAATGTGTTGCAAAATCCAGCTTTTTCAGAGTTGGAAGGCAGACATTTCCAAGGACATATGCAGAGCCTGTAGAGATGCTATAGAAAGAAAAAAATAATGCATTGCATTTGGACTGTGCGTGTAAGCTGCACTTCTTAAAAGAGCATTGGCTTTCAGTAAGAGGGAGCAAAATGCCTTTGAGACTTTGGGGCACTTTCCCAATTTTCAGGATTTGCTTTCTTCTACTCAACCCCTCTGTCTTCTGGAATGACTTTGTATTTTCACAAATCCAGGAGAACTGTGGGAAATTGGAGTTCTGTACCAAAGCACACACAGTTCTGGAGGCTATGCTGGCAGACAATGCACTAAAAAGTAATTTGTGCACTAATGCATGATAATGAAGAAAATCCTTATACTCTAATCCAGTGTTTACTGGATGCAAATTGTGTTGGCACCAGTAAGAGTCTGAATGTGAGCTAAAGCAGACCTCAGGAACTGACTGCACACCCCTAAAGAGGTGGTTCTCTGTAACATGCCTCAATGAGCATTCCTTTTCCTCACTCAAAACGCTGTAGGTATTAACATATGGCATGTCCAGTGGCTCAAAGCAAAGGGACCCCCTGCTCCCCATCACAAGACATCCACATGGCAGAGCCCTGTTTAGACTGATGTCTCTCTTCTGATCCTGCTACACCCCACCCATTTGGGAGTCTGCCTGTTTCCCTCGTGTTCACACCATTTCTGAAATCCCCTTAGCACAAATTTGGAAGGTAGTTGGTGGTTTTGGTACTGGATTGTCAAACCATTTTCTGTTTCCAGCACATCTGGAAAAAGAACTTGGCCACCACATCTGTTCCAAGTCTGCTACACATCCAGACATGCATAAATGAATGACTCCAGATATCTAATGGGGCCAGGGCTAGTAGACTCCCTTTATTGCTTGTGTTGGGTTTTAACTGCTGCATTGGGACTCCCATGGTCTTGATACAGGAGTCTAATGTATGTAGGAAGTTTTTATTCCAGGTTTAGTTTCAAGATTGTGTTTGAAGTGCTGGAAAAGACACTTCCAAATCATTGGTAGTTTATCTTCTACCCCACTTATAAATGGCTGACCATAAGTGCATCTTGTGCAGCTCTTGGGAGAAAATGAGTAAAAAGGGCTAGAAATGGGATGAAAGATAAAGGAGGAGAGAAAAGTATGAAATGATGGAGGGAAATCACCAATACTTTGTCGCTCTTTGTTTTACCTTCTCAAGCAGTTCTTTGTCCTTCTTAAACCAGGGACCCCAGAGCTGGGCACAGTATCTTGCACCACTTTACAGTAATGGTATTAAAAACTCATGTAGCTATAAATCAGTATCCAACAGCATCGAAATCAGAAAACATGACTGTTTTCCTGCATTCTTTGTAGCCTTAATCATGAGGGATGTGCTGGATTCAATTTCATTCCAATACAAAGCCATTAAAAGGATTTAATTACACAGGGCTTGTCTTCCATAATCCCAAGTCTAGCAGAAATGTTCATCCCCTCAGTGTTTCACTTTAATGCTAGTAAGGTAAACATGGGCAACAAAGATGTAGAATTCAACATATACCTCTCAGAGTCTGTACAATCAAGGGTATTAGAATCATAGAATCAACCAGGTTGGAAGAGGCCTCCAAGATCATTCAATCCAATTTACCACCCAGCCCTATCCAATCAACTAGACCATGGCACTAAGTGCCTCATCTGGTTGTTTCTTGAACACCTTCAGGGATGGTGACTCCACCATCTCCCTGGGCAGCCCATTCCAATGCCAATCACTCCTTCTGGGAAGAACTTCCTCCTAACATCCAGCCTAGACCTCCCCCAGCACAACTTGAGACTGTGTCCCCTTGTTGTTTGCCTGGTAGAAGAGACAAACCCCAGCTGGCTACAGCCTCCCTTCAGGTAGTTGTAGACAGCAATGAGGTCTGCCCTGAGCCTCCTCTTCTGCAGGCTGCACACCCCCAGCTCCCTCAGCCTCTCCTCATAGGGTTTGTGTTCTGCTGAACATTCAAGGCCAATGGGTAAAGATTGATAGATGTTAAAGATTCTGTAAGAAATAGACTTCTGCTGCTTACAGTGTCACTGTGCTCTAATTTTTGAAGTGGGAAGGATGAAAAGATTTTTCTGGTTATCCATCAAGGTGGGAAAATGGAGCACACACATGCAAAAAAATAGAAAAAAAAAGGGATACTAATGACATGGTTTAAAGGGGATTCTATGAATGGAATGAACAAATCTGCAACCAGCCCAAACTGGTCTTGCTGTGTGGTGCAGAAGGAAAAGATGCCTCTGGTGGAATTCTGAGCTTGGTCTGGGAGTGTGAAGACATGGCTGTCGAGTGAGGTAGAGAAAAGAGGAGGAAAGGAAAGGGCTTTGTAAAAGCTTATAAGGGAATAGACAAGAATGATGAGCAGAAAGCTGTGTAAGGACAATGAGGCTCTAGGTACTCTTCTATGAGTTTGAACATTTATTAATGAACACTACTTAATTAACAGAGCAGAAATGAATTCTTAAAGAGTGTGAAATCAATTAGTATTTTTTTCCAAAAAGGCAATTCTTCTCCATTTGTTATAGTGGTTTTTAATGAGAAGAGTGCTGGAAGGACATGATCTAGAAACAGTCATGCCTGTCAGATGTTGTGCATCACCGAAAAGTATGGCAGCAGCTGCCAGAGTGGATGTCAGAGAAAGCCTAGCTGGTTTGTCTGGCAGCAGAACGTGGAAGATGCTTAGAGAAAGTGCAGATGATCTGTACAACTACCTGAGAGGAGGTTTCAGCAAGCTGAAGATGGGTCTTGTCTCCCTAGTAGCAAGTGATAGCGTGAGAGAAAATGGTCTCAAGTCACACTGGGGAGGTTTAGGTTGGATAGGAGAAGAAACCTCTTCACTGAAAGGGTTCTTCACCATTCTAGTTTACTGAATAGGGCTGGGTGCTAGGTTGGACTGGATGACCTTGGAGGTCTCTTCCAACCTGGTTGATTCTATGATTCTATGACCACTGGAACAGGCTCCCCTGAAAGGTGGTTGAATCCCCATCCCTGAAGGTGTTTCAAAGAGGCAGAGATGTAGTGTTGAGGGACATGGTTTGGTACCAGCCTTGGCAGAGTTAGAGAATGGTTGGACACAATGATCTTAATGGACTTTTCCATCCAAAATTGCTCTATGTTTCAATGACTTTGAGCAAATCTGTCTGGTCCTTTTCTGTCTGTCTAATCTACCTACCTACCTATCACTTCCTAGCTTTCAGCAGTCACCAAGTTACGTATTACCTGACCCAGAGGTTGAATTCATCTCATCGCTTCCTACAAGGTAGTGTTCTATCCATTTTGCTATTATCTTTTGGAAATAATATGTCAGTAATCTTCAAACAGTCTGTGACAACAAATATAGCTTGATTAAACAAACATGAAAAGGTGATTCCCCTCTCTCTGTTTTGAAATTGCTGACTGATAATTTCATTGAGCATTTTTTTCCCCTTTGGATTGTGTGAAAGAGAATATAATTGTTCCTATTAATCTTCTCATTACTATTCATGACTTTTTCAGGCTTCTATCTTATCTTTTATCTGTTGTCTCTTTCTAAGCTGAAAAGTAGACTATTTAATTTATCTTCCTATGTAAGATTTGCTATTCCTCTGATTGCTTTTTTATCCTTCTTAGCACTCTACTCTTTTTTTACGGGCCAAAAAATGAAGGCACCAGTTGAGATGTGAAACCACCAGGGATTTTAACAGAGATGTTAAAAAGGTTTTCCTTCTGCTCTTTGTTCCTTTCTCAGCAATTTCTCCTGCAGTGCTAATGTGGAGGTTCTTGTCAATTAAAATAACTCAATTATATGTTCATTCAAAATGAATATAGTATTGAGGTGAAGAAATGGCAGGTGTCTGTACTGCTGTCCCTGATTACCAGTTTATGGCATAATGAGTTTTTCTTTAAGAAGAAATGAACAGTAATGAAATCAATGAAATGAAATCTCTGGGACATTCAGTTTCTATTTCCCACTAAGAATGTGCATAATATCAAGGTTCTTAATTGCTGCCATTTCATTCTGGGTCTGTATCTTTGCACAAGTATTTGCACGCGCCGCAGAGGCACTTCACAGATTGAGTCTTTGGGGCGTTTCATCATTTGGCTGTTTGAAAGCTCATCCTTCTGGGCAGGTGCTTGTGCAAGTGTGTATTCTTTTGGTCTGCAGTCATGAACTTTTGCAGAAATGAATGCTCAAGGAGAAGGATTGCTTTGAAAGAAGCAATAGTGCTGATATTGGGAGCACACTCTTGTGATAGCAAGGCAGCAGAAGCGGCAAATGTAGCAATGCTTCTGTGTTTGTCTCAGAGAATTGTTCACATTAGCCAAGTGCAGCATAGTCAGGCCTCACTGCAAAGCAAAACTAAGGGCCGGGTTTGGAGCACTTGTCAGTAATCCAGCTCTACTGACTTCAATGGACTTATATCTTACCATGCATCAGTTTCCACTGGGATTTTTGGAGGTGACCCTGCCAGGAGTGAAAGGAGAATGGAACTCCTTTTGTTGGAGCCGCTCCATGTGCTGCCTGCGGTGTACCTGCTCTCCCTGCACTTCTCTAGACATTGCTGTCCATTTCTTACAAAGATTCTGCAAATGTCAGTTTTAGTAACAAACCACATTGTTTAAAAGAGAAATGAAAGGCTTAGTGACAGCTAAACTTGTTTAATTTTCAGATACCCTCTGCCAGCGATTCCATGAACAGGTGGAAGCGTCTTTTAATTCCATTTTAACTGGTGCAAGCAGATTTGCCACAAAAGAGCATTAATCACCTGGCTGAAGACACAGAAATTCCTTCTTTGGCTACTGAAGCGCCTCTGACTTCTGCAGCTCTCCTTTTGGGCCACAGCAAAAGGAAACATGGACTAACTAGGACAATACATTGCCATACTTTGACTTTCCCATGGCCACTGCAGCCAGCCACGACTTTCCTGAAGTGCTGCAGCACAGCATAAACACTGGGCCCATACAGGGCTCATTTTCAGGTTGGCAATTCAGGCTGGCTATGGCAGGGTCTCACTGGCTTTGCCTGCCATCCTACAAGTCATCTGATCCAGAATTTGTCCCTTTGTCTACTGAAAAAAAAAAAACCAACCAACCAGACAAACACCCAGCAAACCAAGCCCACCATCAGAGCAAAGAAAGACCTCTTCAACACAGCAGTCACCACAAAACCCAAACAAACAGTTAATGTGAACTTCCTGCTGCATTCACCTTGTGAAGAAGGTGTAGCAACCCTTCCAAACCCTATGTGACAAACACTGGTTATGAAACAGGGGTTTGCCGTTATGGGTAAGGTCATAAAGAAGAGAGGATTTAGCCTGTAGATCACTCCATGAGGCCAGCCTTCAGTGCTGTTGAGACTGTCTGCTAGAAATGCTTCTCCTAGTAGCTGCACTATGCTAGCATCTTCAGTCAAGTGTGAGGTGAATAGTCCAGAAGGCTCTTCATTCAGGGCTGATGTGCCTGCATACTGCATGAATAAGACATTTTAGGCATCAGGCATGCCTTGTGAGCAATTTTCATGGGTACTACCAGCATTCCAGATCTGGTAGCCCAGACTGTTTGAACTTCACATCCATCTTTTAGGCACCAGAAGACTTGCACTGTTTTTCAGAGGCTCTGAATGAACAACTTACACAGTAAGCATCTATATTTGAACCTCCTGCTTGAAGCTATCTGTATTCTGTGCTGCATGCTTCCCAAGCATCAAAACCAGTGAGGTTTGTTTGCAAGCTGCTGGATGAAAATTAACTTAAACATGTTAATAATTTTTGTCTATGGGGGCCACTGTGTGTCAGCAATGGCAATGGAAAACAGAGAAATGGACTGGAAATGTATGCTGAGTTAGGTCAAATCAGTAGTGCTCTTTGAAGGAATGATACCTTTCTCCTCTCCTCTGCAGCCTCCAGCTTCTTCTGGATCTCCTCAAGAGAGAGTTCTTTCTTCTTTGGAGAAGCTAAAGTTCGTGGTGCTTCTGAGACCGGAGATGGCGGCTTTAAGATCAGCTCAAAGGCCTGGCCTGAGGCACGTTTGTTGATCTGTTTCACTTCCATGTCTGCAGGATAAAGTGAGAAAAGGTAAGCCCTTCAATAATACTTCAGCAGCGTTGAGGGGAGCAGCAGCACAGACCTTAGTGTAGGATCAGAAGTACAAGCGAAAGATTTAGCATCTTTGCCTTGGGCATTTAAAATGCAATGGCAGATTATGGGCTGAAAACTGTTCTCAGGAGAAGTAAATTCCATTTTATCTGTAATAGCTTAATTATATCTTAATCTCATAAAGATAAAAATTTACAGCAGTTTTGGAAGCTTATTGGGGTTTTGTGCCATTTCACACCCCCTGCGAGCAGTGCCCAAGCTGATTAATTTTTTAAGCGTGCTTTCATCTTTTCTTGCTCTCCTTGGGAATTATGTCAGCTGTGAGGAGCTGCAATTCTCAGATGGGGAGTAGGAAAAGTACAGCTCAGTAGGAGAGGGACAGCATGGAGAGTTGAGTTGCTAGTAGGAATAATACCCAGTACCATAAGTAATGCACAAACAGTAGAAAGTAATAGACAAAAGCAGCAAACAAACAGTTAAACGAGCAAAACATCTACTGACTAACACTATGGCCTGGGGTGGTGAACTGAGTCACTTCCCAGCAGTAGCTCCACTGGCTGACCTGCAGGATAATTTCCAGTGGAAGTCACTCACCATCATATTTATAGATGTTCATGTTGCGAGGTTCCGGGTAAAAACAGGAGCAGATCAGGGAGAGCATGGACAGCTCCTTCATCTTTTCCTTGTAAGCTGAAACGAGAGCTCTTGTTAGCAGGCTTCACTTCCCCAGCTCCTCCTTGGCTGCTCTAGGTGAGGTGCCTGGCTGGCGACCAGCAAATCTGCTCTATCGCCCAGCTGGCAGAATCCTCTAGAATGTCTCTTGTGAACATTGATTAAGCTTTTATCAAATCACACATGAGATGCTCAGTGGTGCAGAGACTGCTTCTGATCTCCTGCATGACCTCAGCCTTGAGTGTAGAGCAGGCAGTCCTCTCTGGTTTACAGAAAGTGAAGCTGGCTACCAGGAAATGTATTTAGCATTGGAAGAGTGCCAAGACACCACTCTCCTGGCAGGTGGAGAGACATGAAGCTCTTACAAATTCTCTGATGTATCCAAATGCAATTGAGAACATCTCAGAAACGCTGCCCATGTGTTGCCATAGGCAGATGCTAAAGACATTATCTGTTGCAAATGAAAATGTCATCCAGATAATTAAAAATAAAAGCAGAAATCAGGATATGTTTATCAAATCCCTTGCATGGTGTCCTTAATATGCATAACCACTTGAAACAAAGCATTTCCTTCCTCACCTACTGGCCAAAATGTGTTGCTTCCATATTCGGGTCTAGTGTATATGATACACTACACAATAGCTGATGCCCTTGTAATTGACCTCTACAGTGTCTGCTTTATTGACTTTGCCATGACTATAGGTCCCAGACATAGTCTGAGGAGGAGTTGGTTTAGAAGTGTCAATACCAGCACCTAAGCACTATACAATGTTCTGCACTGACACTTGTTAATTGCCATCATCCCAGCATGTAAATAGGACAATGGTCTTGCATCTGGTCACTTGGCAAGTCAGTGACAGAGCTTGGACCACAGGTAGCCTCCTGGGTCTTGGGACAGTACCACAGCCACTGCCCACACTACAAAAAGTGTATTTGTTGATGGGGGTTTGCTTCAAAATACATTTTGGCACACACAAATTCCTTCTCTCTACCAAAATCAGATCTCATTTGCTGCCAGCATGTGAAAACATGGCTTAAAATATAACTGCCACTGAAGTATTGTTACTAACAGAGCAAACCAAGTTAATTCTTGATGTTACTAAAGGAAAATAAGGTATCCCTTTGATCTTCTAATTGTGCATACACATGAGACTGTCATTCAGCCTTTCTCATGGATGCTCTTGTGTTTCCTGAATTCATTTTCCCTACTCAGAAAGGTCCCCAAGGTTTAGGAGGGCTTGAGAGCCTTGGGTACTGCTCACTATGGTAGTATTAGGATGATTCATCAGCTCAGGAATTAGTTTCTAGCTGCCAGTGGATGATTAATTAATCTAAAGCTTTGTACGAGGGCTTCTAATCATGGGCACTAAATAACCTACCTAAAGGATATAGAGCTTTGCAGAAACCATTGATGAAAGCCAGCATCTTGGGTCAAGACTGTACTGAAGATTATGGTTTCTGGGAACAGAAGCTGCCAAGGAAGCTTGGACTTGACAATTTTTTTTGTTTGAAACTTAAGTGCCAACTTGCAAGGAATAACTCAGAAATGCTCTGAAAACACAAACCATGATGTCTGCTGAAGTCAAACATAATGATATGTCCATTTAAGCCTTCATCCAACAAAGCTTTTAACTGCATGCCTAATTCTAAGCACGCAGATGTGTTTGTCCAGACTGTCCTCTGAGGAGAGCTTTCCCCCCACACACACCAAAATCATATCCTTTCCAACAAGAGACTCTGCATCCTGCCTGGGGGTCTGCTGAACATACAGAAAATGGACACCAGGTTGCACAGTAAAGACATGGACACTGATGACATGAGCTGAAAGTTAAAGGTTCTTGTACAAGCTCTGCTCCATTGTCTACCTGGAAACATTTTTGGAAGAAGAGGTGTGCCAAGTAGCTTCCTGGGAACACTGCCTGTTGGGGGGTTGTTATTATTTTGTATCTTTGCTTGACATTGAACAGGTCTTGTTTTCTAACAGCACTTAGGGTAGTCAGAAGCAAAGTGTTTCTTCTTCTAGATTGCCTGCAAAATGTGACTGGAGAAAGATAAGGACATGCTCATCTCTCTTACCTTTCAGTACAACAGCTGCACTGAAAGCACACTGGTGAAATGACTGTCCTGTTCCATCCTAGACACTGACAGAATTAGGGTGCTTTTCCCTGCTTTACATCCATTACATTTCATTTTTTCACAGTACTAATTTAGTTTCCATTTGTCCTAGAAAGTCCTTCAACTGTATGAGGAGCTCAACTTGCTCACAGAGTGTTCAAGAGACTGCTGCAACCCTGGGAACCAACCAACCAACCTGCCATGATGACAAATACTGTTTCTCCTGATGGAAATGCTAAAAGAATTGGCCAAGAGGGCCACTGGGAGCCTGGGGTGTATTAAGAAGAGTCTGTCCAGCAGATCGAGGGAGGTTCTCCTCCCCCTCTACTCTGCCCTGGTGAGACCTCATCTTGAATACAGTGTTCAGTTTTGGGCTCCCCAGTTTAAGAGGGACAGGGGTCTGCTGGAGAGAGTCAAGTGGAGGGCTATAAGGATGATTAGGGGACTGGAGGGCATGGCTGATGAGGAGAGGCTGAGAGACCTGGGGCTTTTTAGTTTGGAAAAGAGAAGACTTAGAGGGGATTTGATAAATGTTTATAAGTATTTGAAGGCTGCCAGGAGCAGGGGGAGAGGCTCTGCTCACTTGCTCCCTGGGATAGGACAAAGAGCAATGGGTGTAAGTTGCAGCAAAAGAGGTTCTGCCTCAATACAAGGGGGAACTTCTTTACTGTAAGGGTCCCAGAGCACTGGCACAGGCTCCCCAGAGAAGTTGTGGGGTCTCCTTCTCTGGAGACTTTGAGGACCTGTCTGGATGTGTTCCTCTGTGATCTGTGTTAGATAGTATTGTCCTGCTCTGGAAAGGGGGTTGGACTCAATGATCTCCTTGAGTCCCTTCCAACCCCTAACATCCTGTGGTCCTGTGATGAAGGTCTCAAGGGGACTGAAGATTTGCACACCTCCTCAGGCATCCCACATCAGGGTTATGATCACCTGGTCCCCTTGACCAGGCAAAGAACAGCTTATTTGGCAGCACTGGGTAGCAAAGCAGGCTTTGCTCAGCTGTCCTTTCCTTAAACTGCCATACATCAAGAAAATAAGCAGTAACATTAGCCCAGTTAGTGGTCCAGTAAGAGTGGCTGTCCCATGTCACACAGGTTGAACAAAGAGACAGCTGTGCTTTCCCAAATCTCCATTGGATTTGGGATTAGCCATGGAAACCTTTTGTTTCAAACAAATTAGTGCTTCAATTAAAAAGGCAGCACTCAGGCCAGAAGGTATTGATTCAATCTGCACAGGACCTCTTGTGTTGACTGAAATAGGCATGTAATTATGTGTCTTACAGTGGGGCTTTTAAAACCCCTGAAGACAAGCAGTGGCTGCAACAGAGTTGGTTTTCCAAATGTGTTTCAACTGCCTTGCTAATTATACAGCTCCTTGTGCAGCCATGTAGGGTACATATCATCCCATTAAACGTGCAGGTTAAATGAGGGGAAGGAAATGATGGCAATCAGGATATTCTAAAAGCTCTCTGAGAGGGAAATTGCTAAGAAAGAACAAAAGACAAAAGATGGCAATAGAATCTTCTTAGTTCAACACAGCAAGATTTAAGTGTTTGTATACATTGAAAGATTCAAAGTCGGGCAAGAGCAGGACACTGGTTTTCACTAAAACCAGAAGGGACGTGCTGAGCAGGTCCAGAAGAGGCCATAAAGATGATCAGAGGGCTGGAGCACCACTGCTAAGACAGAGAGTTGGGGTTGCTCAGTTTTGAGAGGAAGACCTAATAGCAGCGTTTTAATATCTGAAGGGGACCTTGAGGAAAGTTGTGGAAGGACTGTTTAGAAGGGGCTGTAAAGGCAGGATAAGGGGCAATGAATCATAAAATCAACCAGGTTGGAAGATACCTCCAAGATCAGCCAGTCCAACCTATCACCCAGGCCTATCCAATCAACTAGATCATGGCACTAAATGCCCCATCCAATCTTTTTTTTTTAACATCTCCAGGGACAGTGACTCCACCACCTCCCTGGGCAGCCCACTCCAATGGCAAATCACTCTCTCTGTGAAGAACTTCTTCCTAATATCCAGCCCATACCTCCCCTGGCACAACTTGAGACTGTGTAATGGTTTGAAACTGGAACAGGATAGATTTAGGCTGGGCATGAGGAGGAAGTTTTACAACAAGAGTGCTGAAATACTGGAACAGATCGCCCAGGGATGTGCTTGAGTCCCCATCCCTGGAGACACTGAAGGTCAAACCTGACAGGGCCCTGAGTAACCTGATCCAGCTGGAGATGCTCACTGCAAGGAGACTGGGCAAGATGACCTTCAAGGGTCTCTTCCAACCCAATGCATTCTGTAATTTCAATATTAGCAGTTCTTGCAGTTTACTGTGAACATCCCAGTAGTTACAGATCTTCTTAAAATCTGAGGCTATGTCATTATTTCAGAACCTCTTATTTTAAATAAACTTCTCACATTCAGAGTTGCAGAGAAAGCTTTGGAAATATGATCCAACACCTTTAAAAACTGTGACAGCTTCAAAGAGGAAACTCAGGTAGCTTTGGAATTCAAGAATGCATGATTTTCTTCTGAGTCAGTTAATAGTATTGTTTTAAGCCAATCTCACCATTTTCTGGAACTTCAGGCATTGTGTTTAGAAAGTTGAGTGACCATTTCCATGCCCCTTTACAGACTCATAGAATGCACTGGTTTGGAAGATATCCTCAAAGGTCATCTAGTCAACCACCTCTATGGTAAGCAAGGACATTCCCAACTAGATTAGGCTGCTCAGAGCCTCATGAAGTCTGACCTTGATTGTCTCCAGGAATGGAGCCTCCACCACCACCCTTGGCAATCTATTCCAGCACCTTCATAGTTCAGAGATCTGTGTGCTCTTTGCTGGCTGGTCCAGGCAAGATCTCCCAATGATCTCCCAAACTGTGCCAGAGCTCTGTCTGCATGAGCAAGCAGGAAAGGAGAATAGGGCTGGATCTCTGAAGGGGAAGAATTCTAACGACTAAGTGCTCATGCTGTATGTTTTGGGTGTCATTAATTTAGACCAGGTGACTGCCATGGTTTGAACAACCATTCATGCCTGGAGTGTAGTAGATATACTGCTAATGCACATCTTCCAGTTCATTAACTACCAAGCAAATCAGTTTGTTCACACTGAGATTGATCTGTAGTATGAACCAAAGTATGTCTCTCTCTCTGAAGGTGCTCTCCTGATCTCAGAAACATGCTTATTCAGATTCATCCTACATTCTGCCACTAAGGACAGAAAATCAGTCCCCTGCCAGTTGTGCCTCTCTCTTTCCTGTTGAGTGAAGCTAATAGGGAAGAGTGCTATGTCATCAACCATTGCCTTGTCGCTGGGAGAAACAGGAAGATTAGGAGAAAGACTGGTAAAACCACCCTGTCTGTTCTCTTCTGTTACCCAATAGCTACCAGGATTTTTGTTTTTTTACAGTTTGGACTGTAAAATAGAAATCTGGCCTGATTATTGGGCCATGGACAATTTGGGTCACATTCTGTTCCTTGGCAAAGCACAGCAAGGACAGATTGCTGCGTCACAGCAAGAGACGGTTACTCATAAGCAATACTATTTTTAACGCATGAGATGGGATGGAATCAAGCACTAGTGGCATTCACAAAAGCACAGGGTGGCAGGGAAATCAGGGAGTGCTGCAGCAACAGATCTCTGAAACACAAAAGAAGATCCAAGCAGCTGTATCAAATTGACACAATGAACCCTGTTCTTGAGTGCAAGACCTTGCATGCCACTTCTGTCGCATAGTTCAGGTGACAGCACAGGATCTGGCTAGGAAACCCATCCCAAGGAGTACGTAAGCAGGTGTTTGATCATGCAAAGGCTGCCCAGTAATGACTTTCTTGCATTGATGGTGTGTAGATGCAAGCACGCAGACCAGAGGATGGCAACAAATCTAACTGAAAACTGCTCCCAAATTTTGCAGCTTAGTCACTGATACGACTATGGATTCTTGGACTACAGTGGACTACACCCAGTGCTAGCGCTGTGTCTGCGAGTATCATAGTATCATCAGGGTTGGAAGAGACCTCACAGATCATCAAGTCCAACCCTTTACCACAGAGCTCAAGGCTAGACCATGGCACCAAGTGTCTGACTGGATTCTAATGTCTTTGTTCACTTTACTTTTAGATGTCAGAAGGTTAATGTTATGGTTTAAAATGACTGTTTTTACTTTTAGATGTCAGAATGTTAATGTTACGATCTAAAATGTAAAAGGAATCATAGAATCAACCAGGTTGGAAGAGACCTCCAAGATCAGCCAGTCCAACCTAGCACCCAGCCCTAGCCAGTCAACCAGACCATGGCACTAAGTGCCTCAGCCAGTCTTTTCTTGAACACCTCCAGGGACAGTGCCTCCACCACCTCCCTGGGCAGCCCATTCCAATGCCAATCACACTCTCTGTGAAGAACTTCCTCCTAACATCCAGCCTATACTTTCCTCAGCACAACTTGAGACTGTGTCCCCTTGTTCTATTGCTGGTTGCCTGGGAGAAGAGGCCAACCCCCACCTGGCCACAACCTCCCTTCAGGTAGTTGTAGACAGCAATGAGGTCCCCCCTGAGCCTCCTCTTCTCTAGGCTAAACAACCCCAGCTCCCTCAGCCTCTCCTCATAGGGTTTGTGTTCCAGACCTTTCACCAGATGTTCCAGCATCTCAACATCTCTCTTGAATTGAGGGGCCCAAATGACTGGTCTGTAGTATTTCAGTTTATGCCATTTTCACCACTGAAACAACAAGGAAACCCTGACTATCACAGGCATCTATGACACAAGTTAATATGACTGTTCTGTTGGGCTACTGCAACCCCTTTGTCAAAGTGAGCTATCAGTGGAAGGAGGTTCTTGATTTGGGGAAAACCAGAACATCTTGCCACGGTCACTGGAAGCAAACAGCGATGTGGGCGTTTTGCCATAGTGACTATTAGAGAGCCTTGGGCTTGACTGTACTTTCCATTTACAGAAATGACAACACACATTTGCTTCCAGTGCAGAAGGAAGACAGCCTGTGCAGAGCCCTGATAGCCTCATCATACTGCATGCTGGTGGAAACATGCGAAGAACAGACAAGAAAGCTATGGGCAAGCTCCTCCGCCAGCTCTACAGAAGCTGGTCTGCAGAGCCAGACACTGCACTTTCTCTGCTGGTACACCCTTCTGGAGAGCCAGTGCATCACATTGGCACGAGGAAGTTCTTGGCAGCTCAGTTTCAACAGTCCTCCAAGGCTGAGGGGAAGGAAATGGATCCCAGTTATAGAGTAAACCAGATTGGAAGAGACCTCCAAGATCACCCAGTCCAACCTATCAAAAAGCCTGGCTGAGGCACTTAGTGCCATGGTCTGGTTGACTGGATAGGGCTGGGTGCTAGGTTAGACTGGATGATCCTGGAGGTCTCTTCCAACCTGGTTGATTCTACGACTCTATGACCCACCCCCAGTGCTGATACAGAGGTCTGTGTCCCTCCTGAAATTAGTTTGAACTTTAGAGAACTTCAGCCAGGGAGAAAACAAAAAGTCCAGAGGTTTTTTTTTCCCCAAAGGGAGAAAACCTCCTTCTTAAAGGTCTCCTTTGCCTTTGCAATTATTTCAAGGCATCCCCACTACATCTTCCTCTCTATCTCCATGCCCTATCTCCTTTCCCCCAATTTTCCCTTCACAGGAAAGGATGTGAGCTACTAAAGCAAAGCTTGAAGAAAATGGAAAGGGTGAACAGGAGTGAGAAATGAATTCAAAAGCTACAGTACCTCTAAGACAGCTTTATTTCCTTCTAGTTAACTGAAAACAATTGTTTCGTGTCTTGCAGTGAGAAGCTCAACCCCTGTTCTTCAGAAGCTCTGGTAGGATGCTGATGTTTAAGATGCTGAACTTAAGCCTACCTTCACAAGAGGCCACCACAGCCACACTCACTGTCACTCAAGTGTGAAAGTCAGGTAAGCACCAATAGTTTGCAACTCCTTAAGGCAGCCCTATCCAGTAATCATTCTGCTGTATTCTGTGAAACAAAAAAGACTGCAGAAATTAGCTTTGGGATGATGTGACCAAAAGGAATAGGCTGTACCAGCTGCACCAGGAGGAAAATAACCCTCCTGACTGGGGCTGACCTTACCTGCTTCAGAATAGTTGCTGGTTTTGCTGCATACCTGCACAATGCAAAGAGTCTCTTTTGCCTGCTTTTGTGGCAAGCTTGGCTCTGTTGTGGCTTACAGAAAAATCCTCAGTTTTCTTTCCATTCAGGACTACTGACAGTGTTAACAGCAGTGATTCTGGGTCTGATCCTGTTATTGTTTTTCCTGTACTCAAGGAAAATCCTTATTCCCTGAGCTATCACTCAGTCTTGTATGAATGATTTGAGAATCCAAACCTTAAGCTCTGGAATTTTTGAATGGATGGATTTGCTTTCCATGATTTAATGGTCACTCTGTCTAATGTATTTCCTTCACATTGTGTGCCTGAAAGGTGGTGAGAGACTTTTCCACAGCCCACAATCATTAAACTCTTTTTTACTTCTGAGGCTTTAAAAGCCATATATATCACTCCAAAATACCCAGGAATATGGCTCTGGACATGCCTTTGGTAAGCCATGCTTGATCTAGAATCTCAGTCTCCATACAGGCTAAAAACAGTGTTTTCAGGAATGCTGATGTTCACATGTGGCCAGAGAAGCAGGCTTCTTGCAGACTTTCCTCAACTCAGCCACCCCAGCCCTACTGTATACAGATTGTCTTACCTCAGCATTTCTGAGGCTGGGGCTACCAGCTCTAATGGTATGCCATAACAGCAGCCTCGTAGAGTTTGCTTTAGGACTTCTCTGCAGCAGTACAACCCCCACATGTCTGATCCTTCCCTCAGAAGTGGCAGAGTAGTGCTTAGGAGAACCCCTGAGCCAGGCTGTTCCCTGGGTTCAAAGCTATAGTGTTTGGCTGAGTCCTGGGTCCACATTAGTGGCTGAAGCACCAAGGAAAGATTTGCAAATGAGGTGGCACTTCTCCAGTGTCATCTTAAGTGCGGGGTGGACTGAGTTACAACTTGGAAACTTCATAGCCTGCAGTCAGCCTGCCTGCCCCCAGCAGCCCTGGCATGCAGATATCAGTCACTGGAACATCGACATGGCTGTGGCTTGCTGCTGATTCAGGCAGGTGGAAAGTGCAACTCTGAGTCTTCGTGTTAAGCAGATCTGGAGCACCTAGCAGTCAGGGACCAGGCTATTAGAGATGGCTGCTGTCTCCCAGTACACTCTTAAGGTCATCTCATTATGGTATTGATGGAGCATGCAAAGGCCCAGCTGAGATCTGTGCTACTTTTGTACAGACGTGAGCACCTAATGGCAAAGAGCTTATGTAGTGAGTGAGAAAGACAGGCAAGAGATGCTGGGGGAGCAAAGACAGAGAATGAAAAAAGATGCCTCAGGTCATGGACCCACTCTGCAGGAAAGCTTCATAGAGAACAGGAGTGGCTGAGGGAACTGGGGTTGTTTAGTCTGGAGAAAAGGAGGCTCAGGGAAGGCCTTCTTGCTTTTTGGTTGGAGTCAGGTGGGTGTTGGTCTCTTCTCCCTAGTAACAAGTGATAGGATGAGAAGAAATGGCCTCAAGTTGTATCAGAGGAGGTTTAGATTGGATATTAAGGAACATTTTCTCACTGAAAAGGTTGTCAATAACTGGAACAAGCTCCCCAGAGAAGTGGTTTTATCACTGCCCCTGGAGGTATTTAAAAGGTGTGGTGCTGAGGGACCAAGCAGACTGGATAGCACTGGTTTAATGGTTGGGCTCAAAGATCTTAAAGGTCTTTTCCACCAGCCTAAATGATTCCGTGATTTCTTTGTGAGTGACACCTCCACTGACACAGGCTGTCTCACAGACAGTGCTGCAAGCAACACTGGTACTGGGCTGGTGGAACAGCCCCTAGAGTGAGGATACAAATCAATTACGATGAAATAGAATGGCCACAGCTTACTTATGCACTCTACTGTGATCAAACAGCATCTTCTCAAGGTAGGAATTGTGCTGTGAGTTTTGTTTTAGCACAGCAGGACTGGGTTAGTAGAGCAAGGTGTGACAGAGCTGGCTGCCAGCACTGCTTTTATTTATGTGAACCTCTCCCTCAGCTGCAGTGTTTGCATTGGTGGCATTTATTCAGATTTTCCTATTGATCTCTTCAGATGCTTCCACTGACCTCATTTTGCAAAACCCTGACCCCCTTCTGTAGGCAAGACTCTGGTCTTGTGTAGCCCAGCCACACATCACTCCCTGACACTGGATGTCATTATATTCCATGGTAGCTGTGTGTTATTTACCCCTAGAGAGTAATGACATAACCTTGACATATTGTCAGTATTCATAATTGAAATAAGAATTCTGCAACTATTTCTTTTCATCTGGACATAGCAGATCAGAGAAAAAGAGGCTGAGGGGAGACCTCACTATCTACAAATCCCTGAAAGCAGACTGGAGCCAGTTAGGAGTCAGTCTCTTCTCCCTAGTAACAAGTGACAGGACAACAAGAAACGGCCTCAAGTAACATCAGGAGAGGTTTAGATTGGATCATAGAAGAAAATTAGTCACTGAGAGGCTTTTGAAACGCTGGAACAGGCTCCTCAGGGAGGTGGCTGAATCCCCATCCCTGGAGGCGTTTCAAAGAGAGAGAGATGTGGTGCTGAGGCACATGGTTTAGCACCAGCCTTGGCAGAGTTAGATAATAGTTGAACTTGATGATCTTCAAGGTCTTTTCCAACTGAAATTATTCTATGATTCACTTGTATTATGAAATCCCTCCCCCCATCTTCAGACTGAGAATACAGTCTAATTGTTTTAAGAGCCATATGAGCTTCTCAAGAGAGCAAATGTGTAGCAGAGTTCCCAGCATGTCCAGAAAGCAAGCCACTGGTAACAGCATTGAGGGAAGGAATGGCGAGTTAAGGAAGAGTGGGAAGAGAATCCATCTTGCTCTGACTTTAAGGGAGTCTAGGCTCATCCTCAATCAAGGGCACAAAGATGAACTGCTAGAGTGCCAGTTTCCGTGAATAGAGAGGATGGTCCTTGACATTTTCCTGGGATCAGATAAACATGGTTATAACAGAACAGTAGTAGGTCAGATCTAATATCTGACTATTTTTTATAGCTTATCCAGGGCTTGCAGCCACAACATGCATTGCTATACACCCCTGTGCCATTTCAAAGTGCAGACACCTCTGATACCTTCTGATACTTAAAAACCTGTGCTTTGAACTGATGAAGGCCAGAATATTAGCTAGGCATAACTTAAGGCTGAGAAAACAATCAGCAGATTCAAGTGTAAGGTGCCTTTTGTCTGTGCTTCGGGCAAAGAAAATACAAGGGCAATCAGCTAAGTAGACATTTGTCTTTATATCATAAGGGATAAATGCAGTTCTAATTTGCAGTGGGGGTGGTCTCTTGATCTTTACATTCTGGTAATTACCTGTATTCCTTGCTTGCTGAGTCATTTCACTGGGGGCAGAACCTATTGCAATTATTTTCACACCATAATTACCTAGGAGAATTCATTTTAGAGACAATATGCTGCTGTGGGGGCTGTGGAAGGTACTCCTCAAAGCATTCATTTCATACAGACCAGAGACCCTATTTTATACTCGCTCAAGGGCAAACACATAGAAGCATTCATGGTTTAATTTATACATAAGTGTATGCACAAAAATGGCTAAAGCTTTTCCTACATGTTTATTGGTTGATTTGGAGCAAGCTGCATGTATTTAATGTGCTTAACCCAAAGCCACATATCTGCAACTGCATCCTCATGCTACAGAATCCCTCTTCCTGGCTGCCATGACTACCGACTAAATGTCAAAATGCAAAAGACAATGCAAGGAGACAGCCTGAAAAATCCAATTTTCCTTCTGGCTTTTGAATGGAGTTTTAATTCTGTGGGACTGTAAAAAACTAAAACCCAACAAAACCAAACAATCAGTTGTCTCACCAGTTATAGTAAAGGCTTTGGTTTGCATTCTGCCCACAATCACACATGATTTCTATAAGGAGATTACTGAAAAATGAAGGGTTCCTATGCTTGTAATAATGTAGACAACATCATACATGTTGTAATTGTGCTAATCAACAACAGTAACTTTAAACCTTGCAGCCAGAGCAAAACAAGCTCTGGAATTTCTGTATAAAACTGAGATTAGAGTTTGCCTTTCAATGTTATTTGTGGAGGATTTTGTTTGAAACTTAAGGAGGGGTGGTAATGGAAATCATGTGCAGATCCCTGGTACTCTGGCTTATACTCTAGTGCTTTATTTCCCTTTTATCACAACAAAGATGACAGAAAGTTCAATGCTTTTATACAATTTCAAGAGTCTGCTCAACCTGGTGTATGTTGGAGCAAGGAGTTTATTTAATGACAAGGTACTCCACAGGATTGCATTTCTGCAGGTGTATGCAAGAGGCTGTATTTATTTAACTAGAAGCTCTTCCAAAAGACTGAATTTCTGGGTTTAGGGAAATTTAGTTTCTAATTTAAGAAAGTCTCCCTACGTAGGAAGCCTGTCAAGGGAGTGTTTATCCTTGGTGAAATTCTTGACTTGAAAAGAATGTCTTTTAAGTTTTGAAGGATTTTGAAAGCATTGCATAGAGTAAGGAAAAATGAGAGCGAATCCCTGATGAACCATGTTGATGCAAAGCAGATTCTGTAAGACTCATCTTTTCATTTGCTGTTGTCTTCTAACTGGTGGGCAGTAGAATAGCTGGGAAAAGCATCTTTTGACAGGTCTAGACTGGGACTCATTCTAGACATTCCAGTGTTCCACATGTTCATTGTGAAAATCTAGTGGTGCAACCCTGTTTTCACAGCATTTAAAGACATAAAGTAATTATCTGCTCATAGAATCATAGAACCAACCAGGTTGGAAGAGACCTCCAAGATCACCCAGTCCAACCTAGCACCCAGCCCTATCCAATCAACTAGACCATGGCACTAAGTGCCTCATCCAGCCTTTGCTTGAACATCTCCAGGCACAGTGACTCCACCACCTCCCTGGGCAGCACATTCCAATGCCAATCACTCTCTCTGCCAACAACTTCCTCCTAACATCCAGCCTAGACCTCCCCTGCCACAACTTGTGACTGTGTCCCCTTGTTCTGTTGCCTGGCAGAAGAGACCAACCCCCACCTGGCTACAGCCTCCCTTCATGTAGTTGTAGACAGCAATGAGGTCTGCCCTGAGCCTCCTCTTCTCCAGGCTAAACAACCTCAGCTCCCTCAGCCTCTCCTCATAGGGTTTGTGTTCTGCTGAACATTCAAGGCCAGTGGGTAAAGATAGATGTTAAAGATTCTGTAAGAGACTTCTCCTGCTTATAATGTCACTGTGCTCTATTTTTTTAAGTGGGAAGGATGAAAAGACTTTTCTGATTATCCATCAAGGTCATATGTCAGCATTTGGCTATGTAAACTCTTCGCCATCAGTGCTGAAAGATGAAGTTTAAGCATGAAAACAGGACAGATTCTGGGGCAGTGACTCTTTTAAAAACATAAATGTACAGAAATAAATGCAAGTTTATAGGCTGGCTCTGAAAAGCTCTCAAGGAAGAGGTGGTTTTGCTATTTCTTCCACCTTCCTTTCACAGGGGGCAGATTGGGAAAATGGAGGAAGGAAGCAGGTCAGAAGCAGAGGTCTGTGTGAGTCAACAGGAAAAGAGGTTGGGTTCACCGATGGCTGAAGGTATTTGGTGCTGTGGAGCTCCACCTAAGGCACTGCACTCAGTTTTGGTGTCCCCCCAGTTTAAGTGGGATGTGGAGGAAGGGCTATGAAGTGCGACCAAGATAGTAAGGGGCATGAAGCATGAAGCATGCAGCCTGTGAAGACTGGTGGAAAGGGCTAGGTGTGTTAGGTCAGGCAAAGAGGCAGCCAAGGGACAACATGCTAGCTCCTTACAACTACTCAAATGTAAGATCAGTGAAATGAGAGACTCAAACTCTTCCAGATAACAGAAAAAGAAACAATGGCTATAAACTGTAGCTTGGAAGCTTGTGAGATCATCCACCCAGGAGCCGGATAGACAAAGTGGTACTTAAGCATAAAGACATGCCAGGATCTGGACTTCTGCACTACTGCTATCATTCAGGATTTGTGGGACTCTCAGTGGACTCTTCTCCTGGCTTTATCCCCAGCCACTCACTCATTTGCTGCCCTCCATCTAACCTGTTCAGCTGTTCAATGTGGCCATCTCCTCCAGCCCCCCCACCTCTTCTCTGAAAAGCTGTCTTCCAAGTACCCTTCCAGATTTGGTTAAACCTCTCCCAGTAGTTCAGCTGGCTTGCAAAGCAAGCAAAAAGCCATACAGAACAGACACAGCCAACAACAACAAAAAGATGCATAGAAGCAAAGAAAAAGAAGTATCATCACTAGCCTTTTAAATTTGGGCTTTGCCTCACTGTGATGATTTTGTGTAGCTTGAGGAGCCTAACCAATCGTTTCATTCTTGGAACCCTTGCAAATAAAACAGCAGTCTGGCCATCAGCACAGCAAATCTGGTCTCTCTGCAAGTTTTGTTACTGAGCAAAACCTCTAAATGGTGCTGGAAATAGCACATCTGGATGTAAATGTGCCTATTTTAACCAGAAACGGGCCAACTGAAGACATTTCTACAGGTCAGACTTAAGGCTTACTGCAGGCCATAAAATAAACCTGAGGGATGCATTTAATTGGACATTCTTCTGGGCAGTGACAAGAGGCAATGAGGTGATCTGTGTGAAGTGATGGATGAAACCTTCAATAACCTTGACCCCTGCCAGGTGACAAACATCTTCCAATTTGTCACATCCTTTCTTAGCCTGACAAAAATACCTGCCAAGCATCAGCTCTGAGCACCCACTAAGCTACGACCATCTATCAGTGGTCCTCTGGAAGCCCTTCTAGAAGAGATGGCTCATATCCTGCAGCATTCCACTGTCGTGAACTTGCCCTAACTCCCAGGAAAATTTATTACAATAGAACCATGGGATCATTTTAGTTGGAAATGACCTTTAAGCCCATTAAGTTCAAATATTCTCTAGCTCTATCAAGGCTGGTGCTAAACCATGTCGCTCAGTACCACATCTGTGTCTCTTTTAAACACCTCCAGAGATGGGGATTCAAGCACCTCCCTCGGCAGTCTATTCCAGTGTTTGTACACCCTTCCTGTGAAGAACTTTCTTCCCATATCCAACCTAAAGCTCCACTGGTGCAACTATTTCCTCTCCTCCTATCACTTCTTACTAGGGAATAGAGACCAACACCCACCTTGCTCCAACCTCCTTTCAGGCAGTTGTAGAGAGCCAGAAGGTGTCCCCTCAGCCTCCTTCTCTCAAGATGAAACAACCCCAGTTCCCTCAGCCACTCCTCACAAGACCTGTTCTCCAGACCCTATGGTCTGTTTGAAGGTTTTGACAGCCCTGATCTTGAGCTGATCAATGCTGGTTTTCTGGCAAGCAGGTCATCCATGGATGAATTCCTAGCCCTGTTTCAAGTCAAGGTAAAAGCTCTCTTTGACTGTGGTGCATTTATGTTTTACCCAACAGATGCTTTCTGGGTGGCTTTCTAAGCTGAATTTTTTGAGCTATTTGTCACATATCTGTTTTTCTCTATTTTCTTTTTCTATTTTCCATTTCAGATTTTTTCTGTATGTTATCTACACAGCTATTTCTACTTACCTGATTTATACTTCTACTATTGTATTCTGCAATGTCTTTATGCATACATTGAAACATTTGATTGCCTCCATTAAGAAGATTATGATACCACTCAACAGCACATTGCTAAATTTGATCATATTTAGGCTCAGATTATAAATATTATTAAGTACTTTAATCAGAGGATGTGTAAAATGAATGAGGGGGGGAAATGACAGCTTCTTTGAAACTAAGCTGATGGTGGGAAGGAATTAGTAGGTTATTCAGAACTGATTAACCAGATGAGAAAGAACATTTGTTGGGATATTTTTGTTAGTTGTTGCTACAATAAAACTACAATAAGAGCCAGGAGTGAGCTGTGTTTTAGCTTTGCTACTTTAAAAAAAGTGCATCCACTTTTAAAAGTAGTAAAATTAATGCATAAATGTCTGTCCTGTAACTATTTATATTAACTTTCAGTAATGTAACTGCTTCCAATTGTCTTTCATGATCCACCTCTGTCTTTCATCTGTCTCTTCTCCTTCCCTCCTTATAGTCTTTTTCAGTGTAGCGATTTTTCTCCTGTTCTGAATGTTACTGAGGACTTCTAGAACTCATTTGCACACTCTCTCTCCATCTCTCTCTCCCTATCCATCTCTATCTGTCTCTCTTCCCATCTCTATTTCTCTCTCTCTCTCTCCCCATCTCTCTCTATATCTCTCTATATATCCATCTCTCTCTCTATCCATCTCTCTCTATATCTCTCTGTATATCCATCTCTCTCTCTCCCCATGTCTCTCTATATCTCTCTCTATATCCATCTCTCTCTCTACCCATCTCTCTCTATATATCCATCTCTCTATCCATCTCTCTCTATCCATCTCTCTCTATCCATCTCTCTCTATCCATCTCTCTCTCTATCCATCTCTCTCTCCCCATCTCTTTCTATATCTCTCTATCCATCTCTCTCTCTCTCTCTCCCCATCTCTCTCTCTCTCCCCATCTCTCTCTCTCTCCCCCCATCTCTCTCTCTCTCTCCCCCATCTCTCTCTCTCTCTCCCCCATCTCTCTCTCTCTCCCCCCATCTCTCTCTCTCTCCCCCATCTCTCTCTCTCTCCATCTCTCTCTCTCTCCATCTCTCTCTCTCTCCATCTCTCTCTCTCCATCTCTCTCTCTCTCCATCTCTCTCTCTCCATCTCTCTCTCTCCATCTCTCTCTCTCCATCTCTCTCTCTCCATCTCTCTCCCTCTATCTCTCTTTATATATATATCCATCTCTCACTCTCTCTCTCTCTCTCTATCTCTATCTATGCATGCAGTACTTGCCTCCACTCACAGAGAAGATGGTCTTGATGAATTCAGAGCCATGACTTTGCTACTAAATTGACCACATGAGCAGTTGATCCCTGAAGAGATTCTCCATTAATTTCTGTGGGGCCAGCGTGAGGGTATTTGGCTGATTTAGAATAAAAAAGGCTCTCCCTCACTGTATCTGGATTTTCAGGGCACTGTGCACCAGCAAATCCCAGTGTCAACAGCCTGTCATTAAATGAAAATCAGAGCTATTTCTGCATGGTTCAGCTTGCCCTTTATAGCACAGTTATTAAACTCCCTGGACTGGCTTGGCTGTCATATTTTTCAGTATGTTCTAAAATAAGGAGGAGCTGGAGCTATCCAAATGTCAGCTTATAACAGGTTGTCTTTTCTCTTTTATGGCATAATTGAATTGGTTTTTCCTGTATGAAAAAGTCTTTTCTCCTGTATAATCAAATTCTCATGTGTTTTTAGTGTAGCTGGCTTTTATGTGCCTTTTCAAAGTGATACTGGAGATGTTTTCTTCAGGAGACTCACAGAGGGGAAACATTGTTTCATTAGACATATTGGATATTAGGGGAAAAATCCTTTACTGAAAGAGTGGTCAAGCACTGGAACAGGTTGCCCAAAGAAGTGGTGGAATCACCATCCATGGAGGCATTCAAAAAATGTGTAGATCTGACTCTTCAGGGCATAGTTCAGTGGGCATGGTGGTGTTGTGTTGCCAATTGGACTTGAGGATTTTAAAGGTCTTTTCCACCCAACATGGGTCTACTACCATAGAGTTCCACTGGCTTAGGACTTAATTTCAGCAAGACTGGTGTTCCTGGGCATTGCATATCTTGGACATTTAAATGTGTGCCTGCAGCAACCCATGGCTATTTCCCATCTTGTGCCACTTTTTTTTCCTTCCACTGCAGTAGAAAATATGGGAGTCCTCCTTCCACTGAACACTACAACTGCAACGACTTGGCCTACAGTTCTCTTGGTTGGAAGGTTGCCTCTTGCTGAATTTTGGAGAAGCTTTCAGAAAAGAAATAATTTCACTATTTCTGGTAAGATGACTGGAGAAGAATATATGCATGTGGCAGACTAAACAAGTGCTTATTGTACTGCTTTGAAAGGCTCCAGTGCTTTGTGCCAGGAAATCATTCCTCATTTGAAAAATCTGCCCAGGCCTGGACCCAGAAGAAGTCATTGAAATTTCAAACTTCAGCTGTGGCTGGGAGGGACATGTCCAAGCTTTACAGACAGTTTCTCTGAAGACACTTTGTGCTGGGCGTGATTGACTCCATATGGGCTGAGAGTGCAGTGTTGGAAATTGGAAATGGATGAGGAAACAACTCTCCTGTGGTCTTAATTCCTCCCTTCTGGCTCTGCAGAAGTGTGGATGATTATAAGAAGGAATAGGATGTGTGAAGGGATAAGAGCTGAATCTGCCTGGTGGAAGAAATTGCTGAGAGCAGCTTAATTAAAAAAGAAGAAAAAAAAAGTCAAGTCAATCAGGGGATAGGATGATTGAAACTAGATCAAGACTGAGGGTGACACTATGACTGGCTGGGTAATGAGATGGGATTAAGAAAAATGAGGGAAAGGCTACCAAGGAAATGGACTGGGAATGGAAATCAGTAAGTGGTGGGGAAGAAGCAGATGGGAAACTCTGACTAGGATGGCAGATAGCTCACAATAAAGCTTGAAGTCATCTGAAATAGACATGTTCTTGACTGCTAGCTCAGGCTTTTGTCTAGTATGGAAATGATACTTGAAAGACTATATAAAAATATTAAAGTAGCAGTTCAGGGGCAGGCTGAGGTCCATCTGATGCTTAGCAGCTGTAATAATGAATAAATGTAAAAACCCATAAGCATTAAAAGGTGCCTTAGCTAGACTCAGATAAAGCATAGCTTAAGGTAGATAGCCAGTTTCTAGACTACACCAGTCAGTGGCATAAAATATCCACATAACTGCTTTTTTTTAACCTAAGAAATTCCTTAAGGATTATAAAATGTCCCTGAGCAGCACAGAATGGTAATGCAGCTTTAGCAGGTAAGTCACTCTGTTTCCTAATCTGCTCAGAATGGATTTTTGGCAGCTTCTATAACATCGGAGCATTGTTACAGTATAGAGCATGACCTCACGTCACCACTCTGAGGTAAGTAAGATTATCCCCATCCTACCCAAAAGAAAGTCAGGTCATAAAGTGATTAATAGACAAATCAAATAAAGAAGCTAAGTGCCTAAAAGGATAATTAAGACAAATCCAGAGTTCTAAATGCAAAATGGGGATCCTGCCAATTACCACATGGCTGCAGAGAGGCAATGAAAATCCACAAATACCTCAACTTGTGCTCAGTTCTGGGCCTCTCAATTCAAGAGACATGTTGAGATACTGGAACTAGTGAGGGGCCTGGAGCACAGCCCTGTGAGGAGAGGCTGAGGGAGCTGGGGGTGTGCAGCCTGGAGAAGAGGAGGCTCAGGGCTGACCTCATTGCTGTCTACAACTACCTGAAGGGACATTGTAGCCAGGTGGGGGGTGGCCTCTTCTCCCAGGCAACCAGCAGTAGAACAAGGGGACACAGTCTCAAGTTGTGCTGGGGTAGATATAGGCTGGATGTTAGGAGGTAGTTGTTGCCAGAGAGAGTGATTGGCATTGGAATGGGCTGCCCTGGGAGGTGGTGGAGTTGCTGTCCCTGGAGGTGTTCAAGTCAAGCCTGGCTGAGGCACTTAGTGCCATGGTCTGGTTGACTGGACAGGGCTGGGTGCTAGGTTGGACTGGATGATCCTGGAGGTCTCTTCCAACCTGGTTGATTCTGTGATTCTATGATTCTTCAAATTGGTGGTGCATTGTAGGGTGCTATTCCTTTTGTGCCAGAAAGGGTGCCTCAGACTTGGAATGTTTCATTCCCTAAGAGTGGTAATCAGGTCCCAGATCCTGTCCTCTGAAGAAATCCCTGTATCTTAGTTCCTAAGAGCATGTGGCACATAAAATAGGACAGGAACCTTCATGAATGCAGGTACAGGCACTGCTTGCTTTAGAAATGCAGCTGGGGGGAAATGTTGCTGGCTGTTTAACTGTTGCCATTGAGACAACTTGGACTGGGAAACACCAGAGCTGGGTTCAGTCTCTTTCAAAAATGAGGAGATTCAAGCTGAAGGGTCCTAACTACCACCTGCTCCTATAATTGTTTCTATTTTGGTGTATCATGCAAAATCCATCCATGGTTCTCTAAGTCAAGACTCCCCGGTTACTAGGTGGAGGTTAACCCTCCAGTGTGTTCTCTTGTCCTCTCTCCATCGTGGTGCTCTTCTCACAAAAGGGTGGGAGGTGGCCTTAGTTTGGTAGTTCCAGTGTTCTCTGGGGAGGAAGGGCATGCAAGGATAAGGGTCACCACATCCCAGCACCACATTTGGAGGCCCTCAGCTGTATGGCTGAGAGGCAGTACTGTGCTCATTGTCACTACAATGGAGAACTTTGCCGCTGCTGCCATGAGAGAAGTGTCCAAGGGACAGCTGAAGTCTCATCATTCTCCCCTGCATTTCCCTTTTGGTCGCTGAGTCACAAGTAGATTCACTCTGGGATAACCTCAGCAATGATGTCTGGACTCAATGATCTTAAAAGTCTTTTCCAGCTGAAACAGTTCTATGATTGTATGTGTTGTTTGAACTCAGCCAGAGGCACTGACCTCTCCCAAGGTGTTGTGGAGGAGCAGTCACTCCTGTACCCCACCACAGGTGCTTTAGAGCTATTCTCAGGCACCTTCCTAAACCTCCTCCAAACCCCACTGATATTGTTTTGTGATTGTATGTGTGAAGGATCACAATTTCTCCACAAAATAACTGCTACCACAGTCATGGGGTTTGTGTGTTAGAAGGACTGCATCATTTATTATTTGTTTATGAACTTCTGGGATTAAACATCTACACCTTAGGAAAAACAAACCAAAAACCATTTCTAAACAGATTCACCAAAGCCTAATGTTTTGTGCTGATGTTGTGCATCAGTTTAACTGCACATCCTGGCAAGAAGAGCTTAAATTCACTTCATTTGTTAAATTATGTATTAGAGGACAGGAAAAAGAAAAAAAACAACCACATAATAAATGGAAGAGAGAATTCAATCATTAGAGTGCAACTTTGTATGCTGGTATTGCTCAGACACAATGTCTTGAATATTTTGTTCCCTGGGGCTAGTGTTTCTCCATCCATTTTTTTCCCTCTTTCTCCTCAGGATGCAGGTATGTGCAGACTGACCTCTGCAAAGCAATTTTTCCTGGATTGGAAAAGTGCTGAGCAACCAGACCAACAGATACTGCCTGCACTGCAGCTACGAGTGCCCAGCACCTGGCAGGATGGAGGTATGTGCCCTAGGTTGAACTGCTGGCTGAGGTTCACACTTCCAAGTGGGATCAGTAGTCTTTTTTAATTGAATGAAAAGCAACATCACCTCAGACTATATCCACAGAATTCATAGAGTGAGGATCGTGTCTAACCTAGAAAGAAATGTGACTGGCAGCTGCCAATTTCTGTCCCCTCATGGGCTAAGGATGAGTTGATAGTGCTGAGGCCAGTGGCTGAACTCTAATGGCTCCAAGTGAGTCAAGACTCATTGACAAAGGTATTCCATCTGTCATCCATTTTATGGATACTGCTGAAGAAGACATGTTCTGTTCTCCACAAGCCACCTAATAACTGCACCAGCTTTTGTGAATGAAGGTGACTTGTGTGGAGAACTAACATTGCATTTTTGAAGGCAGCTACTGCAGAGCTAAGTAACCACAGCTGGTTCATGTGTGACACCTGCTCCTCCTTACAGCATTGGGTAGAACTATTTAGAGTGCCAAGATAAGAGGCTATGAAGCCTGATAATATAAGTTTAAAAGCAAATGTACTTAATATATACATAACCTGAGGGAGCACTTTCTATGAGAACACAAAATTTCACTTCCAGTTGTGTTGCTGTGCACTGGTTACGATCTCAGCTCCTTAAATTGTGGTGGCTTTCTTCCTGTAGTTAAGCTTTAGTGAGCCAGTTTTCCAAACAGAGCAGCTATTTGGGGTGACACCATTTTAGGATGCCTATTTAAGATACTTCAAGTTTGATGTTTTTCAGGAATGCTGAACATTTCATGTCCTTTTGGACTGTAAACTAAACAGGTAGTTAAATTAGACCTACATGAAAATGCTCCACAGGTCAAGTACTGCCTAGAGCTACCTGTGGTGGGAACCCTCAGATCTCCATTTCAGATGACATAATAAAGCCTACTTCTCACGGAAGGCTCCTAGGATAATTACTTAGTTAATTTTGTGTAGCCTTTGAAAGCTAAAATGCTGTCTGAATATATTGCTGATAGGAAGGTCCCATCTCTCTTCTGTAATGATTTTTCTTTTTCTAATTAATGCTATTAATTAGAAAGTGGAGAATTCTGTTCTAAAGAAATAGATACAAATGTCACCCCAGAAAAGCTCTTACTAGCAGGTTAGATTGCACATATATTTATAGCAATAAAACAAGTGATCTAGAGAAATGTAATGGCATAGTGCAAATATCAAAGAAATGGGGGGAAAAAAACCCAACCAAATAACAAACAAACCCAAACATGACAACATAAACACAAATCCCAGGCTTAATTAATTAATTAAAGGAAGTCCAAGTTGTCAAAATCAATGTGAATGAATTACAGGAATACATTATTAAGCAGGAATGCCTTTAATCTCAGTAAAGCTCATATTGAGACAAAGAAGTTTGGGCTCTCAGCAACTGCAGAAGGCATTTATGGATCTTGGAAGGAGTGGACATTTTTTTTCTGGACCAGAAGCTTGAAGGTTGTGGCAGAGCAGTCTGAGGAGCTTCTGGGATCTGTGTGTGTGGACTTGGCAGTGCTGGGTTAACTGTTGGACTTTGATGACTTTAAAGGTGTCTTCTAACAATATGACTCTAGATTTTAAAGAGGCGATGGAAGTGGAGATGAGGGAACATTTCTGAAGTTCTCAAGCAGCTGAACTTTATTTTCACAGCATGTTATGGAATCTTTTCCATCAGATGGTGGAACAGATGAGGACCCATCCTCCTGCCTGTCCACTTCACAAGCTAACTAAAGAATTGCCATGAGGTAATATAAATTCTTAGCCTTATAGAATGTAAAAAAATCATTACTGCCTGAATTATCAACAGCAGGAAGAGCAACTGACTTTATGAAACAAGGAAAGAATGTGAATAGGTGTTAACCTTTAGTTCTTTAGTACATTAGCTTAGTAATCAAAATGATCAGAAAAATAAGCTAATTGAAATGTTCCTTCTGCTAGACCTTGGCAATAACAGCATCTCAGTCAAATCACATTTCTGTTGACATTTGAGACAATCAATTCTTTTTTTAATCTTGTCTACATTCGTTCTCATCTTAATTTCCTATTTGTCTATTCAGATTGGTAGTTTTCTGACAGCTTGAAATAATTCAGTGCTGACTTGTGCTCACTTATTTATAAAACAGGAAGAACTGTATTTGTTTGTGAATGGAGGTGGTTTAATCCTTTGGTTTGTGAAAGGAGAAGGATTAATCCTTTTGCTACAACAGCATAATGGGGAAAGGAGCATGCTGAGTCCAAACTCAGCCTGGCGCTTAGCCGTCTGTTGTCTAACTTGAAGCCTGCCACTGCCATTGGTGTCCAGATGATTTCTTGTGTGTCATTGCTGAAGATCAAGCAATTGTTTAAGTGCACTGGAAGATCAGAGCCAGAATGCTGATCCTTTTGCTGCAAAACCAACCTTGTTATTAAAATAGCCAGTTAAACTTGACAACCATACACTTACTCATGACTTCATATGTATGTTTACATACCAGATCAAATGATAATGCAGTACTCAGTTAATAAACTTAGCAGTGACACTGCATCCATCAAGCTAAGTCTCGAGGTCTGAGCATGCAACTAGAATGCAAATAACTAAGTAGAAGAACAACTCTAAAGCAATTTTACAGCAGTTTCATCAGTCTTACTGAGATATGCTAAGGAGGCAGCATGGGGCTGCCTGAATTCTCATTTATCACCTCAGAGTTCCTGTCTAGCTCAAAAGGAGGCTGAATTAAAACACATCTGTAATGTACTATTACCACATAGCCCACGTTCTTCTGTTAAACAGCTTACTAGTAATTAAGTAAGAACCTTTATCAGGACTCTGACTTCCTGTATGAAAATTGCCTGAAGATGTTTTCAGGATAAATTTTCTTTGAACTAAACACTGCATAGAAGGATGTGCTGCAAGTCTGTGAATGAAATAATGGTTTCAGGCAGTTTTTGTTTCAGTGGCATTACTGACTGCTGCACCCTCAGAATGCCATGTACATGCCTAAAGAAAATGTATCTAACCAGGTTTATGAGTTCTGTAGTCACCACCACCTGCAAAAGCTCTTGACTTATGTAACTCCCATCCTATATGGTAGGGAGCATAAGGTGCAAAGGACAACAAGGTATGTGAAGGAGCAGAAGGTACATGGATGGAGTCCATCTACATCCAGATTTTATTTAAAGATGGCATCAAGGGGAGGATGCAATTTAGAAGTCCCCTGAATTTCTGTAGTCATCTTCTATGACATTTTAAGATAAGACACACTAAATAAGGAGTAAATAGGTGTGTGTGTGGTGTGGTTTACTATGTAATCTAAACAAAAAGAACTCTTGATGGGCATTCAGGGTGTACTGAGCTATGGAAGTTCTTGCAGTTGTTGAAATCCCTGCATAAGTCAAAGCAGCTTTCCTTGGAAACCCTTTATTTAACAGAGCCTAAGAGAAAATGAGGCTTAATTTTGCTTTCTATAGCAGAACATAAACACAAGCTTATGAAGGTACTTAGCATCTGTGGGACCTGAGTTATGTGAAGAGTTCTGTCCAAAGCCAGCAGGACTATTCACATGCTCAAACTCAGACACCTACTTAAGTGCCTTGCTGGAATAGGGCCAGAAACATAATAGTGGGCCAGCTTAAGCTGATTAGAAATGTTCTGCTGGCTCCAGTGGCAGTAGGATCTAGCCTTTATTGCCACTTTGCAAAATACAGTGCTCAACAGGGGGGAAAAAAAAAAAATCAGGCAATAGGTAGTTCTCTCAGTGGTCTATTGGGTAAATTTCGAGCACAAAACAAATGTAGCTTATTTAGCACTAACTGGAAATGTGATGACAGAGAATGCATCCATTTTTCCACATGAAGATAATATTTGTTGCCTTGGAAAACCTCTCAAAATAGAAGTGGCTTTTTCTAATAGGCTGCCCAGCTCCAAATTTCCTCTACAAATAACAAGGGAAAATAAAACTGCAAGAAATGGTGAAGAGAGCCCTTAGTCTTTGTGAGTTTGAACAGAGAAGAGGCTTTAAATATTATTATCTTTCAATTTTAATTGACTGCTGTTGTAGTTAGTATCTCTAGACACCTGGAGTAGGTAGTTAGTGTATGTAGCTTGTTAACCAGGTACTAATAGGCAAACTGGCATGACAGAGTCAATCCATCCTGGGCAAACCTAACGAATCCAGGCATCTCTCTTGGCTGCAGAAACCTTTTTATTGGTGTGCTGTGAGACCTTTAACCAAAGGCTGCCAAGCCCCTTTCTTCTCGAGAAGCAGAGTACCTAACAGGGCCTTCTGCAGTGCTAAGTCTCTGACTGACTACAAATTATCAATACTGATTACCAGATTGCTGCAGTGGGGAGGGGACGGCGTGCTCGGCACTGCAGGGCTGGCCACACTCCCACAGCCCTTGTCTCCTTCCTCTCTTTGCACCTCCAGCTGCTTCACGCTTTGTTCCCACTGGTGCCACAGGCAGGTTAAAATGCTTTCCATCCCCAGGAGTGGGACAGCAGCGTCCAAATAAATAAATGTATAATGCCTTGGTTGCAGCCACCGCCAGGAAAGATTCAGTATAACTTTGTGTAAGGTGATTAAGAGTCGTCACAGAGCCTGAACAGTAAGGGAAATCGAATAGGGTTTGCTTCTTGAGGAAGGATCCTAATTGTGTTGGAGCTCTCCACCCGTATTTTGCAGGATTTTTGCACAAGTGACTTTAATGATGAATGATTGGGAAAACTTGAATTGGACCGTGTTAGACATAGGTCCTGCCTTATTTCCACTCCTGCCTCCCTCCAAACATTAAAAGAAAAAAAGAAGTGAAAAGAAAAAAAAAAAAGCAAAGCAAAGCCAAGGAGCAGTGTGGTCACTGGCATCTGGATGCTGTCAGCAGGAGGACCCCACAGTTCTGCCCTGGCTTCCACACCCTCCACTGCGACTTTCTGCTCCCCACCCACCCCCGCAGCCTCCCTCGAACAAAGGGGCCAGGCTGCTGCTACCGCTCGCTTCCACAGCTGTCTGCAGGACGGGAGCCCTGTCGCCAGACGGGACCCCCAGGGCAGAGTGCTCCCCGGGGAGACCCCTAGACTGTCCGGGGCCAGAGCTCCGCCGGCCGCTCCCCGGGGCCTTGCAGAGGAGATGAGTGTGTGGGCGGTGGCACGGCGCAGGGTGCGGCTCCTGGCCGGGGGGGGGACCAGGCGAGGGTGGGAGGATTCTTTGCTTGCAGCTGAAAAACGCAAGATAACAGCCTCGCAAGATGCCCCCTCGGGAGAGAAAAACAGGGTGGGAACAGCTAGAAGGCACTAGCTCGCCATGATGCAGTGACCTACTTCAGCACACCCCACCTCCCCGTCCCTCCATCCTCCCCCCCTCCCGGCAGACTGCAGGTGCGGGCAGCAGGCAACCGGCGCATCCTCCTCCTCGCTCCCGCAGCGGCTTGCGCCGGGCTGGGCGCGGCCCTCTCCTCATTACGCTACTCCCCACCCCAAACCCACGAGTACCATGCCGCCGACACGGCTCCCTCAGAACCACCACCCGCATCCCCCTGCTGCCCTGGTGCTGGTTTTGGCGGTGCCTTTCTTCCCTCCTTCCCTCTTCTTCCCAAGGCGGTTCTGAAGCTGAGAAGAGGGCTGGCCCTTGGCCGACGGGGGTAGGAAGGTGATGGGAGGTGTATTTGCAGCGAGGATAACTTCCCGAGAAATTTTATCCTTTTTTTCTCCCTTCTCCCCCCCCCCCCCCCCCCCCCCCCCCCCCATGCCATGCTGTAGCTATTATTTTTTAAAAGAACCAATAACTGAATCACAGTCGGAGGAGTTGGAAAAGACCTTTGGAGATCATCTAGTCCAAAGCCCCCCTCCCATTTCAGAGCAGGCTGAAATGGCTGAAAGCAGTTCAAAATGATTCTGTGTCCATGTGCTGACCTCACCCATCGGTAAATCTGATCACAGGTGAAGGCATTAAAAGATCCCTCAGCATCCCACACCCGTTCTTTTTCTTTTCTTTCTTTTTGGTTCCCTTTTTTTCCTGTTCAAATAAAAAGCTGCTTAGCATTGTCTCGATTTTTTCTAAGCTTTAGCTTAGAAAAAGCACCCAGGGTAGACAGCAGTCCTGGGAACACAGTCCCTGTTGTACTGGCTGAAGAAAAAGAGATGTAGTTTCTTACCCATTGCTGTTTTAGCCATGGTGGGATGTGCAGCCTCTCAGAGGTGGTGAAGGCAAAGGGGTCCAGCTACAGCAGTGGAGAGAGAGAGAAGACTGAATAAGGCACTGAGTCAGCAGAGTGGGGCTGTGCAAGAGAAGGAGCAAGAGGCAGGAGCCCATGAATAATTATTGCTCCTCCACCCAAGCAGATTGGCTCTAGAGGTCCCCTGACATGACTCCTGCAGAGCCAGAATCTCCAGGCATTAAATATTGATCCACCAATGGTACTTGGAGTATAAAGTGCCAGAATGCAGTTTGAAATGGAAATCAGCCCTTGGATGCCTCTCCCCCCTCAGTCTGGCTTTAATAGTACATTCCATGTCAAATGTTTTATGTCTTACACGAAAAAAGCCTATTGGTGTTGAATGCTCTGCTGTTGCTACCTGTGAAACAGGCACGAATTCATTTTATTCCAAGGGTATGACTGTAAAAGGGGCCAGTGGAAGAGGTTTTCTAAACCACTGCAGCAAAGCAGCTGCTCAATTTAGTTTTCTCTCTGTGTCCCATTTCCTACAAATGTACAGCTACATCCCACAGATAGCATATACAAATGGTTTGTACCAAATGTTTCTGCATTTTGGTGTTTGTTTTATCATCCCCAGACTGAACCCTGGACAAGTTGAACTCTACTAAACATCGGGGAATGGCAGCTGGGCCTCCTCACACTCAGCAAAGGTTCTGGAAAGCCAAGAGCAGGATAAAAGTAAAGTCCATAATCACTTCCTTGATATGCCAAAACAAGAGCCACTGAGAACCTGCAAACTTAATTAAGTTGATTAAACATGCAGGATGGAGTCTGAGAGGATTATTACATGAAGGAGGATGGACACATTCAAAAGACTCTTTACATTAATTTGAAGGGTTCTCCAACCCCAGCAAAAGCAAGGCCAATGAAGTGACTGACAGCGCTAAACAAACGTGAGTTGTTAAGATTCTTACTTAGAAACATGGCAGTAATGGGAACTATTTGTACACCTCTGGGGGCTCAAAGCTGTTGCCAACCTAGAGAAGACAGTATCTGAGGTGATGCTAGAAAGAGGAAGACACTCCATCTTTACCTTCTCATCCGTACACTGTCCAACTGGAACTCATTTGCCTCTCCTGGGGGAAAGCAGCCTTATTGCCAAAAGGTTGGAAGGACAACAGGCACTGCTGCAGGCAGAAGGGGGATAGGGCAAGTTTTCAGCTTCAAATCTGGAGGATGTAACTTGTGGAGTTTTTTCATGATGCATATGGGTGGGAAAAGTAGGCTAGTGGGCAGAGTCTCCAAGGTGGGCCTGTGTGCTTCCAGAGGGGGCAGGATGTTGGGACTCTTCTTCGTCCAGAAGAGGTGGTGCTCTTCCTCTTTGTGTGCCGCCTTAGACCAGGTAGCTCAGGATTTTGCTTTGTAAGTTTTTTTGAGGTCAGGAACCAGCATTTTTTATGGTTGTTCAGCTTTGACAAGAGAAGGCTCCAAGAAGACCTTATAGCAACCTTCCAAAATGTGAAGGGGAACTACAGGAAAGATGGGGAGAGTCCCTTTATCAGGGATGTAGTGACAGGACAAAGAATAATGGCTTTAAACTGAAAGAGGATAGAGGATAGCTTTAGATTAGATGTAAAGAATAAATTCTTCCCCATGGGGCTGGTGAGATACTGGGACAGGTTGCCCAGAGCAGTTGTGGAGGCTCCAAGCTTGGAAATGTTCAGAACCAGGATTGGTGGGGTCTTGAGCCACCTGGTTTAGTATGAGGTATCCCTGTCCATGACAGGGAGATTGGAATGAGATGATCTTTGGTGTCCCTTCTGACTCAAACCATTCTATAATTCTATGATCTTTGAGTAAAACAGGGCACAGAGCAAGAGCCTGAAGTCAGTTTTCCCTTTTGAGTCACTATTGATGAGTACTGAATTGCAGGAACTAGGGATTTTTTGTTTGTTTGTATTTGTTTTGGAGTTTTGGTTTTCTTTGTTTGTTTTTGTTTTAGTTGGTTTGGTGTGTGTTTTTCCCCTTTCCCTTTCCCTTTCCCTTTCCCTTTCCCTTTCCTTTCCTTTCCCGTTCCTTTTCCTTTCCTTTTCCTTTCCGGACGTGAGTCTGGGGAGAGAAACACCCCCAAACCACACAGCATGCAGAGTGAGATACGTGTGGTTCTCTATTGTGTGAGCTGCAGCACAGCAGAGGCAGCGATGGCTCCGTGCTGAGGCAGCTTGGCTGTTCAGCGGGAGGAGGATGAGGCAGGGTACAAACCCTTATGGGCACAAACCGGAACCCAGGAATTCTCACTTGAACATGAAGGAAAACTTCTTTACTCGGGGTGCTGGAGCCCTGGAGCAGACTGCCCAAAGGGGCTGCTAAGTCTTTCTCTGGAGGCTTTTAACCCACATTGCCGTGATCCTGTGCATCCTGCTCTGGGTGGTCCTGCTTTGGCAGGTGGATGTGACTGGATAATCTCCGGAGGTCTCTTGCAACCCCCACCCTTCTGTGATTTCTGAAAGGCCCTGCCCTCACGGGGAAGCAGGAAGGCAGACCCAGGGGTCCTGCAGCCTATTTTTGGTGAAACCATTCTGGGTCTTCAGCTGTGTGAGATGGAGGTCTAATGATGCCGGCATGTCTGTGGCGAAAGGAATTTGTTCTTGATAGGAACCGTGAGAACCCACAGAGCATGGCATGCAGAAGGGCTGGAGAGCCTCGCCCTAAACCAGACACAACTTCCCAGCCCCCAGTCCTGCGGCAGGGACGGCTGTACTCGGCCTCAGCGTGGAGCACGCTTGTGCGGAGCTGCGCGGAGCTGCGCGGCGCGGCGGGCGGGGCGCGGGAGGGGCCCGTCTGTGCTCTCTCCGTGGTGCTGGAACGGGCGGGCAGCGAAGGGGCAGGACACCGGCGGTGAGGGAGGAGAAGCAGGGGGAAGGCAGGGCGGTGACAGGCAGGGGCTAGGCGCGGCAGTGGGGCGGTTCCTTCCCCGCACCCAGCTGGAGCAGACGAGGGGAGGTGGCGGGGAGGGAGTGGCCTGGTTCGGCTCGGCTCTGCGGAGCTAAGCTGCCTGGGAGTGGGGGAAGACACCAAGAGTGTGGTGCTGTAATGCATCTCGGCTCGGCTTCTGCATCCCCCAGCCGCGGCAAACGGCACGCCCAGTGGGCAGCAAAGGCGCCCTGGCGTCTGTGCTTGTATTTAATTGTGTTGTTTTCTCCCCCGCGGGCTGAGGCGGCAGCAGCAGCAGCTGGGGGTGCTCCCCACGGCAGTGGCTTCCCGCAGCCCCGGGCAGGAGGGAGTTGCTTGTCGCCTTGTCGCCTTGTCGCAGTGACAGCGGCCTCTCCCCTCTCCCTTCCGCGGCTCCGCCCGCCCCTGCCGCATCCCCACTCCCCGGGGTGGCCCAGGCTGCAGCCGACATCGGGGCCTTCTCTAAGCCTCTTCCGAAGGAGCTGAGCGAGTTGTCAGGCTGGGATCGGGGGTGAATAACTCGGCTGTCTCCCAGGAATGGGGGACCAGACTCCTGGGGGAAGCAGTGCAAGAAATCGCATGGCAGTGGCTGTCATGTCTAACTCTTGGCGTACACCAGAGCAGTTACCAGACACTCCACATTCCGCTTCTGATCCGCTGCTGCCTCTCAGCGTTGCGTTTCACGTATATTTAAGAGGAGCACGCACTAAGCTCCCGCTCGTCCTGCCAAGGCAAAGACTTGTGCCCTGCCAAGGCAAAGCCTTGTGCCCTGCCACACGCTGGCCTTAACCGGCATCAGAACGCGCTCGCAGCGCAGGTGTGTGGGTGCGCGGGCGGGCGGTAAGCGTGCACAGGCGGTTGAGCTCGTTAGCTGCACGAAGCTCCCGCTCGTCCTGCCAAGGCAAAGCCTTGTGCCCTGCCACACGCTGGCCTTTCTCTTAACCGGCATCAGAACGCGCTCGCAGCGCAGGTGTGTGGGTGCGCGGGCGGGCGGTAAGCGTGCACAGGCGGTTGAGCTCGTTAGCTGCACGAAGCTCCCGCTCGTCCTGCCAAGGCAAAGCCTTGTGCCCTGCCACACGCTGGCCTTTCTCTTAACCGGCATCAGAACGCGCTCGCAGCGCAGGTGTGTGGGTGCGCGGGCGGGCGGTAAGCGTGCACAGGCGGTTGAGGTCGTTACGTGCACTAAGCTCCCGCTCGTCCTGCCAAGGCAAAGCCTTGTGCCCTGCCACACGCTGGTCTTTCTCTTAACCGGCATCAGAACGCGCTCGCAGCGCAGGTGTGTGGGTGCGCGGGCGGGCGGTAAGCATGCACAGGTGGTTGAGCTCGTTAGCTGCTTCTGAATACCAGGGGAATATAGCTGAGGCTTTCAGTCTGTTCGCGTTCGGTGCTTCTTCTGGGACCTTGCCCAGATCACTGAGAGAAAAAGTTTATTTTCTTCCCATTTTTTTTGTTTTCTCTGTTTGGTGGGCCTTTTTACCCACCCCACCTACACCTCAGGCTTCCTCTGGTGCATTTGCAGCCATATCCTGGGATGCATCAAAGTAAGTGTGACCAGCAGGAAAAAACCAGGTGGTTCTCCTGCTCTGCTCTGTAGCCTCACCTGGACGCCTGCATGCAGTTCTGGGTCCCCCAGCACAAGGAGGACATTAAGCTGCTGGAGTAAGTCCAGAGAACACCACAAAGATGATCAGATAGCTGGAGCACCTTCCTTATGAAGACAGGGTAAGAGATTTGGGATTGTTTGGCCTGGAGAGGGGAGGGCTCTGGGGAGATCTTCAGTGGCTTTCCAGCACCGGGGGGAGGCCTACCAGAAAGCTGGGGAGGCAGCTGCTACAAGGGCTTGCAACGGCAGGGTAAGAGGAAAATAATTGAAGCTTGAGGAGGGGAGGTTTAGACTGGATATCAGGAATAAATTGTTTGCAGTGAGGGTGCTCAGACATTGGAATAAGCTGCTGAGGAAAGTTGTGGAAGACCCCTCCCTGGAAGCGTTCGAGGCCAGGCTGGATTAAGCCTTGAGCACCCTGGCCTTGTGGAAGGTGTCCCTGCCTATGGCAGGGTGGTTTGAAACTAGGTGATCTTTAAGGCTCTCTTCCAACACAAACCATTCTATGAGGTGAAGTGGTGCTGGAAAGATCAATGTTTATGCTCCCTTTGAAGACTTTTGTTGGTAGGTACTGAAATAACACAAACTGCAGACTCTCTTGCTCTTTGCCTGTGCTTTGTTTCTTTGCAGCAGGGTCTGTGCAGCCTTGTTTAGCTTGCTTAAAGAACTTGAGAAATTCACTTTCTCTCACTGACTTTTGGGCGACTGCTTTACACTTAACCTTTGTTGTTAGCAAATACAAATGGCCTTAATTAAAGCAGCTGTTGTTTTTTTTCCCCTCTGGCCACTCCTGTTTCTTTAGGGATTTTTTTTTCTCTTTGTGTCTATGCAATTTTAGAAAATTGGTTAGTAATTAGATCATTATTAGTTTGTCTCTATCCCTATTGTTTCCAACTCCTCAACAAAACCTATACCAAAAGATAATATTCAGACTTTAGGATGAAGTCCTCAAAAGTCAAAGAAGAATGGTGCCTGTGTAAGCTTGATTACCTTTCTTCTGCATGTATATAATGATGCACTTTTTAATGCTATGCTATTTTTTCCCTCACCATATTCCTCCTACCTACATAGCAAGATGGATGATCTTGGTGTGTACTATTTGATCTTTTATTTCCCTTCTCTTCTCATAGAAGCAGACCTTGACACAGTCCTCTGTGTCCTTGAAAGCATGGGTATATTTTTTTCTTACAGGAATGTTTGCCACAGTATTTGCCTAACTTGGGTGAAAAAAAAACACACCACCTTGTCCAGCCTTATTCTTCAGAACAGGTTAAGTGCAGGTTGAAAAATGTTAGTGTGGTTTGTTGTTTGAGTAAGCAGCTGAATCTTGAGTGTGTTAATGTAAAATTTAGAGAAGACTACAAACATGTTCATGTGCAATTGTGGCTTTTTAACCTTCCCCCCCCCTGCTATAAATCTACCAAGCAGATGAAAAGGCTAGCTGTATTCTCAAGGCACAGGGAAAAAGAAAGAACACTGATGCGTATGCATAGCTGTGGCTCATATCTAAATCTTTGTCACCATTTTCATCTTGAATTATGCTTTTCTCACCTTTTCTTTCTCCTGTGTAACACTGGAGTGATAGACCAGGGTATGCTGTTATATTTCTGTTAGCTTCTGAAATGGTGCTTTTTTTTCCCCCTGAGCATGGCCTATCTAAAAGTCATCTTGTTAAAAGCTTGCTAGTGGCTTGATAAGGCAGCTGCAAACAATGTCCCCATTAGTGCTTTCACGTGCTGCTCATTCCACACGCGGGTTGGAATAGCGCAGCTTTAGTGCTCGCCTGGTTTCACGCAGGCTTTTGTACTTGCATGGCTGCACGTGGTTTTCCTTCCAGCTGCATTCAGGATTGCTGGGGGGGGGAAGCTGAATAATGGTCTGAGGGTATTTGTGGATATTTTTTCCCTAGAAATCTGTCAGCTATGGCTTAATGCTAACACAGGCATTGTACATAACGAGATCTCCCTGAGCACCCTTGTCCATGATGTGAACTTGAGCTGTGCAAGGCTGCACCATGGAAGTGAGTTGGGTGCGTCTAGGCTGTCTGGTGCTGCAAATACATAAACCACCATAGGCACTGTTGGGGAAGATGGGGCAGACTGAAGTGGAAGGCAGTTGTGTGACTCTCAGTGAGGACAGCATCTTCACAAGACCATGAGAACTATTGTATGGGATCAGACTAAGGGGCTCAGTAGCTTATATCCTCCCCTGCCAGGGCCCCACCAGATAACTAGATTTTCTAGACACTGACAGAAAAATGCTCAGAAAAGGAAGTGTAGGAGAACTTTTCATTTCTAACCTTGCTTTTAGCCCATTAGAAGCTTAAAGGAGATTTTCTTTAATGACCATTTTTGCTCACAGCTTTGCCAGGCTTCATCTAATGTTTTCACTGTTGCATGCCCCTTGATTATTGTTTGTGCTTGAAAAATGTCAGCTGAGATGCCTTAGTTGGTTTGGAGGACACAGTTTAATGCAATGTGATAAAGTTTTGCATTTGCTGGTGTTCTTTTAAATTATTTTTCTTGGAAATGCAGGAGCTGTTTTGCAATAGACAATTAAAATCTGGCAGGCAGTTTTGGTAACAGAGAGAGGGACAGTCTTTTTTCAACTGCTTAAACCTGGTAACACTTTAATGCTTTAGGGAAAAAACCCAAACTGTCTTTATACTGCTATTGGAGACACCTGCTAAAATCTTAACAGCTGAAAATCTCTGAGGTGTTCTCAAAGAGGAGAGAAACTTTTTTAAAGCAGTGCCTGTCTCATCTCTTGGGATTGACAGATGGCAGAGAAGTAGTAAATGGGATGGACTAAATACTCATTATGAAGAACAGAAAGACAGAATAACAACTGGAGTAATGAGGGAAAGCTGGTAGTAGCTGGACAAAAGAGCTGTAATGAAGAAGCCTTTGGGAGCACAGATAATTAGGATCACAGAAGCAGACCAAGGAGAAAGTTGGGTTGTGAGACAGGACCTGTTATTTGTTTGCTGAAAAGATGAGACAAGGATTTGTGGCATAACATGGTGAGATGGTTGCTTGGCAACCTTAATTCTGTCCCCTTACAATACATGTGTGATTGTATGTTGTTTTGATGCAGGATTTCTGGCTCAGGCATGGTGCAGGATTGACTTGCCCCAGGGATATGCTTGGACTGTGCATGAGAGACAAGTGGTGCCCAGGTGACTTCTGTCTTGCTGCTTCAGATGGGAAGTCATTCATGGATGAAGCAAGGGAGGGTAAAGGAAGTCCTTGACACTGAAATAATGTGCTGTTGCCTTGGGCTTTTTCCTGTCTAGTGCTGATTTAGCCACTTTTGCTAGTTTTGTGATCTGTTTATGTGGATCCTGTAATAGTCTAATAGCTTCTAATTATCTAATTTTTAATGACTACCTTTAGAATCTTAAATTCAGTTTGCTCAGCAGTCACAACTGCTGATGATGCTGCAGTCTCTGTGCCTGAAGTATTGTTAAGTACTTCGGAATTACACCTGTGCTGCCTCAGGATGTCTAAAATCATTGAATACCTCTGCCCTTAACTTTTTTCTGTGCCTCCAAGCCCTGTGTTTCAGACATCAGTTCTACCTTTTCCTTAACCATTGTGAATTTTTGTGGAGCTAAATTAATTGCCTTAGTGTAGCACTCGTATTGAAATGATAAGGACCACTGAGAAAGCCCTGGAGGAAATTAGTAATTCCACCATCATAACACAACTGAAAAATGGGCAGTAAACAAATCATGGGCCACACAGTGGTGAAAGCAAAGTATTGATTAGCTTGTTTGGTGAATGAAACAGTGGTCCTACACAAAAGGTGAGATTAAAGACTGTGTCAAAATACACAGGTACAGCATGTTATTATCACCCTTGTACAGGAGAGATTTCCAAGAGAGGGGTTAGATTTGATGCCTCACCTGCCTTTTTGTGTCTCTAGGGCAAGGTGGGCTGTTTAGGTAGTTTGGAGTTTCAGGTTTGTGCTGAGTACTTTAATGATTATATTCCTGTTTTCGATGTGTAGAGTTCAAGAGTGCACTTTGTGCTGAGAGTAGAAGCTGATGGAGCTTTTGGAGATTCTTTCCTTCTGGGGGAATTTGCTTCACACTGTGCCCCATGTGGTCGCTGCTTTCCAGTAGTGTGGTTGGGTATACTAAGGGTAAATAGTTAATTGGTGCCATGGAAGATCGCGGCAATGCTTAACAACTTGTGCCTGGAGATTAGATAAGCATATTCAGTGCTGTTGTTTTCAAGGAAAAAGGTGTTAGGAGTAAGAACTCCTGTGGATAGGGACCTACTGGTTTACTGAAAACAAAAATCCTTTAAAGAAAATAAATGTTTCCTTTTGACTTTTTTTTTTCAATTACTGATACAAAGTGGGTGTCCAGAGCCTCATCCAGCCTGGCCTTAAACGCCTCCAGGGACGGAGCTTCGATCACCTCCCTGGGCAACCTGTTCCAGGGTCTCACCACCTGCATGGTGAGGAACCTCTTCCTAACATCCAGTCTGAATCTACTCATTTCTAGCTTTGTTCCATTGCCCGTAGTCCTATCACTACCTGACATCCTAAAAAGTCCCTCCCCAGCTTTCTTGTAGGCCCCCTTAAGATACTGAAAAGGCCACAATAAGGTCACCTGGGAGCCTTCTCCTCTCCAGACTGAATAGCCTCAGTCTCCTCATAGGTTGCTACATTAAACATGGCAGTGTAGATGTGACCATGAGATCATGCGATAAGGGGAGGGTGCTACAGATGTAACAGCATAACTTTGAGGATGACAACTTTAAGCTCTTGGATTTACAGATTGAATAGTTAGGCAAGGATCAAACTGTGTCCTTTCAAGGTGTGGATCTTCTCAAATTGCTTATTAGATGCCTGTTTTGCAGTGAAGTTCTGGCAGCAGGACTCTCAGAGCCAGAAAACTTTGATCTCCCATAGCTGCAATCCCTGCTCCACTGACCTTTCTATCTTTGTGGCAGAACAGAGTAGGAAATTGGAAAGTCAGTTCCTGCACTGGACAAATGCAGTCACCCTGACATCTAACAACTGCATGGCAAAATGACTCCTATTTTCCTAAGACTTTTCTAGAAAGCTACTTAGCTTTCACCTGAAGGCACTGGGTTATGAAAAAAAAATCCACTAATCTTTGGGAAAAATGCCTATTTTGTTAAATTTGGATTTCTCTGCCTTCTAAATCCATCTTCTCTTTTCCTTTGTGCCTTTTGCTCATTTAGGTTCCAGTCTCTTAGTCCTTTTCTTGAAAAAAAAAACAAGGTACTCTGGCTCCTGAAGTTTCTTGCTTTAAGGCATTATCTTAAGCTTGAGCTTTATGGCTCTTATTCCAGTTCTGTCCTTTATTACCTGTGATGTGTTTTTGTTTATCGTTAACAGACAAAACCTGCTTTTGCTGATTTATTTTGATGTGATCAAAACTGTCTTAATTTTTCTTGCCATAATGGAGCTGCTTAAGAATTCATACCATTTCCCCACTGGGAATCCCAAACCCCATCTAGACTCTGCTCACCAGGTGATTGTTTTCTATTACATTAGATTGCCTATTTCTGGGTCTGTACTTCTCTGTTGGAACATAAAATGCAGATTTGTATTATTTGCAAAATATAATACTTTTTTTCCATATCTGTGACACAGGCTGCAGTGTTTTACAGTGAGTTCTGTATCTTAAACACCACAGGCTAATTGGAATATTTTAATGAGAGAAATGAGTTCATTGGATGTGAAAAGAGAACAAAGATGTCTGTATCATTCATTGGTTTGCTGAGAGGGATGAAAAGTCAAAATATGAACAATTTTCCCTCAGTTTATCTTGAGAAGTTGCCCTGTATGTATCTCCTTTGGGCTAATATCTCTCCTCTAATCTTGGCTAACATAGTAGGCTGAAGATGAGCCAGCAGCATGCCCAGGTGGCCAAGAGAGCCAATGGCATCCTGGCCTGCATCAGGAACAGTGTGGCCAGTAGGACAAGGGAGGTTATTCTGCCCCTGTACTCAGCACTGGTCAGGCCACACCTTGAGTACTGTGTCCAGTTCTGGGCCCCTCAATTCAAGAGAGATGTTGAGGTGCTGGAACATATCCAGAGAAGGGCAACAAAGCTGGTGAGGGGCCTGGAGCACAGCCCTGTGAGGAGAGGCTGAGGGAGCTGGAGGTGTGCAGCCTGCAGAAGAGGAGGCTCAGGGGTGACCTCATTGCTGTCTACAAGTACCTGAAGGGACATTGTAGCCAGGTGGGGGGTGGCCTCTTCTCCCAGGCAACCAGCAGTAGAACAAGGGGACACAGTCTCAAGTTGTGCTGGGGTAGATATAGGCTGGATGTTAGGAGGTAGTTGTTGCCAGAGAGAGTGATTGGCATTGGAATGGGCTGCCCATGGAGGCGGTGGAGGCACTGTCCCTTGAGCTCTTCAAGAAAAGACTTGATGAGGCACTTGGTGCCGTGGTCTAGTTGAGTGGATAGGGCTGGGTGCTAGGTTGGATGATCTTGGAGGTCTCTTCCAACCTGGTTGATTCTATGAACAACTAACACATAGGCTTTGCTTCCTTTTCTTGTTGCTTGTCTGTCTGAGGTAGAGGGGGGAGGAAGAAAGGGTAGCTTTGAGCCTTTCTGGGCAGTTTCCTTTGGGAGGGAGTTTGGATTTCTGTATTATTTCTAGTTAGTATATAGTTTTAAATACTTGTGACTGTATGCTTGTGAATTTTGCCAGGCTGTAAGTATAGCTTCATCTTATTCCCAGGCTATCTGGGCCAGCCTGGTAAAGTTCAAATAGCATGTGTGTGTGTGAAAGTTCCTAGCCCATCTCACCATAGTAATGTTTTAAAGTTAACTGAATACTTTGTTTGTGTTTTTATCATTTTAACAGGGTTGTTGTGATGGTTTGAGTGTTCCCTGCCCCTTCCCTCCGCTTTAGGAAATCACCCAGACTGGACTCAGCTGGCTCTGGAAATATGAATGAAGCTTATATTTACAGCTAGCACAATACACAAGCAGATATTTACAGTATATACAGTTATAGACAGAAATATACAAGGTAGAAGGTAATACAGAAACACAACTCCCCTCCCAGAAACCTGAGTCCCCAGGAGGAGCTCTCAACCACCCCTGCACCTTGCCCCTACCCCTCTCAACCTTACCCCAGTCCCAAGGATGAATGGAGATTTGGCCAGGCGTTTAGGAAGCAAAGCGGGTTAGTCCAAAATGGAGGGTGAGGTTAGAGAGTAAGATGCAGCTCAGCCAGCAGCCCGAGTGAGAGTGGTTATCTAATGTTTTTTTATCTTGTTCCTATACATCTCAGTAAGCCTATGAGGGAAGTAGACATAGCCATTGTTTTCTTTCCACAGCCTGTAATCTAGTTCTTCTCACCAAAACATTCTAGCCTGCTTCAAACTAGCACAGTTATTTTATCAAGTATCAGGTCCTGCAATTTACATGTCTCCTAGACAGCTTTATAGTCATATGTAGGTAAGTGTTAAGATCCCTGAAGTTAATGAGAACACTCCCTGCCTTCACTAGGACAGGAGTAGGGTCCTCATTAGGCCACTCCACGAGCATGAATAGGTTTGAATGTGATGCTTGCAAAGAGCTGGGGCAGAATGTCATCCTGCTAAGTGCCATCTTTAATCCTGTGAGCACTTTTATTAATTGGACCCATTGAAGGTGCAGTAAATGCTCCAATCAATAACGTGTCATCAGTTCATAAATTTTTAAGGCTGAAAAGGGCTATTACTTTCTCTGAGTCATTCTGCATATAATTATTTTTGAAGTCACACATTTTATTAGTATATTCATATCTATTAGCATCCTATTTAGATTGCTGACAATTGCTGCTTCACATTGAATTTACACTAGATCCTGTTTGAGGAATCTCACTAGAAAGTACTGCTTTGGGTAAGGATGCTATGCTTGCTCTCCTTTAATCTCTGTGGTTAATCAGCCTTTAGACATTTAATGTGTTCACATTTAAGGCATTTCCAAAAGATCATCTTAGTTCAAGTGCATCTTTCAGAAATATGTTACATGAGTATAAAAAAGTTTTTATCCCTCATGAGCTTTTTCAAATACCAGTGTTCAAGGTTTGATTCTTAAGACTAAGTAAATCCTAGGTATTATGTGGATCTCTAAGTAAATACTAGGCATTGTGTGGATCAGTGATGTGCTCCTGTATTGCCAAACCAGTTCTGATTCCAGTCTTTGGGTTTTACTTGTGGTCCTTCCTCTGGTAATAGGTTTCACAAATGGGAGAAATTAGGTTTTCTGAAAGGATGATAAGGATCCAGAGCAGCAAAAGGAGTGCAGCATCCATCACTTCTGAGAAGCCATATGTCTCTGTTGCTAAAAAGCAGTAATTTTCAAAGTAAACAAGGCATATGTTGGAGAGCTCAGCTTTTCAATTCAGTAATGCACTTAATGTGGCTTTATTAAACATCAGCTGTGGCAGCGGTGATTCTAAAGTGAGAATCATCAGCTTCAAGTATCCAAAATTCAAGAGGTTTGAGGTAATACAATAGAGCCCATGTCCCTTTGTTATCCCAATAGTCATCTGTCTTCACAGTGTAGCAGCAGGGTAGGGATTTGCTCTGAGTAGCCCTTGGAGAAGAAAGGACTGTAGCATAGCATCCATTTTTTAACGTTAAGGTGACATAGTTACTTGAGAATTTCAGTTGTGGTGAAGAATGGAATTGCTGTGACAGTAATAAGAGCAAGCTTCCCCCCTCCCTTTATTCTGGTGTGTCAGGGTTAACAAGATTTTGTTCCATTATTTTTTTTTGTAGTTATGGAAACTGAGGTAAGGTGGTAGTGTGACTTTTGAAAGGCCACAGCTTGCCAGTCAGCATGTTTCACTAAGAAATATATTTGCTTTACTAGGGAATCTGGGGGTTCAACTAAAACCTTTGTACATAAAAAAAATCCCCTTACACAGCAACTGTCAATCTGCTCATATGAGTTTATTTCACCCAAAATAATCCTGTTTGCATGCTCCAGTCAATGGTAGGATGTCCATTGGTAAATGGATTCCTGACAGGAGTGTGGAAATCTGTTAGTTCTCTGCACAGAAATGGAATATTGTACCCAGTTCAGACCTGTGTTTTAAAAACTGCTCAAAGATTTGAGAGAGCTGTAGGGGAAAAAAAAAAAAAGCCCAGAATGATTCATGAGCTGCAAGAAATACCTCACCCCATGAGAAATAAAGAAATTGGCATGTTAGTGAATTAATAACAAGACTGAGAGGTGACCTCATTAAACGGCGTGAGCGTATTCGCAGTAAGAAGATTCTGAGTAGTACAGAAGCAATGGCTGGAAGCTGTCACCAGCCACGTTTAAATTAGGCATTCTGTGCCCGTTTTTAACAGAAGGAGTAATTAATCATTGAGATACACCATGAAAGGAAGAGGTGGATTCCCCATCCCTCTTTTTCAGATTAAGATGCGATGTCATTCTGGAAGATACACTTAAACACCAAGTTATTGAGCTCAGTACAAAGGTAATGGACTATAGCAAGCAGATCAGATGAGGGGATCACAAGTGGCCCTGCTGGATCCAGATGTTGTGGTTCCATGAGATCGTGCCCCTGCCAGGAGCTAGGTGAGGAGCTGGTGGTTTTTGCATGCATTGTAAATTGCACCTCTTGTAAAATGCAGGTTACCCATCCTCTACTCTGCTACTCTTCAGGAGTGTGGAATATGCTCTAGAGTAATCTGGTTAGGATAATCCTGGCAAAATGAGCTAGCTCAATTCAGTGCCCAAAGAAGCCACTGAAGATTGTTGGCTTTACTATACTATGGATCAGGTGACTCAATTTTGTCTGACATAGTGTAAACACTTACATGCCAACTTAAATCAAGTGTCCATGTGGCCTTCTAACTTGTTTGTGGTGCCAGTTAGGATACTAACAATGCAAGAAAAGAGTTATGTCCAGAGAGATGTAGCACAATCCAGGATGGAAGGCACCTGAGGATGTGTCTGGACCCAGCACCTGCCCACAGTAAGAACAATCTCTGTGGAGAGACAAGGTTTCTGAGGGCTTCCCTGCTTCTGGTGATTGCTAGTCAAGAGGTTTCTTAGAATGCTGTGCTTAATGTCCTGCCCTCTGAATTTCACTAGAGCTATTTGTGTTGACTGCTCTAAGATCCAGTGATAATGAGCTCTACAGTTTAATAGTACACTGTGCAAGAAAGCCTCACTTCACTTTAACCTAAATCTGCTCTTTTCTCACTGGGTAAACTGTGAGTAATAATGAATAAGTATTTTCCTTCTCCCACAGTCAACATTTCACTAAAGATCTAGGGAAGTTCTCTTCTTTTTACCTTGATAATGAAATGCAAATGTGTCTTTGTGCTCTTCCTGCTTTAAACCACGAGATTAAAATGTGATGTTGATGACATTAAACATAATGGAGCAAACACACGTTGTACCTAAAGGTCTTAGCTATAATGAGTTTTGGCTTCACTCAATAAAAAATCTTTGACAAAGCAGAGCCTATTCAGGCCTGAGCACACTGTGGAAAATCAATTTTCCATGGCTGCCGTGGCCCTGTGCAAAAGCTTAGTGGTTTTTTATAGTGAACCAAGCCTTTTGTTTTATGATTTGTTCTGCTTATAAATTGTGAGGATTGAGCCACTAATTTACAAAGGACAAACAAATCTTGGGTGACAGTTTAATTGCCTATTTAATATCTTAAGTCAGAAGTTTTACTGTGCTGTGTTGCGTTTGTGGGATTTCGGCATATTAACACCTGAACAGGAGCATGTAGCAAAACACATAATGAGTCTATCAAATGTCAAAACTCATGACACAGCTTAAAGGGAGAATTTTTACAAGGAAATGATACTTGAATAATTGTCATGTTGTAAAACTGCAGCCCTGGGGAGGCTCACGGAAAACTTTTCAGCAGAGTTCCAGAGCGCTGCTCCCAGTGCATTAATGAGGAGAATTACCACTGGCTCTGTTGGGATGAGGTTGGGTCCAGTTTCTTGGAACAATAGTCTGATTCTGTTATGCACAGTCATGTGCCATAAATCCTCTGCAGTTTAGCGTGCTAACTTTCCAGCCAAAGTGCTGTGCACCATGAATAATTTGGATTCAGTCCTTTTGGCTGTGGGTATTGGTACAGAGTGAAGCCCTGAGCAGATTGCAGGATCTTTATCAATGATCTGAACAAGGCAATTGAGGCCATTCTCAGTAAGTTTGCAGATGACAGTAAACTGGGAGAGAGTGCTGATCTGCTTGTGTGTAGAAAGGCGACCTGGACAGGTTGGATCAATGGGCTGGGGTCAGTTGTATGAGATTCAACAAGACCAAGTGCCAAGTGTTTTACCTGGGTCACAACAATTACATGAAAGCTTCAGACTTGGGGTAGGGTGGCTGGAAACTGCCCATCAGAGGAAGACTTGAGGCTGCTGGATGACAGCTGGCTGAATATGAGCCAACATGGGACTGAGAAGGCAAACAGCATCCTGGCATGGATCACCAATGATGTAGCCAGAAGGACCAGGGCAGTGACTATCCCACTGTACTCAGCACTGGCAAAGCCACACCTTAAGTGCTAGCTTGAGTTTTGTGACTGTCACTAAAAGAAGAGCATTGAGGTGCTGGAGCATGTCCAGAGAAGGGCAACAAAGCTGGTGAAGGGTCTGGAGAACAGGTCTGGTGAGGAGCAGCTGAGGGAACTGGGGTTGTTTAGCCTGGAGGAAAGGAGGCTCAGGGGAGACCTTTCTCTCTACAACTACCTAAAAGGAGGTTGTAACCAGATGTGTCTTAGCCTCTTCTCCCTCATAGCAGGTGATAGGATGAGAGCAATTGCCTTATGTTGCACCAGAGGAGGTTTAGGTTGGCTATTAGAAGAAACTTCTTCACTGAAAGGGTTCTCAGCCACTGGAACAGGCTGCATAGAGAGGTTGCTAAATCCCCATCCCTAAGGGTGTTTCAAAGAGGCATAGATGCTGTGCTGAGGGATGTGGTTTAGCAGCAGCCATGGTAGAGTTAGGTGACGGTTGGACTTGATGATTTTAAAGGTCTTTTCCAATGAAAATGATTCTGTGAGCACAGTTGCCAGCTCTCAGGGCTTGATCTGATTCGTAGTAGGAGGTGACTGGGTGACTTGGCATCATTGGCCAGGGTGTTTCAGAACAATCTCTGAAGAGTTTTGCCTTAGAAGGAGTTTGGCAACAGCATCCCAAAATGCCAGTTGTTGAACATCCCAAGGTAGATGGTAGGCTCAGCTGTCACAAGTCACCTGTGTTTGTTTCCCTCATCTTACTGAGCTGGAAACAGTTAATTGTCATGCCCAGCAGCCCCACTGGTTTCTCAGCAGTTTTTAAAGTCAATTTGATGACTCCTGAATGACATAAAGTCCTGTATGACAACTGTGACCAGCTGCTGGTGTAGGTCTATGGTATACCAAAGATTACAGTGGTGTTCTAGGTTGAGCAGTGATGCCAATGTTGTGAGCTACTTACAGTGATTTCTGAAATGGAAAGCTTGGCTACCAGTCAGCCAAGCTCAGCCAGTCTTCAGTCAGCCTTTCTGAAAGCTCCACTCAAGTTTAGGAGACCCTCAGGTTTGTGCCTTCAAAGCAAACCCAGATGAAATTCAGTGCTTACCCCCTAGCTATTTCTTTTGAAATGTCAGGTTCATTTGAAACTTGCTGCAGGTATTTTGGAAATTCTGGAGTGTGGAAGCAATGGGAGTGGCACACTTCCAAGTAATAGCAATGGGATCCATCCAAGGTCCTTGTAGCTTTGGGTAGGAGGTATTACACCTTCCAGAAGCGCTTAGAAGGCATGTGGGTGCCAGTCCTACTCCCATTACTTCAGTGGTGCATTGATTCGTTCCATAGTGTGTCTCAGAGCAACATTTGTGCATGAGTGAGAGAAACAGAGGCTGAAAATGTCTGCTTTTATGTTTTTATATCCCTAGACCTGTATTGTTTTCTTTTAATGGGATAAACCCAGTTTCCATATTAACATACACATGGAACCTCAAGAGTGAAGGAAAACACAAATGCTTGGTTCAGTTAGTGTTTTATCTCAGCTGAATTTAGGGTGGCAAACCATGATGTGTGTTTATACAGTCATCTTCCAGGTTTTCTCCTTGAGCTTGTCAGCAAATGTGTTCATCCCATTCATGGAGCAATGATTGCTGTAGTGCTGTCAGATCTCAGAAGTAATTGTGAGCCTGTTACCATGGTGTGCCCTGCTTCAGCTGCTGGAGTAATAAGCACAATTCAAGTGAGCTATTATGTAAATGTCCTTGAGGAAACATCAAGTGGTGAAAACATCAACAGCTGTAAGGACAGGACCCACTTATTAAAGAAATAAGGTCAACAAATCCACTGAGCTTTCTGAGGAGGATGAAAATTGATGTCAGGGTAGCTTTACCTGAGGAAATCACAAACTTTGGTAGTGGGACTTTGATTTTAGCAACTGGGTTGCTAGTAATCTCAGTTGTTTCTCAAAGGTTGTGATGGTTTTACTGTCACTGACATTTTCACAGGTTAATGCTTTCTTAGAGGTGTGCTCTTACCCAACCATAAATTAATCTGGGAAACACTTGTAGCTGTAGAAAAACCTGTGTCACTTTATCCCAGTACATAGGCAGAACTAGGGGGAATGGAGCCAAGCTGGAAGTGGGGAGATTGAGACTGGGTGGGAGGAGAAAGTTGTTCAGCATGAGAGTGGTGAGAGCCTGGAATGGGTTGGCCAAGGAGGTGGTTGAGGCCCCTTCTCAGGAGATGTTTAAGGCCAGGCTGGATGAGGCTGTGGCCAGGCTGATCTAGGGTAAAGTGTCCCTGGGCATGGCAGGGGGATTGGAACTAGATGATCCTTGTGGTCCCTTCTGACCCTGACTGATTCTGTGTGAAGAAAATATTTCTGCATAGTGAGGATGGGAAACTTCAGAATAGTTATCTAGGAAAGTTGGTGCATTGCCATCCTTGGAGATAACTGAAATGTTTCAGATACAGTCTTGAACAACTTACTAAACTGGAAGGACGTCCATCTAGATGACCTAAGTTCCTTCCAACATAAATTATTGTCTGATCCTTTAAGAAACTTACAGAACAGAGATACTTTCTGGTTTTGGTGTTACAGAATTATGACAAGATTTCCTACTAATAACTCTTCTTAGTTGTTTAGGTTTGGTTTTTTTTGCCCTTTTTAAATTCTATGTCTGCATCATGGATTGCAGAAATAAAGGAAAAGCCCTGGAGTTTTAGGAAAAATCAGTGTAGGATCCACAATGAAAAGAACTGCTGACTGGGGGCCACAGCCCTGGCACAGCATACCATGCATGTATGTACTGGGAAGCAGTACGAGAGGGAACGTGCCATTCCTTACCTTGTTATTCATTGGATAGAGATAATTCTCCAACCAAAGTATGTACTTCAATATTTGTGGTGATCTTAGGTGAGTGATTGGACTTGATCTTAGAGGTCTTTTCCAACTGAAGTGATTCTTTGGTTCCGTTCTTGGTCACTAGCAAACGTTCCATTTGCAAAGCGCAGCATTCCATCCCAAATGTAGGGGCATACGTTTGTTCCATGTACAGTAGAAATGGTGAGCTTTCAATGCCAGTGTCTCAGACCCTCTTCTAAAAAGCTAACATAGAATAATGACTGTCTGTTCAGCCTATTTGAATTATCGACAGCAAGGAGAGATGGGAGTGACTCCACAATTGACTTGATGGTACCCAGCAGCATATTCTTCTCTTACAAGCTCTCTTTGATCTGAGATGATTGCTTTCTCTTTCTATTCTGCAGGGACTCATCTCTAGACCTGGTGGGTTTAGAATGAGTCCCATTAATCTATTATTTTTTTCCCTTTCAGCAATGACAGCATCTTTAAAACAGGTCCCTTTTGTAAGGATTTTAAAGGTTTTCTGTGGCTTTCACTGAAGCCTGACAATTACTAAACTATCAATTAGCCTTGCTACTCTTCCAGACGTTGTGCCATTCTCAGGTTTTTGCCTTCCCTCCAAGGTCTTTCAGGAATGACTTCTCTTGCTTCATTCCTCCCCAGCACTCTCATATCTTTCTTCTCAGAGCTGCTTTCCAGCAGGCTAACTCCTCATCTGTACTGCTGCAGGAAGTTATTCATCCCCAGATGCAGGACTCCACACCTGCCCTTGCTGAACTTCTTGAAGTTGATCTCCACACAACTCTGCAGCCTGTGCAGTCTCACTGAAGAGCCTGACAGGATGTCAGCCACTTCTTCCAGTTCTGTACCTGAACATACACTCTGCTTCAGCCAGGTCCTTGATGAAGATGTTGAAGACTGGACTCAGTCCTGACACTGGGGAACATCACTAAGACCCTGTGCTATAGATCACAACCCTCTGAGCTCTGTCCTTCAGCCAGTTCTCAATCCACCTCACTGTCCATGCATCTAACTCACACTTCCTAAACTTCCCTGTGAGGATGTTGAGGGAGGCAGTGTCAGAAGGCTTGCTGAAGTTGAGGCAGACAACATCCACTGCTCTGCCCTCCTCCACCTAGCTGGTCATGCCATCATGGAAGGCTCTCAGATTGGTTAAGCAAGTGTGATTTCCCTTTGGTGAGTCCATGCTGACTACTCCAGATAATCTTTCTATTCCTTTTCTATTATCAGTTATTTCTCAGTGTTTCCAAAGGACCAATTCCATGGCCAGGGGAAATACACAATATCCTTCATTTTACAATGGAAATGAAGTTATTGTAGCAAAACAATGCTGAGCTTCTACAGTTTGTCTTGGAGCGTTTAGTTGGCTCGGTTACATTTGATTTTATAGGGGAAAGATGCCTGCAAAGTGAGCAAAGAGAGATTTCTTTTGCTGCCAATTGCAGTAACACTTCTGAGGTTTATTAGTTCTCACTGAGGATGGTGGCTCTTTGTTATAGTATGATAGGCTGTAATCTTTTCATCCTGTAGAGTATTTCAGTGCCTTTTCTGCCAACTGTCTTCTGTTCCAGAAGAGTTTTGTACTGAGCAGCGATATGAAATCCAATCCTGTGGCAGCGTGAGGTACAAGGTGCATCTTGTCACCGCTCTTGCATCTTTGGAACATTGCCACAGCAGGACCACATGGGTTTTGATTTAGGCATGTGCTTGAGAAGCACTGCTGTTTTGAGGGACAAAATGTCTCATTATTTAGATAGCATACATCACAGCAGTGCATGCTCCAGAGTCACTTTACTCAATCAACTAATGGTGTTGGCGCCTGTAGCCTAAACTATCATCCTCCTTGAGTCACATCAGAACACGAAAGGATATTGCTAGGAATTTCTGCAAAAGTGCATGTTTCTGGGGGCAAAACAAACATCAATTGGATCATTAAGTAAATAACCCTATGCATTCAGCTGTATTTTGATAGAGAACAATACTTGGAGACCTCCCTTTGTGTCTCCCTAAGTTCAGCAAAACCCCAGGAAAAAGAAAACCATCTCTATAATTAAAATTTATTGTCTCTTTTTAAATGGTGTTTTAAGTCTTAACTCTAAGCAAAAACAAATCAGGGAATAAATCTCATTAGGGGTAATCCATCTTCCTCTGCATCCTTTCTGTGAGATAATCTTGTCACCCTTTCTCCTAATTCTGAACATGTCAACCATTTGGTAATAGCATCCCTTTCCTAAATAATTTTATATTGCCCATCCCATCTGTGCTATGCTGTCCTCAGCACTTCACCACAGAAAACATATTTCATGATAACAGCTCAAGTGGGAGACCACTATGAAAACATGAAGAGCAAGAATCTGTTTGCAGTTGAAATGGAAATGACAATAAAAATTACTTACAGGAATTGCCTGTAGAATACTTTGCAGTTGCACTTCTGCATACAATAAAGATTGATTGAATTCATTGTAATGAATATTCAGCGCTGTGTAATCTGGTTGCAGGAGGGCTCAGACACTCAGGCAAAGCACCTGAGGGACTCCAAGGCTTTCTGTTTCCCTTGACATGCTAGCTAACATGCCTACATTAGCCAGCTCTGCAGTCCAGAGGGACCAAGGTCTGTGTGGTGAAATGCTGTGAGACCTCACAGCCTCACTGGGTGTATTTCAAGACTTGGGACTAGTTTTCGTGTGATTGTGAGCACTGAAGTGATGTTTCTGAGAGCAGAACAGTAATTAATTTGATTTAACTGCTTTTCAGGAGTGTGCCTTCTTGTTTAGTTTCATCCAGAAAGAATTAAATTCCAATGAATTTCTGTTGAAACGTAGAACGTTAGCTCCAAACCCCCTCTGTGGTACAAGCCAAAGTGAGGTAGGTGTGGGATATTCAGATACTGACTATCAGAAGGGCACTCCTGAACTGAACTAAGGTTGCTGTACCATTTCAGGTCTGCCATCACTTCTAGAAAACGAGTCCTGTACAGCTGTGTGGCACAGGGGGTGAGTGTCACACTGTAAGGGATTTTGTTCTTGGTTGTCCTTCACTGCCATATTTGCTTTGGATCAATTCCCCATTACTGCTGATAGGTGCAGCCTCATCTCTATGACAGAGAAGCTTTCACAAGGTTCAGGTAAATATTTGCTCTATTATATGAGTTTTCTGAGCTGTCACAGGCTGCAGTTCCCAAGAGGAGTATTTCTTTTCTTACCAGGGGCTGGATTGGGTCAAGTGAGTTGCAGAAAACTCCACCTTGTTAGTGAGGATGCAGCACTGTGAAGTTAGGTGTTCTGCATCCAGCCTTCCACACTGCCAGATAAGCCAGGAAAATAATGACAGCACATAACTGTATTAGTAAAGCTCATCTTTAGAGCATCTGTGTCTCCTTTAATGACCTTTTCTAAGTTTGCTAGCTGTCAAGATGTCAAGTCATATATGGTGAGGTTCATGCTATGGGCATATGTTTGTTGGCCAAGCCATCTGGGACAAAAGTCTAGTCCCAGGGAGACTTTTGCACTATGACTGGGGGAGGGGGAAAGTTAGTTTCTGGAATATTGCTCTCAATTCTTTCCTTTTATTTGCATTTAAGCTAAGGAAAAAGAGGTATGAAGCTGCTATAGATTTTGTCCAGTATGGCCTCTTTCCAGTACCCAAAAAGGGCCTACAAGAAAACTGAGGAGGGACTGTTTACAAGGACCTGTAGCACTGGGAGAGGGGGCAGTGGTGTTAAACTGGAGCAGAGTAGATTTAGATTGGACATTAGGAGTGAGGGTGGTGGAACACTGGAACAGGTTGCTTAGGGAGGTGGTGGTGGCTCCACCCCAGAGACACTTGAGGTCAGGCTTGATGGGGCTCTGAGTAATCTGCTGTAGTTGGGGATGTCTCTGCTTTTGCTGCAGGGGTGTTGGACTAGATGGCCTGTAGAGGTCCCTTCCAATCCAGTGTATTCTATGTTTGTTCTGGTTGGTTTTTAATTGAATTTCACTTTTCCACGTGCTGACCATGCTGACAGGAAAGGTTAAGCTCCTCCTTATTTTGCTCTGCATTAAGGAAAGCTGGATAGTGATCCCCTCCTTGCTTCTGCTTCTGCCCCAAACCCTGACCAGTGAAAATGGGACCTGTAGAGAGGGAAAGAAATTGTTGGGGTGAGAGATGTGTACTGAGTCAAGCTTTGGATCCAGCGAGTCAGCAGGAGCTGGAGAAAGAGAGATCCCCATTCAGATGTGTGGTGGGGCTTTTCCTTTCCATCTAATGGATGGTACAGGCAGGCTGCTGCCTGCCTTTTAGCTTTATCTGAAGCTGCAAGAGAGGCAGCTTCTGGTTTTTTGAGGGCTGTAGTATGTCTGTGCAAGTAATCATGTTGGTTTCTTTTCCCCCTGAGTTCAGTTGAGTTGCAAACAAATGGAAGTGCATGAGAAGGAACAGGTAATTAAGGTCAGCCCAAACTGACAACATTTTAGGATGCTTTGCTTTTTGGAAATGTAAAGCAAAGCAGGTCAAATAAATCTAATGGAGAAGTTCAGCAAGGGATTTAATTTTCAGCTCTTTTAATCCCCTTCTTTTAAATACTGAAAAAGTAAAAGATTTTTGACTTAAAAAGCCTAAATTATCCCTTTTGGAATTTTGGAGCAGAATGCATTTAGGAACATAAAATTATTTTATCAAACTAATTCTTAATGTGGAGAATATTTCAGTGTCCCTTAAAAAAATACATCTGTGCAAGTTGCTTCTCTTTACCCCTGTTTTTATTTCTTTGATCTCCAGTCCCAACTGTTGTTTTAGTTGGCAGCTGTCATAATTGTTTAAGCCTTTGTTGAAAGCTTAAAATTAATTTCAAATGATATAACTGCATTTGGCAAAGATAGAATCTTTAGAATGGTTTGGATTGAAAGAGACCCCAAAGATTATCTAGTTCCAACTGCCCTGCCATGGGCAGGGACACCTCCTGCTAGACCAGGTTGCTTAAGGCCCCATTCAACCTGGCTTTGAACAGTTCCAGCCTCCACAAGTTCTCTGGGCAACCCATTCTAGTGCCTCATCCCCCTTATGGAGGAACATTTCTTTCTAATGCCTAATCAAAATCTAGTTTCTTCCAGTGTGAAGCTGTTACCTCTCATCTTACAGTTTGTTCACATTAGGATCTTGCTATGTTTTTAATAAAATAAGAGAGTAAGTTAGCAAAGACTGAGGTGACACCTGAAGGACACTGAAAACCTATGGTTAAATATGATCCAGGTGATCCTTGAGCTCCCTTCTGGCCTTGTATTCTATGATCCTAAATAGCTTTGGTATAACTTGAAATATTTGAATGTTTACCTTGATCTGCTCAGATCAGCTGCAGTAAGTTAAACTGCAAAGACAGTGTATTGGAAAAAGCTCCTCAGGTGGAGCTGATGGAGGAGCACCATGTCACTGAGTCCTCCTGAGGCACAAGAAGGTGTGAAGGTAGGATGTTAAATAATTCAATACTGTTGACATTTAGGCTTTCCTAGCTAGGGACAGTCAACAAGAAAGTGTTCCTGATAGAAATTAAGCACCCACTGCTGGTGTTTTCAAGCTCTGCTCAGGGTCTTAAAATAAAGGAAGCAAACAGTGGCCACACAGTCACATTTATGACATTTACTGAAAAATGGCTTGGGCTCCACAAACTGAAAAGATGAAGGAGATTTGGATGCCTCTCTGGCTAGGTCCAGTTCATCTCTCCCTCCATTTGCCCTTTGCATGCAGTAGTCATTTGGAGAGTTAGTTTCAAAAGACAGCCAGGCAACCATGTCCTGTTCTGAGGCTTTCTTATGCTGGTCTTCCTTTGTGAAACACAGACAATGGCAGAAATCTTGATATTGTTTCCTTTGAAACACCAGGTAACACTCTTGAGTTCAGTGTGGAAGGACCAGGCTTAGTGGTACCTCTGCCAGCATTCAGCATCTATGGGAGCAGGTTGTCCTAGGGACTGCCCCATCTCACTGCTAAACAATACAATACAGATTATGACCATTGGTTTGAGGCTAATGGGAATATTTTAATGAGAAAAAATAGATTATAGGCTGTGAAAAGAAAATGATGGTGATGTCCACTTGTAGGTTTGTAGAGATGTATAAAAGCAAGGACAGAAACATAGATAAGACAGTCAGAGTTCTGTCTGTGTTCTCTCTCTGGGCTTGTACTGTTCTGCTTGGATTTGTGTAACCTGAGTAATCATTCTGCTTCTAACCCCCCTTACCAATCCTCCCAACTCACCTTGCAGGTAAGGCAGATTCTGGGATAAGGTAGAGGGGTGGAAAGAAGGTGGAAGGGTGGTTGTGAGCCACTCCTGGGGACCCTGATTTCTGGGAGGGGTATTGTGTTTCTGTATTACCTTTAACTTGCATATAGCTGCAAATATATGTAATACATTGTAAACAACTGCTTGTAAATTGTGCTAAGCTGTGAATGTAAAGCTTCATTCCTTAACTTCCAACAGTTGAGTCTAGTCTGGGTGAATTCATTGGAAGGGGGGGTGAGGGGGGCAGGTAACTCCCAAACCATCACATCCTTAAAGAGGACCATTTTCCAAGGTTTGACCAAATATTATCATAGCAACAACAAAAAGCCCAACCAAACAAAAAAAAAATGACCTCTGTTTTGGCATGTATATTTCCTTTTAAGGAACACAGTGATGGGGAAAAAAGACCAAGAGATTCTATCTACAGTAGTCCTCCCCAGACACTACTCTATTTGCTTTACATATGAATGACTTTAATCACCTTGGGGATGGCTTCTTAGTGCATATTTCTATTTTGCATCAGGAAAGGTTGTGGGGGGGAAAGGCATAAATAAAAACTCCCAAAGGTGGAGAAAGACTTATCGTTTGAACTGAGTAATGATGGAAGGAGCACTGTGGACAGGGAAGGAAAAAAATGCACCAAAAAAGAATATTAAATCAGAAATTATGACAGGGTAATAACGTGAGACTTGTACCTTTTATTATTCATCACTTACTATTATGGAAATGTATGCAGTGGCTCCACTACTATGCATGCAAATTCTTGACCCATTCTTCTGACATTCACCATCTGTGTGATTTTCATTAACCCTGCCTTTTTTAGGTCAGCTTCAAGTGGTTCTGTGCTCTTGCTCAAACTCAACCACAAAAAAAACCCCAAACAAAACAAACAACAAAAAGAGAGAGTGAGAGAGAGGGAAAGTGTGCCCAGCATGATACAGCATCATGGTAGCTGTTATCAGAAAAGCTTGTATGCAGGAAGTGAAACCTGCTGATGTATGCCTGAAGTGCTGAAACCTGAATAATAGATTCCAAACCAAAGCTGACATCTAAGTGAACATCACATCCCACCTAAACATCATGCATTCTTATTGGATCCAGGTCCAGAGCCCTCAGTACAGGATGGGTGTGGACCTAATGGAGCAGGTCCTGAGCAGGGCCATGAAAATGATCATAGGTTTGGAATACCTCTGCTATGAGGATAGGCTGAGGGAGCTGGGATTGTTTAGCCTGGAGAAGGGAAGGCTCTTGGGGAGGCCTAACAGTGCCTTCTGGTACCTGAAGGAGGCTTACAAGAAGGATGGAGAAAGACTGTTTACAAAGGTGTGCAGTGATAGCACATGAGGCAGTGGCTTCAAACTAGAGAAGAGCAGATTTAGATTGGATGTTAGGAACAAGTTCTTTACCATGAGGGTAGTGGAACACTGGAATAGGTTGCTCAGGGGGGTGGTTGAGGCCCCATCCCTGGAGATATTCAAGGTGAGGCTTGACAGTGCTCTGGGCAGCCTGATCTAGTTGAGGATGCCCCTGCTGACTGCAGAGGTGATTGGATTAGGTGACCTTCAGAGATCCCATCCACCCCAGACCATCCTATGATTCTATGGATATCCACTTGCTAGTGGGAAAGATACTTTTAGTATATAACCATTAGCTCATGAGTAAAAGATGAGGCTCAGACAAAATACAATATGCATTTAAGTTTCTTTATTTAGTAGAGTATCAAGGAAAATAGTTACTTGCTGTTTACAATTGATTACCAATATCTGGTCATTAGCAAAAGAAGAATGTAGCTGGGGCAGAACATAGTAATGAGACGTCATAAGGATGCATCCAGCTTTCCTTACTGAGAGACCATTAAGCAGTGCAATCAGATGTCCAACTTTATGTGGAGGTGTGTGATCGATGCCAAATAGATAAAAACACTCCCTTGGTTTCTCCCTGGTCCCTGGCCAGGCTCTGTGAAAATCCAGCAGGAGGGTGAAGTCAGAGGTTCCCACATTTAGAATCGCATAATCTTGTTTATTCGATAATAGCTGCACCCTCTTATGTTGACTTGGGAGACCTTACCTATGAGTGAGTGCACTGTGTAGGGCTTCCCAGTTGCTGGGAAAGGTTCTCCAAATCCTCACCTTACTTGGGGCTCCTCAGTGATTGCAGGGGAAAGTATTGAGGCAATTGGTGATGGATCTTTCTTCATCACTGTAGCTAACCTTACGTAGTAATGATTAGGTGAATTACCTTGATCTATTTTGTCCTTATTACATAATCATTATTAATCCTGTCTGTGCTATTACTGTTTTGCTGGCTTTCTTTTGTTTAGTGCATAAGTATAGATTTACCTCTTTCACCTGATGCTTCTGTCCCTTGTGTTAACCCCATCCATCAGCAATACATAAATTGGCATCATGGACAAGATTCAAAAGATAACTATATTGTGTGAAGGTTGGAATTCGTGCTTAAGCAGATAAAAACCATTTTGATGCTGGAGTTGTTGGGGTTTGGGTTTGTTTATGTTTTGTTTTGTTTTCAGAGGAACCTTTTGATGTTTAGCAGAGGTAGAACTTAGAAAATCCCAATTGAGATGTTTTTTTTTCTGTGATTATCCCACCATTCAACAATACAAGGACCAAGTCTCCCAATAGTATGGTGAGAATGCTGTGTGTAATCAGTTGTGAATTTAGTTTCTTTGCTATTCTGACTCCCAGCATCCTGGTCACATAGCTGCTTATATTTGGAGGGATGTAGTAGAGAGGTAGCAGGTAAGCACCAGCAGTTTCCATCTGCACAATTTTTGAGTGTCTCTGTTGGGAGGGCAGACCTCCCTCCACTGCCTTGCTTTGTGGATCAGGGAATTTAACCTGTCAACTCCAGGGATTTTACCTAGAAGTAGCATTTCCAACCTTTCTGCTGAGGTCATGGTAACAATATTACTATTACCTCTTCAAGTCTTTTAGGATCCTAAACGGTTTAAGTTCTGTGCATGATTTTGAACAGAATTTACATACCTGCCCCATGCTGGTTTGTTTTTTTTCTTGAATCAGTACAATGGAAAGGGCACTGCATGAAAATGACTCACAGGGTCGAAGACAAACACCCCTAAAAGGATTTTTTCTATGTCTTATTCTGTGACTTTTACTAATTTGTTGCTGTTGTTCTCAGGTAGAAGAGCTCACATTCTTTCTAGCCTGTGAACCCCAGTGTCACATAGCTGCTTGTAGAAAGGCTTCCCAAGTTTTAGTATCATAGAGTATTATAGTTCCTTTGATTGGAAAAGACCTTTAAGATCATAGAGTTCAACCATTCTCTAACTCAGCCAAGGCTAATGCTGAGCTGTGTCTCTCAGCAGCACATCTTTGCTTCTTTGAAACACTTCCAGGGATGGGGATTAAATCACCTCCCTGGGAAGCCTGTTCCAGTCTTTGAGAACCATTTTTAGTGAAGAAGTTTCTTCTAACGTCCAACCTAAACCTCCCCTAGCACAGTGTGAGTCCATTTCCTCTCATCCTATCTTTTGCTACCAGGGTGAAGAGATCAACACCCACCTCACTACAACCTCCTTTTAGACAGTTGTAGAAAGCAAGAAGGTCTGCCCTCATCCTCCTCCAGACTAAACAACTCCACTTCCCTCAGCCACTCCTCACAAGACCTCTTCTCCAGACCCTTCACCAGCTTTGTTGCTCTTGTTTGGACCTGCTCCAGTTTTTCTTGGCCCCAAAACAGAGCCCAGTGCTTAAAAAGTGTGACCTCTCTAGAATTTTGAGCAGGAACATTCTAGCTGTATCTTACAGGAACAGTAATGACACTTCCCAAATACATCTACAGAGTCAACACCTACCATACCACAGTGGTGGAGCTGTGTGTGACTCTGGTTTCTCAGAAATGTCAAGTCATTAAGGTGGCTCTGAAATCCTACCCTACAGGAGTTGCTGAGACTTCATAGATTTTTGTCCCACAACGAATTAGGCTGAAAAATAAGCATTCTGAAAGCTCACAAATCCAAACATTCTGCAACCTTGCTCTGCTTAGCTACATGCTTTGGACAGCAATATAGGTAATTAAAAGGCTGTACTGATCAGGCTGAAGTAGAGTATTTCACTAATGTCCTGAGAAAATACATGGGTTCTGCATAGATTCCTGTAGCTTACTTCAGCTGAGAACTTGTGCCAAACATGCAGACTGATGCCAAGAAGATGGTTCTGTTAAAATTGAGAATTGGTATTTTTTTGGTGATGAAGTGTGATGTACTATCAGTGATGGAAGTCTGAGCAGTCCAGAGCGCACCTGAATACTTCAGATCTGCTGAGGGAGTTGGGATTGTTTAACATGGAGAAGAGGAGGCTCAGGGGTGACCTCATTGCTGTCTACAACTACCTGAGGGGTGGTTGTGGCCAGGAGGAGGTTGCTCTCTTCTCTCAGGTGGCCAGCACCAGAACGAGAGGACACAGCCTCAAGCTATGCCAGGGGAGATTTAGGCTTGAGGTGAGGAGAAAGTTCTTCACTGAGAGAGTCATTGGACACTGGAATGGGCTGCCCGGGGAGGTGGTGGAGTCGCTGTCCCTGGAGCTGTTCAAGGCAAGGTTGGATGTGGCACTTGGTGCCATTGTCTAGCCTTGAGCTCTGTGGTAAAGGGTTGGACTTGATGATCTGTGAGGTCTCTTCCAACCTTGGTGATACTGTGAAATCCTAATCATTATTAATTTATTGTTAGGAAACTCAAATAGACATTTGAACCTGCAAGGATACCCTTAAGAATGGAATGTAGCTTTATTTATCTTCCCAGCAGTGCTACTGGGGGAAAAATAGATGGAATGTGCTATGACTGATCATATAATCAGCAAAATTGAAGACTTCTGTAATGCTGTGAATTATTTCCTAGACATAAAGCTCTAAAGGAGTGTGGCTGCCTGGGTCATGCTACAGGAGGGAGTCAGAGATGCGTCGCCAGTTACTTTGGTTGGATGTCTGTATCTACATGCTGAGTCTCTATAGCTGAGTTACCATACTGAGGCATGTTTATTTTTTGTGTTGCTTGCTGGCAGGCAACTCTTCAGAGGAGGCTGAATCTGAAAGGATTCTCAGGACTGAACAGCTCCCTCAAAAACATCAGTGTTTCAGGGAAGTCAGATCTGCAGTGTAGGGTAGGCTGCTGATGCAGTCTCATGATGGTTTGTTTGGGAGCACATTTCCAGCAGGTTAGGATTGCTGCTTGTGGTAGATGCCCTCCTTTAACATTGTGGTAGCTTTCTGTTTCTGAAGAGCAGGTGGGCAGTAAACTTGCTTTGAATAGAAAAGTGCCCCAGATCAGTTACTGAATGGCTGATGTTTAAACATCATCTTTGGTTTTCTGAAACAGTGCTGCTGATGCTATTTATTCTGTCCTAAGCTTTTATTTAATCTTTGGATTTCAATTTGTTCTACTGATGTATTTTCTGAAGCTGATACACAAGCAAGCAGAATTAGCTGTCTAACATGGTGGGTTTCCTTTGGGAGCTGCATCTCTGTGAGAGCAGCTAATGTGAAGCTGTGGAAACCACAGCCCTGTGACTCCTCCTGTGAAGTCAACACCCTTTCACTTTTCCAGTTGGTAGCTTCATTGCCAGTGGGATCCTGTAAACTGCTAGGTTGAGATTTTAGCTTTAGTGTGAAGAGTGAAATCTCATTCTGCTTTACTGCATTATTTCAGGATCCATAATTTCTATAAGATCATAATTTAAAAAGCCACCTTGGCTGAGTGAGCACTAGGAGAGAAACACCTCCATGCCACAAAATTCCTAGGGGAGAGGGAAAATCTTGTAGGGGTTATTTCCAGAACTGGGGATCGAGAGAGAAGAATTTGGGATGTAGCTTGTATGATAGTAGTAATAGTAGATAGTAGCTGAACATGAGCCAGCAGTGTGCCCAGGTGGGCAGAAGAGCCAGTGGCATCCTGGCCTGTATCAGGAACAGTGTGGCCACACCTTGAGTGCTGTGTCCAATTCTGGGCTCCTCAATTCAAGAGAGATGTTGAGGTGCTGGAACGTGCCCAGAGAAGGGTGATGAAGCTGGTGAGGGGCCTGGAGCACAAACCCTATGAGGAGAGGCTGAGGGAGCTGGGGGTGTGCAGCCTGGAGAAGAGGAGGCTCAGAGCTGACCTCATTGCTGTCTACGACTACCTGAAGGGAGGCTGTGGCCAGGTGGGGTTGGTCTCTTCTGCCAGGCAACCAGCAACAGAACAAGGGGATACAGTCTCAAGCTGTGCCGGAGAAAGTATAGGCTGGATGTTAGGAGGAAGTTGTTGGCAGAGAGAGTGATTGGTATTGGAATGGGCTGCCCAGGGAAGTGGCGGAGTCGCTGTCTCTGGAGGTATTCAAGAAAAGACTGCATGAGGCTTTGTACTCTGAGGTTGTTTAAAGAGCAAAATCATCTTTGCATGCAAAGGTGATTCTTGGCAAAGTTTAATGTTGCCTCAGTGCCTCTCTAACTTCTGCTGCTACCAGAGCAGGATAATAAAATGCTCTTGCAGATGAAGAGTGCAGCTGCAAAAAGACCTGTATTTGCACTTGAAGTGTCAGTAGAAGTTGTTCCATTATATCATGCCTCATGAAATGTTAGGCTAGTGGGTTTGGGTTTTGACAAATTTGCCTCTTAGCTGCTCAAATATGTCTTGTTAGCAAATGGAAATGTAACTAAAAGGGGTCTTAGTATTGAAAGAGTTCAGCTACTAGTTGCAAGGGGCCAGTTCTCACTGTATTCTTTTGTGCTGCATGTAGGGAGTGTACAGGGAACAAATAATCATCCCAGTGAAGAGTTACAGTTAGAATCTCACCGGATGGTGTAATGCTGATGTTACAGATAGCTGACTTTCTTTCTGCTAGTAGTTGTTAATGGTGTGCTGTGCAGTTGAAGAGGACAGCAGAGGTAGGTGTGAAGGACACTTTGCTGAAAGTGCTTGCCAGCCACTGTACACAGCCAAATCGTAGTCCCCAGACAAGTATGTTATATACCTGGCAGGATCTGAACTCTCCATTCTAGTGGGTGTTGTTGATATACATACTATACCTTATTCTGCATATTTAGGTGCTAACCACTCAATGCTAGACCTCCTTCTGTTATGGTTGGTTTCTCAATCCATTTAATTCTTCTGTGAAATGCAGATTTGTAATTAGTTTTGCAGAATCATGAATGGCTTCTAACTGGAAGAAGCTAGATTTGGATTAGACATTAGGAAGAAAATCCTCATGTGAGGGTGGTGAGGCACTGGAAGAGAATCATAGAATCAACCAGGTTGGAAGAGACCTCCAAGATCATCCAGTCCAACCTATCACCCAGCCTTATCCAATCAACTAGACCATGGCACTAAGTGCCCCATCCAGTCCCAAAGTAATCGTGCAGGTTCCAAGCCTGGAAGCATCCATCCCCACTGCTGTGGCTGGCTGCTGTGCTGCATCAGGTGTCCTATAGTTCTAAAAGCTCATGTCAGTTGTACTGATATTTTAAGGAGAAATGACTCTTCTGGCTCTGCTCTCTGATGCTGACTGTATGAACAAGAAGCAGGAGAGGATGAGCAACTTGAGCTTTTAACTGTAGTGAAGCAGAAATGAGAAAATGTGGAACAGATTGTAGCATCAAACTAATGGAGAGAATGTTGGAAGAGTAAAAGCACAGATAAGGACCATGGGGGGTCATAGTCATGAAGCAGGGTGTGAAAAAAGACTGCCAGAGAGCTGCTTTTCCTTAGAAGTATGATGGCTTTTAGCTGTCTGCCTCCAAGATGGAAAAAAGCTGGGGCTTGAAAGCTATGGCAGATCTAGACAGTGACTTGAGTTTTGATCAAGGCTCAGTGAAAATGGATAATGACGAGGAGAAATGCAGCTGATGACACAGGCTCAGATCTACTGACTTGAGAGCAGGGCCAAAGCCATAGGAAGACAGGCCCATGAATAAACATCCTTAAGATGTCAGGGGAACAATAACAAGACGGCTACTGGTGATTACCTTTAGGTGCATATTGAAAGGTTTGGAGGTGCGAGTCACTTGTCAGCTATGTGACCGTGAATGCAGGTGCTGACAAATGATGCTGTGTGCTATCCCAAAATCTGAACAGCAAAGCTAAGCTATCTCCTGGGTTTGATTACATAAAGAAACGTTTACTGATTGATGTACTGTGTGTCGTGCCTAGGAAAAGAGGTGTCTGCTCCTCTAAAGAGCATCCTGATATATATGCACCAAGGCTATCAACCTGTCTTGCATAACGGATGAGTAGGTAGAGCATATTAATCAGATGACAGTGGAAATGATAGAGCACTTATTAATTAGACCACAGCCATTGGGTCATTTAATGAACTCTTCTCTTTGTCAAGGAGCCAGAGGCAAGGTTGCAACCAACAAGAATATTTAGGTTGTAAGACTGGGATGAAGAGGAAGAAGAGGCTTTTCCAGGTGGACTTGCTGAATAGGGTCTGTACCTCGAGAGTATAGTCAAAGGACAGGGGACAAAACTCCCAAACAATTCATGTATCACAGATGGGTTTGGAGTACAAGCTGCTTGCAAAATGGATCCATGTGAAATACTCTGAAATAGAAGTCAGCTGGGCCAGGTGCAAGAAGTAGTTTTGCATAGGGAGGGAAGAAAAGCAAAGCTTTTAAGAAGCACCTTATCTTTGTAAACTCAAGCTGAGCCTAATCGTCTAAGTTATCAGGGGAAGTACAAATAGGGATTCAAAGGACAGTACAATGCTGTAAACATGTAGATTATGTGCTACAGAAGTTGGGGGATGTGTTTTCTCAAGGAGGAAGGAAATGCATCTGTTATCACATCTAAACACTGCCATTAATAAAGGGAGGGGGGAAAAAAGTCCTTGAATTAAGGTCAAAATCCAGAGAAAAGCTGCTAGTTACAAACAAGAGCTGAGTGAGATGTGAAAATGGGAAATAACAGAGGAATCTCATATCCTGAAGGAAGGACAAGGACAGGTAGTGATGTCCTAACCCAGGTGGCTTCCTGGTAGGTAAATGTGAATCCAACCTATGCATATTTGATGAAGGTCTAAATTTGCTCATTTGCCACATCTGTGTCCTAACTGCTTTTCATGAAGGGACCTTAGTGTATCCCTCTGACCAGAAGGGTCAATGCAGGGCAGCAGGAAATGTGGGTTTTCCACACCTAGAGCTCAGAATAATGCCATCAACTCAGGGGATATAGCTATTTTTCAGCATGCAGTTTCTCTGGCCCCACCAGGAATGTAGACAGACATGCTCAGGTGGCACTGTGATTTTTGGTGAACAATAAGAAGACCAGCTACATATGATCAGCACTTTCCCCCCCCCTTGAGTTTGGAATTTGATTAGGAAGGAAGGTGAGATCAACCCCTAGGTAGTATGTGCAGGCTCTAAGTGGATTTTGTCCCTTGGACTTAAAGGCAAGAGGCATATAAAGCACATGATGGAATAATGTCTGGATGCAATGCCAGACAGGTTAGCACAAATGGAGAAAGAAGACAGATGTATGCATTCTATTTCATTTTTTTCTGTTTGGGTAGCTCTACCAGGCAGTTTGTATCTAAGTTCTTGGAAGTGGCATCACTGCTTCCAAAATAAACAAAGAGATCAGCACCACTGCTGATGGTGCCAGATTTTCCAAGCCATTTGTACTCCAGACAGATGCCTCCAGCAAGGTGAAGGAACTGCGTTATGGTGATAGAATGCTTGAGTACACTTTTAAATACAATATTAGCCTTAAGCACAAAGCTATCAGCATGAGAGGAAGCATATTCAGTGATTGAGAGGGCATCCTTGCTAGCTGGTGGGAAATTAGAAGCCTGAGTCTGTATTTACTAAGCACTTGCTTGCCTTTGATGGATTCTATGTACCACATCATCTTGGGTAAAGGGCTTCAACTGTAAATTACTGCCACCATTAATCACCCCACAACTCTTCCTTTTCATTTGGGCATGGCCTTTGGGAAGGTACAAACACAGTTTTCTCTTCCTCACAAGGAAGACCCTCGCCATGTGTTTGGGACACGGGGAAAGTTGCAGAAATAAATGAAGAAGCCTGTATTAATGCTTCCAATACTTCCAGTAGAACTGAGTATGTCTTTGGTCTCTCCCATGGGGAGCACTGCCCACTGAAGTAGATCGTCCAGCCAGGACAAAGCAAGCTCTGGTTTGAAGGGAAAAAGGACCTCTGGGAGAAGAGGAAAATAGAAATCTCCCATAAGCTTGGATACAGCCAAGAATAAAAGGACAGAGATGTCTGGGCAGATACCAGAGGCAGCCTCATGGGGAATGTAAGCCTGAAAGAGACAACCTGATATAGGCTAAAGCTATGCATGATGTTAAGAAAAAACTGACAGTGGCATGAAATATCAGCTGAGTCCCACAGAGATGGTCCTGGTGAGACAAAACCCTCATGATCTCAGAGGCCTTCTACAATGGGCAGTCTGCAGTGCTGATGTACTTTAGGTGATAAACAGCAGTAATAGCTCTGCTTACTCCATGCTGTTTGTAGGACAGATGCCCAGATGTTGGCACAGCATTTGTACAAGGCTGCATGGCCCTCACTGTGCTCGTTCGCCTACAGCTGAGACTGAAGTGAAAGCAAAGAGCAACTGGAAATTTGGCTACGACATGTAGTAACTTTACAAAGCTAAAAATAGGTCTTGGCCTTGGGAATAACGAAGCATTCCTCACAGCCACTGTGTGTCACAGAGAAAGGTAATGGCACAGATGAAAAGACAACCTGTGGTGCCTCGAGAAAGTAAGAAGAAACTGCATGTTATGCAAAACCACATTTGCCCTAGAATGTGATGGGTAGAAATTACAAGGAGAGTATTAAGCAATTGCAGAAAAACTCTGCTACAAAACACCAGATCTACAATGCCTTTAATCTGCTGTCTCACCTCCCAGGCTCCATGCTTCTCAGGGCTATTTACAGTCTGGAATTTACCATGGGGACCTTAACATTCAAACTATGTGGCACAACCTTGGAGAGCCCTGTCTCTGTAGTGTTCCTTGAAACACTAGATACAGTGTTGGTCTTTGCAGAGTTAAAACTACTTTGGCATCTACCACACTTTTTTTGCTTGTGAACCATCAGGCTTAGTAAGAGAAGATGTTCTGCCACAAATCAGCATTTTTTTTTCTTGCAGATGTTTGCTATTTGCTGCTGCTTAATTCCCTTATTCTCAGTTCTTTTGCCTTGCATAGCTCTCAGTTTGCAGTTTGTCTCAACTCTTTCTGCAGGGGTAGCTTGGATTGTCGATATAGTTGTGTCTGGGGCACTCAGTTATTTATGGGTTCAGAACACCAAGTTGTAGGGTCTTGGGGTATAGATTTTCTGCTTCAGATGAATGCATGGCATCTCTTGCTGGAATATGTTTCTGTGTTAAATGTACAGAGTTAAAAGGATAAATATCACAACCTTCTTTACGGAGAGAGCAATTTGCCATTGGAATGGGCTGCCCAGGGAGGTGGTGGAGTCACTGTCCCTGGAGGTGTTCAAGAAAAGACTGGATGAGACACTTAGTGCCATGGTCTGGTTGACTGGCTAGGGCTAGATGCTAGGTTGGACTGGATGATCTTGGAGGTCTCTTCCAACCTGGTTGATTCTATGATTCCTCTTTGAATGTCATTTCAAAGGCAGAATATTTAAGGTCATGGGCAGCATAGTTTTCCTTACAACAACCATGTCGTCATTTTACTGTAGAAGAAACAAAAAATGTGCTACATTCTGCTACACTTGTAAGTTACATAACACCCCACTCACAAACATGTTCAAGGGGACAAGATGAATGCTTGGCAAATGGAGTGTTCCTCTTGGAAGAAAGTAAATTACGGGGATGGGAATCTGGACCCTGATGTTGCTGCAGAGGAAGAACTCTGTAAAGCAGAGATGAGCCTTGTGGTCACCAGGGTATTTGTATGAAGTACAACATCCTGCTTCATTTCCAGTCTTTGTACCTTGAGGGTGGTGGAGCACTGGAATGATTTGCCCAGGGAGGAGGTTGATACCCAAACTGTGTCTAGGTAGGTTTAGACTAGATATTAAGAAAAAATTATTTCACAGCAAGAGTGGTCAGGCATTGGAATGGACTGCCCAGGGAGGTGGTTGAGTCACTAACTCTGGGTGTGTTTAAAAGTTGTTTGAATGTGATGCTTGGGGATATGGTTTAGGGTGAATCTTGTAGAGTAGGGTTCTAGGTTGGACTTGGTGATCCTGAGGATCTTTTACAACCTGAATGCTTTTGTGATCTCTATTTCTGTGATATTCAAGGTGCAGCTCAACAGGACTCTGGGCAACCTGCTCTAGTTGAGGATGTCCCTGCTTACTGCACATGGTGTTGGACTAGACAACCTTCAGAGGTCCCTTCAAACCAAAACTATTCTATGATTTTATCTCAGAGGACACCATTCATCTACTTTTACTTACCTCCTCCTTGGCTCCAGGCTTGGCATTCCATTCCCCACACAATTTACATGGAAATTAACCTTTACACATTGAAGTGAATCCATGTCAGTGGAAATTATGTGGTCTGTTTATTGCCCAGTAGCTAGAGGCTTTTGAGCAGACCCTGGAAGACATTCAAGAACAACTAATTTCCTGCCCTTTCTGTAAGAGCAGATCCTTTCCTGAAGCTCTTCTGCAAGGAGTCAGCATGGATTTTAAGATCTTATGAAATGTTACCCATGCATCTGATTTTCTTTTTTGTCTGAAACTACAACAAAATGTATTAAAAAATTGAATAATTAAGCACTCCCTGACGTTTAGGAAATAGGTAAATCATGAAAGAAACCCCAAGGCCTTAATCACTAGCTGCATAGGAGATACCTGCAGCAGGTAGCAGCTCCCTGAGGGATTGCTTTAACCTATTTGCATTCTTCCACCAAGTAGTGAGTTTAATGGATAGGGTCCTTTCAGATGGGCAATCACAAAAATGTGGTCTGTATTTTCCTGACAGAAAATTGCATTTCTTTTGCCTAGCAGAAAATTTGCCTTAGGAAATTCTGATGCTTTTGCATAAGTGATTTTTTTTTTTTTTTTCCCTGTCAGAGTGTCTCTCAGAAGCAACATTTCCCACTGGTTTTACAATCTAGGTACATTTTTGAGCAAATTGTTCTTCTTCACTCGTTTATTTTCAGTTAGCATGCTGCTCTGGCAGCACAGCCTCTCCTTAGGTAGCCTGGGGAACAGGTGGAGACCGTAATTCCTCTGTCTTCCGTGCTTCCAGATTGTTCTTTGGGTAAGGTGACTTACAGATGCTTTTGTTCTATATCTGACTAATTTGGGAAAAGGTTTGTGATGGTTTGGGTGTTTCCCATGCCGCCCCCCCCACTTTAGAAATCACCCAGACTAGACTCAGCTGGCTCTGGAAATATGAATGAAGCTTCTATTTACAGCTAGCACAATATGCAAGCTAACTGTATATACTGTAAATATACAAGGTAAAAGGTAATACAGAAACACAACAGCCCTCCCAGAAACCTGAGTCCCCAAGAGGGGCTCTTAATTGTCCCTTCACCTTCCCCCTGCCCCTCTCAACCTTACCCCAGTCCCAAGGAAGAATGGAGGTTTGGCCAGGGGTTTAGGAAGCAAAGTGGATTAGTCCAAAGTGGAGGGTGAGGTTAGAGAGTAAGATGCAGCTCAGCCAGCAGCCCAAGTGAGAGTGGTTATCTGTGTTTTTATTTCTTGTTCCTATACATCTCAGCAAGCCTATGAGGGAAGTAGACATCACCATTGATTTCCTTTTACAACCTGTAATCTAGTTTTTCTCACCAAAACATTCTAGCCTGCTTCAAACTAGCACACTCAGATGTATATTTCTGAAGATGTATTTACAAAGAGTTTTGCAGAGGAAAGTCCTTCCTACAGTGCTGCAGCCTTGTGAACATAAGCAGTGCTGAGCTGTGTGTTGGCTACTCCTCATTCTCTTGGACAGAGTCTCTGAGCAGAGGCTGGCACTTGGTCATAATCCTCCCTTTGTAATGAGAGGGAAGCTTTGAGAAAAGACTGTGTTCAAATCTGAAAACTATAGTAAAACAGAGCATTGGCTTGTTTTGGTTTACACCACTGGAAATGGTAACAGAGAAAGCTATAGCTACAACCTTAAAATTTTGACTATGCTCAGCCCTCAGATTTTTTGTCCTTAAATTCCCAGTCATAAAATGTGGAAAAACCAAATGTAGATGTCAGTGAGGACTAGCATCAAGGTCCTAACTTTGGTATTATCTACTCTTCACAATCAAGTTCATATCAGACTTTTGGTATCACTTAAGTAGATACTTAAAACAAATGTTTAATGCTCTTATGCACAGGGTTTGTATTCAACAGCTCTGTGCTCAGTGGACCTTGAAATTAATCAAAAACCATCATTCATCCTCATTATTTCAGACAACCTCTTTTGCTCCTTACTCTCTTTGATTCTTTAAACATTCTCCATTTGTCAAGACATGTTGTTGTGAAGTCTGAATTCATTAATCAGGAAGATCATGTCAACCATCTGTGAAATACTCAGGGGTGAATATTTTACTGTCCTCTAGAAAATCTTAACATTATGGTGGTTTGGGGTACATAGATGTTTGCAGTCCCATCAGGTTGCAGGCGAGAGGTGATTCCATTTGCTTTCACTTCCCCTGGGTTTGGCAGGGGAAGTATCTCTGGTAAGGATTCAGGAGAAGGATAAAGCTCACATGGTGCTATCATCTGTTCTGCTAGAAGAGAGAGGGTGGGAGAGGCACTTCCTGCACAGGTCCAGAACCTGGAGCTAGGCAGTGAGAACACAAGGGTTATTATTTAGTGACATGGTTTAGTTGATTGGATAGGGCTGGGTGCTAGGTTGAACTGGATGATCTTGGAGGTCTCTTCCAACCTGGTTGATTCTGTGATTTATGGTCTTGATGTACAGAACTTTTGTACTCTAACTGAAATCCAGCCCAGGTTTCCCATGCCTCTTTCTTTCCAGAAGTTAATCACAGAATGTTGGTGGTTGGAAGGGACCTTCAGAGGTCATCAAGTCTAACCCCCTTGCCAAAAGTAGGATCACCTAGGGGAATCTTTCTTGGGCATTAGAACCACTCTGTCTCTCCATGCACAGTCTGCCTGCTCTGATGGGGAAAGCTAAGTGCACTCTCAAAAATATCCAGGTCTGTGTTAGCTTATAGATTGCTAAAGAAGAGTTCAGACAAGGACTTTGTGGGATATCTGCATAGTCCTGAATTGTAACTGGAAACAGAATCTTGAGCCAACCAAATGGTCCTGTGCTAGGAGTGCTGTAATTAGGACTGTTGCTAGATACTTGGCTTGTGGCTGCTGTAAGACCAGGGGACAGACTTGCATCGTCTAACTTGAGTTTCTGAGGCCTTCATTTTAGAAACACAGTCATCCCTTTCTAATCACAATTACAGAGAGGCAAACAAAGGCTCATTCTGGACTACACTCTAATCACTGCCTGTGGCAGCAGCTTAATGTATCCAAAATCCTAATTAAAGTGAACCTGAGCTCAACTTGGCCAGCATCTGAAAAGAGTGGTGAGCAATAAAGCTGGCTTGCCAAACATCTCCAGACTGGTAAATACAAATACAGGCTTGGTGTTTTCCAGTTTCCCAGAATGCAAAACTCGCTGCATCAAAAGCATCACTTACCAGGGAGACCTCTTCCACACATCTAGTGTGACAAGCGGGACCAGGAAACTCATCATCCCCCTGTATTCAGCACTTGTGAAGCCAGACCTTGAGCATTGGGCTCAGTTTTGGGGCCCTCACTCCAAGAAAGACATTGAGGTGCTGGATTTGGTCCAGAGAAGGGCAACAAAGCCAGTGAAGGGTCTGGAGAACAGGTCTGCTGAGATACAGCTGAGGGAACTGGAGTTGTTTAGTTTGGAGATAAGGATGCTGAGGAGAGACCTTCTGGCTCTCTACAACACTCCAATCTCTTTTCAGGGAGAGGTGGGTGTTGTTCTCTTCTCCCTGATAACAAGTGATAGGAAAAGATTAAATGGCCTCCTATGAGGAGAGGTTGAGGGAGCTGGGCCTGTTTAGCCTGGAGAAGAGGAGGCTCAGGGGTGATCTTATTACTGTCTACAACTACCTGAAGGGACATTGTAGCCAGGTGGGGGGTGGCCTCTTCTCCCAGGCAACCAGCAACAGAACAAGGGGACACAGTCTCAAGTTGTGCCAGGGTAGGTATAGGCTGGATATTAGGAAGAAGTTCTTCACAGAGAGAGTGATTTCCCATTGGAATGGGCTGCCCAGGGAGGTGGTGGAGGCACTGTCCCTGGGGGTCTTCAAGAAAAGACTGGATGAGGCACTTAGTGCCATGGTCTAGTTGATTGGTTAGGGCTGGGTGATAGGTTGGACTGGCTGATCTTGGAGGTCTCTTCCAACCTGGTTGATTCTATGATTCTAAGTTGCATCAGCTGAGGTTTAGGTTGGCTATTAAGAAAAACATCTTCACTGCAAGAGTTCTCAATCACTGGACAAGGCTTGTGTGAGAGTGGTGGTTGAATCCCTATCCCCAGAGGTGTTGAAAAGAGGCAGAGATACGGTGCTGAGGAGTGTGGTTTAGCACCAGACTTGGTAGTTAGATAATGATTAGACTCAATGATCTTAAAGGTCTTTTCCAACCAAACCAATTCTGCCCTATGTTCCCTTTTTGTGGATTCTGCCCTAAGTTCTTTTCATGTTACTGAAAACCACACAGACGCTCTGAGGAGCCACACGCGTGCTTAGCCAAAGGGTTAGTGTCCTGCACTGCTTAGCATTTAACCACCACGTACACAACTAGGTAGAAATAGTTGACATTTATCAGGGATCTCGAGGTACAGTTCAGTTGTTGGATGTCATGGTAAATAGAGTCTCGGGAAGGAAAAATCAGACGTGGGATGAATGTGAGGGGCATGGCTGGCCTCGTACACACACACAAGCACACAGATATAGGTACATAAAAGCAAACTGAATTTTTAGTTCACTTTTTTTAGTTCATAGAATTGTAGAATCATTGGGGTTAGGAAGGACCCCTGGGATCATCAAGTCCAACCATTGACCCTGCTCTACAAAGTTTACCCCTAAACTGTATCCTCAAGCACCACATCTAAATGACCTTGAAATACATCCAAGGATGGTGACTCAACCACCACCCTGGGCAGCTTGTTGCAGTGTCTGACCACTCTTTCTGTGAAGTTTTTTTCCCCTCCTAATTTTCAGTCTAACCCTACCCAGTTGCAGCTTGAGGCTATTCTCTCCTATCACTTATTACCTGTGAGAAGAGACTAGTGCCAACCTCTCTACAACATCCTTTCAGGGAGTTGTAGAGAGTGATCAGGTTGCCACTTAGCTGCCTTCTCTTCAAACTAATCAGCCCCAGCTCCTCCAGTTGCTGTTCATAAGATCTATTATCCAGGCCCTTCACCAGCTTTGTTGCCCTCCTCTGCACTTGCTCCAAATTTCATGCAAGGTATGAAGTTTATCTTGGCCCTGATGAACACCCATATTTTTGTTTAGTCCTTTTTAACATAATTCTCCTCATTTAACCTTATAGACACTTATTCTGTAGTTCCTGGGTTGTTGGCTGCTTTCTCAGAAGAGGTAGATAACTGTTTACTGCATTACAGGAAACTGTTTCCTATGGTGCATTTTGTGCTTTAGGGGAATAAAAGTATATTTGGAGGAAGCTGGATACCTTTGAGTGTTCCTGGGCCATCCTTTGGAGAGCACACTGATTTACAGAGAAACACTGTGCATTTCAAAATGATCCTCACTAACAATGTTTGATTTTCAAAGCTTGCTGAGAACAGAATCAGTGAAAGTCTTGTTCAGAATAGGCTGGGGAGTCAGAGAGTGAAAACTGCCAAGCCCAAGGAATTCTGAGACGTGCAAAAATGAAAGGCTTTTTTTGGTGGAAAAAGTGGCATTTGTTCTCATGGTGATCTGCCCTTTTTACCTGGCAAATGTTTTCAGTGAAAATGTTTGGTATAGTGATATTAAATGTAGTGATTCTATAGAATTGTCTCATTATGGCACAGCCATTGGACATTGAAATACTGGGACATAAGCCATGGACAGGAGAGTGCACAAGCTCAGTAAGTGCTGATAAAATAGAAGGTTGGAATGACCTTAGAGAATGGTGTAACAAATACAAGCAAAGGTAAGGCTGGAGCCTGTGGTTTTCACCTATCTCTGCTGACTTAGATTGCTTAGCCACAATGTGTGTGTTGCTGAGAGAATATGAAGAATGGCTACGCTAATTAGTATGTAATTTCTAATGCAACTACATGTAACCAATTACAGTTTAATACAATTTGTAGCCTGCTGATGAAAAGTATAAACCCACATGTTTGGCATGCAATAAATGGATTGGATTGGAACTTGCTTACGTTAAGCATTGCCCTGCCTCTGCTTCTGATGCCCACAGTATTGAAGCCCGTGGCACATATACCCGAGAGAAATCTTCTGTGCTTCTGAGCACAGTGCACAGTTACAATGATTAAGTAGAACAGAGCTACTGATGCTGTTAATAACTGGCTTTGAGCTTTGTTTCAAGGTAGAAATGATAATCCAGCCTGTTATGAGAGGCATGGAAGTTCAACTTTTGTATTCTCTTTTTGTCTTACTCAAAGTCATTGTTGCACAAGGGAGTGTTAATGTTATGAGTAATTCTAAGTATTTGGTTACATCAGCCCAACAGCTCAGAATTATGCAACCTTTCAAAATTGGGACAGGAATTCAGATGGGGATTCCTTCAGAAATTCTCCTCTAATCTCATCTTTAATAGCATCTGTCAATCTGCTGAAAGAAGCTTAAGATCAACTTTAGGCATTCAAATAACCTCAAAGAACATGTCTCTTTTCACAGCATTAGACACATTAATGAGAAATGAGACAAAGTCTGTTAGAGATTTCCCTCTTGGAAGTGTGTTCTCATTATTTGTTCAGGCCTGTTTTAAATGATTGTGTGTGATTTCTGGGTCCTGCTTCGAGGCTGAATATTAGCTAGAGAGCCTTTGGGGATCTTGATGCTGTATTCTGTGATTGTTCTGCTGGAGAGCTTTTGTGGTACACAACCCCATCTTCTTTCACCAACCTCATATTTTCGTACCATTCCTGTTTTCATAAAGAAGTTTTTCATTTGAAACTTGGCTAATAGCCTTCTCTTAGCCTGGAGAAGAGGAGGCTCAGGAGTGACCTCATTGCTGTCTACAACTACCTGAAGGGAGGCTGTAGCCAGGTGGGGGTTGGTCTCTGCTGCCAGGCAACCAGCAACAGAACAAGGGGACACAGTCTCAAGTTGTGCCTGGGGAGGTCTAGGCTGAATGTTAAGAGGAAGTTATTGGCAGAGAGAGTGATTGGCATTGGAATGGGCTGTCCAGGAAGGTGGTGGAGGTCAGAGGATCACAGGATATCAGGGGTTAGAAGAGACCCGAGGAGATCGAGTCCAACCCCCCTGCCAGAGCAGGACAATACAATCTTACACAGATCACAGAGGAGCACAACCAGGCAGGCTTTAAAAGTCTCCAGAGAAGGAGACTCCACAACCTTTCTGGGAAGCCTGTTCCAGTGCTCTGGAACCCTTACAGGAAACAAGTTTCCCCTTGTGTTGAGGTGGAACCTCCTGTGCTGCAACTTACACCCATTGCTCCTTGTCCTATCCCAGGAAGCAGTGAGCAGAGCCTGTCCCCCCACTCCTGGCCAGCCCTCAGATACTTATAAACATTTATCAAATCCCCTCTAAGTCGTATTTTCTCTGGACTAAACAGCTCCAGGTCTCTCAGCCTCCTCATCAACCATGCTCTCCAGTCCCCATATCATCCTCATAGCCCTCTGCTGGACCATCTCCAGCAGAACCCTGTCCCTCTTAAACTGGGGAGCCCAAAACTGAACACAGTATTCAAGATGAGGTCTCACCAGGGCAGAGTAGAGGGGGAGGAGACCCTCCCTTGATCTGCAGGACACACTCTTCCTGATACACCCCAGGATCCCATTGGCCTTCTTGGCCACAAGGGCACATTGCTGTGCCATGCTTAACTTGTTATCTACCAGGACCCTCTGGTCCCTCTCCACAGGACTGCTTTCCAGCAGATCACCTCCCAGCCTGTACTGATGGAGTTTATTATTCCTCCCCAGATGCAGGACTCTGCACTAGTTCCTGTTGAACCTCATCTGGTTCCTCTTTGCCCAGCTCTCAGTCTGTCCAGGTCCCATTGGATGGCTGCACAGCCTGCAGCTGTTTCAGCCAAGCCTCCCAGCTTGGTGTTGTCAGTAGCCTTGCTGAGCAGACTCAGTCTGTCTGTGCCCTCATCAATGTCATTGATGAATATGTTGAGCAGGACTGGCCCCAGCACTAATCCCTGGGCGACTCCACTGGTCACAGCTCTCCAGCTGGACCTGACACCATTGATCATCACCACTCTGAACTCTATCTTGCAACCAGTTCCTAATCCACCTCACTGTCTGCTCTTCCATCCCACACTTCCTCAGCTTGCTCACTAGGATGTCATGGGAGATGATGTCAGAGGCCTTGCTAAGGTCAAGGTAGACTACATCCACTGCTCTCCCTGAATCTACCCATTCAGTTATGCATGACTTCCCCTTGGGAAATCCATGCTGACTGCTTCTGATAACCTTCTTCTCTTCCATGTGCCTTGAGATGCCCTCCAGCAGGAGCCACTCCATCATTTTTCCAGGGGTGGAGGTGAGGCTGCCTGGTCTATAGTTTCCTGGAACCTCTTTCTTGGCCTTTTTGAAGACTGCAGTGCCATTGGCTCTCCTCCAGTCCTCAGGCACCTCTCCTGTCTGCCACCATTTGGCAAAGCTGCTGGAGAGTGGTAGAGCAATAGTATCAGCCAGTTCCTTCAGCACCCTTGGGTGCATCTCACCAGGGCCCAGGGACTTGTTAACGTTTATTTTGTGTAACTGATCCCTAACCCAGTCTGCACTGACCAGTGGGGAGCATTCCCTCCAGGCTTCCTCTCCTTCATCCAGGGTCTGGCGTACATAGGGGAGTTCAGCCTCAGGTGTAAAGTCTGGAGCAAAGAAGGCATTCAGCAGCTCTGCCTTCTCTGCATCCTCAGTTATCAAGGCTGCCTCCTCATGCAGTAGTGCCCCCACACCTTCCTTGTCCTTCCTTTTTCTACTGATGGATTTGAAGAAGCCTTTTTTCTGTTTTACTTCCTTTGCCAGCATCAGTTCCAAGAGGCCTTTGGCCTTCCTTGTTGCTTTCCTACAGGCCCTGACTACTTCTCTGTAGTTCTCCCAGGTGACCAGTCCCTTCTTCCATGAATTGTAAGATTCCTTCTTCCCTGAGATTTCCTTCAGGAGCTCCTTATTCAACCGTGCAGGTCTCCTAGCACACCTACCTGATTTTTTACTCAGGGGAATACACCTAGCTTGGGCTTGGAGGTATTCAAGAGAAGCCTGGGTGAGGCACTTAGTGCCATGATCCAGTTGTTTGGATGGGGCTGGGTGCTAGGTTGGACTGGATGATCTTGGAGGTTTATTCCAGCCTGGTTGATGCTATGATTCTAAGACATCTCTTCTCATGTGCTTTTTATTATCCAATATATGAATGGTTGGACTTGATGATCTTAAAGATCTCTGACAAATAATTCCTATGGTTCTATTTTTTGCCTCTTTCTTTAAGTGTCTTCACATCTTTCTAATCCAAGTTGGCTGATTCTTTAAAATGTGTTATTTCATGGTTTATCATCCTGGGCACTGCTGGACTTTGCAGTTCTGCTTTCCAAAATGCCTGTCAACAAAACCATCAACTTGGAAAGCTGCTGGGAAATCCATGCCAAAAGTCACCTCCACTGGACTGGAGGACTAAGTACAAGATTTAGTAAGGTGCTATGGACCTGCTGATAGTTTTTCCATATTAGTCAGTAATGTTAATTATTGTGAATGAAGCAGGGACCACCTGCATTTTGAAATGATTTGTTAGTCATATGGGGTGACAGTCTGGTAAATCCCTTAGAATTCATTAGTTTGCTTATAGCTGATGAACCAAAATGTGTCTTGAACTCCTTATTTAAATATACTTGCAGCAATGGGCCTTAGAAGAGAGAAAGTCACAGAATGAGTCATAGAATGCTTTGAGTTGGAAGGAACCTTAAAGATCATTTAGCTCCAACTCCCCTGCCATGGCCAGGGACAGCTTCCACTGGGCCAGGTTGCTATGAAACAATTCTTGCCAGGGAAGGCTATGGGACGGTGAGCAATCACTATTCCCTTTGGATGGCTTTATTCCTTTATCAACCAAGTTAGATATGTAGTCAGGACTGAACAGAAAAGGACAGCTGAAGTCTGTTGAGAGGACATTCAAAAAGGTTTAGATCAGTTCAGGATTCAAGAATAAACACTTAAAGACAGAGAGTCACACCTGCAAGCAGTGTAGCTCCTGTGTTTTCACTGGGTTAAGTGCAAATACAGAAATACACACCAGAGCAGATCTGACCATCAGTGATACCCAAAGCGTATTCCTTATTCACAGAATGCCCTCTAAAGGATGAATGTAATACCTAAGCTTATTGGATAATACACATTCACATAGAATCATAGAATCAACCAGGTTGGAAGAGACCTCCAAGATCATCCAGTCCAACCTATCACCCAGCCCTAACCAATCAACTAGACCATAGCACTAAGTGCCTCAGCCAGGCTTTTCTTGAAGACCCCCAGGGACGGTGCCTCCACCACCTCCCTGGGCAGCCCATTCCAATGCCAATCACTCTCTCTGTGAAGAACTTCTTCTTAATATCCAGCCTATACCTACCCTGGCACAACTTGAGACTGTGTCCCCTTGTTCTATTGCTGGTTACCTGGGAGAAGAGGCCACCCCCCACCTGCCCCTTCAGGTAGTTGTAGACAGTAATAAGATCACCCCTGAGCCTCCTCTTCTCCAGGCAATCTCAGAAGAAGCTGGGGGATTACAAAAGAGCTGGGGAGGGACTGCTAACAAAGGCTTGTAATGATGAGGGGAATGGCTTTAAAATGGAAGAGGACAGATTTAGACTGGAGATTAGGAATAAATTCTTTAAGGGTGATGAGACACTGGAATAGATTGCTCAGAGATTGTGGATGCCCCCTCCCTGAAAGTGTTCAAGGCCAGGTTGGATGAAGCCTTGAGCAACCTGGTCTAGTGGAAGGCTTTCCTGCCTATGGTAGGGAGATTAGAACTAGATTATCTTTAAGGTCTCTTCTAACACAAACCATTCTGTGATTATTAGCAGGCTTCCTTTCAGCTTTGGCAGTTAGCAGGAACAAAACTCCTTAAGATCAACTGATCCTTTGGACCAAGTGTCATTTTAAGACTTTTTTCTATAACCTGACAAAGCACTGAAGGAAACCAAGTGCTGAATGTGCCCATAATTGTCCGGTGATTTAGCCATCTCCTACTGAAATTGTTCAGACTATGAAAATGTTCTATGTGAAGATGCAATTGATGACCTTCAGAGCCTCTTTGAAAAGTGTGCCCTCTTTCTCCAGCATCTGAAAATAGCATGTGAACATAGAGAGCAGGTAAAGATGGAAAGAGAGAGATTGCAGGTTTGTGGCAGAAGTTGTTGGCCACAGATGTTTTGAGTTAGGAGTTATCCTCAACACGATAGAGATAGCATTCCTTTAGTGGTGGAAAGAGAAATTGCTGTACAGTGCAGTGCTGAAGCCTTTCAGAGGAATGACAGGGGACTGTGCCTTATTAACCAAGCTTATTGATGCAGATAAATGAAATGAAAGTCAGTAAATTGCTGATGAAATGGAGTTCAGTGGATTGTTTAGTCCATTCCATGCTGGAATGGTCTCTACCATACATTACCCTCCACCCTGCCTGGCTCAGCTTTAGATAATGAGACTCCTGACACTTTCCTTGTTACAGCTACAAAAGTAATGGCTTCCTTTTTCTGTTCACTTGACAGACTAAAATGTATTTCAGTGGCAAAAACATGATTGTAGACCAGTATTTGTTTGAACTGCATGTAGAGCTTTTTAAAGCCACAGCCACTGGTGAGAAGTTACTGATGTGTAAAAGTACCTGCAGATTGGTCTGGGTCTTCTGGGTCTGTGGTGAAAGCAGAGCCCAAGTAGCCATTATGGGGGGAGTCTGAAGAAGCTGCACCCTGTCCCAATCACAGCATTGGATGTAACAGGCATAGGAAGATATCAACAAATAGGTTATTTCCATCACACAGCAGGAAGAAATTCTGGGGTGAAAAATGAAGCAGAACTGAAGAGCTGTGTTGGGAGGTTATTGCCTAAAGTCAGCTGAGCCCAGGAAGTTCTTGTGGAAAAATCTACTGACTACAGTAACTTGTGTACAGGTATATAAGTGGCAAAGTTTGATGGATTCATGAAAGAAGATCAGAGAGGGATTTTTATATTACATAAAAATATCTTGAGTAATCAAGATCCCTGCTGCTGTTACATAATATCAGAGCTTTCAGATGTCTCTTTCAAAGGGCTGTGAGAGCTGAAGCCCAGCCCTGCTGCAGTGTTGCTGGGACAGGGGCTAATAGTTTGTCAGCTGCATGTTGTGCTGCATTGAATGAAGCACATGGTTTATGCCTGCCCCAGCCTCTGCAGACCTGAACCAGAATGAGTCTGGCTACATCTTGGCAAGAAGAGAAAGTTGTGGGAGTCTGTGTTGAGGCATGTGGTAATAGAGCTCCTTAAGTCCTGGCTTGATGAGTGACCACAGCGTGAATCTTCAACCTGTATGTAGCTGCATGGAATTAGAAGTGAACTCCTAGATGCACTATAGAATCAACTAGGTTGGAAGAGACCTCGAAGATCATCCAGTCCAACCTATCCCACAGCCCTATCCAGTCAACTAGACCATGGCACTAAGTGCCTCATCCAGTCTTTTCTTGAAGACCTCCTTTGGAGAGTGCTGATGAAGTTTAGGATATACATTTGTCCTAAGGAAGTCCTGACACATTGAGAGAATGGCATTAAGACATTGTCCCGAGTCAATGAAAGGATGAGGTGGCTGTTACTGTCTCAGATTAACTGCTGCTTACAGGGCAATCAGAAAGTACCAAGCATTTAAAATCTGCCTATTTATTATTTCTTTGAGTGGCTATCAAAGCCTAAGTAGAACAAGTGACAGGCTTTTAAGCATGGTCAGGCATTGTAACAGGTTGCCCAGGGAGGTGGTGGAGTCAGCATTCCTGAAGGTGTTCAAGAAATGTGTGTACATGGCACTTTGGGACATGCTTTGATGGCCATGGTGGTGCTAGGCTGAAGGCTGGACTCAGTGATCTTAGAGGTCTTTCCCTACTGAAACAGTCCTATGACTCAATGAAGTAGTGAGCTATCTAGAGAGAGACATAGGTCCTTCTCCTGGAATAAATTGGGAGCATTTTCATTTCTGTCCAGCCAGGATGGTCTTGGTTGATGCTGTAACCTCTGGAGGACTATTTAAATTCTTGAATGCTGTGAGACAGGTCCAGAGGAGAAAGAAGCTTGTCTGAAGATATGTGTTTTACAGTTAGAATGGTTCTTGGGGTTTATACAGTCTGGGCACTGGGTCACCAGTACAGGCTGGGTTTCACCTACAGAATGAGATAGAAAGCTCAGCGCTATCCACCAGTTATTTCCCAACTCTAGGTATGCGACCTGACAGCAGAACCACCCCCAGCCAGACCCATTCCCACCACCACACTTCATCAGCCCTTCCCCTGTGCTGAGAGAGGCTCACTGAGTCAGCATGTTGGCAGCCTGGTTAATCAAATAGAGCCATTCTCTTTTCTGCATGTCTCTTTTTTTCTGTCTGGGATTCCCAGCATTGGGATCCTTCCCTGCCAGAGACAGAAAGCACTGTGTGTGAGCAAGCACTGCCTGCTTGGAGGACATGCCAAAGCACATTCATGCTGAAGACAAGCAATCAAGGAGCTTAGGAAGATACATCATCTGCTGCCTCAGCTCAGAGAGAGCCAAAGAGGCTATGGTTACTTAGACATCGACACAAAGAAGGGCAGGGAATTTGGGTTAGCATTTTTCTAATTAATCTTTTTATCACTTTTTTTTTTTCACTTCAGAGTAAATCTATTTAAGGTTCCCTGCTGGTTTCTAAGAAAAGAAAAAGGTTTTTAATTAGAGCTGTACGGTTCATGTACCTAATGAATCAATAGTAATTGAATACAGTGGAAGCTTCTTCAAAGCACACCCATGGAGTAAAGTAAATCCTTTAACAGATTTAATTCTGTGACAAATGATCTTTTAAGAGTATTCTCTATCTTATATTGTCCCGAATGCATGTCTTTACCATGTACTCTCTTGAGTTCATCCAGGTAATAAGTGCCTGGATATCCAGTGGTATTAACTGTAGCAGTATTTGAAGATGTGAGTGTTAGACACAGTCACAGACATACCTGTCAATTAACACCTTACCAAGATTCTGCTGTTGTCTGCACCTAGTTTTTAGAAGTGCTAAATGGGTTGTCCCTGCAGACTACTGGAAATGGCCTGTACGTTTTGATGATGTAGTTAAGACTACAAAATATCTTCAATCAACAGGTGAGAAAAAGAAAGAACAACTCTTATGAGGAGCATCCAAAAGAACTGGGGTTGTTCAGTCTGGAGAAAAGGAGGCTGAGGGATGACCTTCTTGCTCTCTACAACTCCCAGAATGCAGGTTGTAATGAGATGGGGGGGGTTGGTGTTTCCTCTCTAATACCAGGTGATAGAAGGAGAGGAAATGGCCTCAAGTTGCACTGGGGAAGGTTTAGATTGGATATTAAGAAAAATAACTTTGCTGAAAGAGTGGTCAGGCATTGGAACTGACCACTCAGGCAAGCAGTGAAGTCACCACTCCTGAAGGCATTTAAAAAATGAGTGGAAATGGCACTTTGGGATATGGTTTACTGGCTGTGGTGGTGTTGGGTCAATGGTTGGACTCAGTGATCTTAAGGATTTCTTCCAGCTGGACCAAATATGTGGTTCTGTGAAAATTCAGGCAGGAAGAAGAGGAGGCCTTTTTGAATGAGTGATGCTTTAGTACTTGTGGCTGTTGCTGGAGAGAGAACATTGATCAAGGAAGACTCTTGCTCTGAGCAGGTGTTGTGGTCTTTCTTGTGTTGCATTATGTTCCTGTGTGACCTTTATTGTTTTCCAAAGAAGCACTGTAAAAATGATCTTTGAATAGGCAGTTAGACTTTGCTTTTACCTTGGTGACTGATGCTAGTGATTTCCAGGCTAGAAACGTTTCTCAGAAGCCTGTGCATGTTAAATCAAAGTGTGTTTTTCTAAAGAAGTTTTAAATTAGTCATTTAGATGATTTTCAGCATCACAGACTGCCTAGACTCTCAATGAGTACAACAATAAAGGGTGTTCATTTGAAGCAGCCGCAATTCCCTCTTGATATTTTATGTTCATTTTGATTTAAGCTTTATTGCTGCATAATTTTCACACCAGAAAAAAAGCTGGGTGTGTTAAATGTACAGCTGGAAAGGAGATAGTTGAGAGCTGACACTCCAAGTCTTCAGGGTTTGTGTAATTTATGGCCAAAATTAAAACAAAAAATAATAATTCTTAGGTATGTGAATGTCTGTGTGTAGTAGGGAAATAAATCTGCCTTTGGGTTGAACATGACAGTTTTTTGACAGTAAACAGCAACACTCTATTGGACATTTATGACCCAAGGAATGGAATATTTGATTGTGATGGTAGAAGATTTGAAGTATTAGAGAAACACCGCGCCAAAGCCACGGGAGCATTGTCTGAGTCAAATAAAGAGCAATTGGTTTAGAGTGATGAATTAAAGCTCTGTGCTTTGGGAAGAAAAGGAGCTTCTTGATCTAATAGTCAGAACCTCTGTTTTTTTCCCCTTCACCCAGAGCACAATGCTTGCAGCTGTGATATTTTCCCAACTACTTCTCTCAGAAGAGATGTTGGTTATGGAGGGGCAGGTGTGCCGAATGTGTGTTTCATGCCTGCCCTTGCCATGTCTCTGAAGTTGTGCCATGGGAAATTTAGGCTGAACGTTAGGAAAAAATTCTTTCCTGCAAGACTGGTCAGGCATTGAAACAGGTTGCTCAGGGAGATGGAGTCACCATCCTTGTAGGTGTTCAAGAAACATGGGAATGTGGCACTTTGGGACATGGTTTAATGGCCATGGTGGTCTTAGGTTGATGATTGAACTCAATGGTCTTAGAGTTTGTTTCCAACCAAAACAATTCTATGATTCTAGGGTCCTTTGGAATGGCAGGAGACAGGGTTTCCTGGATGTCTGGCATGGCCTTGGGTGCAGAGTGTATTTAGATCAGAGCCTGAGGTGGTATAGCTGCAGGGAATACTCTTTATCACAGCTGAATGACTAAAGTAACCAATAACAGTAAATATTTAATGTGAGTCAGTCCAGCCTTATGAGCCAACACTTCACAGTATTGCAAGATGTAATTTCTTAGCAGTTGAGGACTTTGAATTCCTGTAACTGTAATGGTAATGACCTCAGACTATGAGATGGCAAGATGTGATTGTGTAGCTTTGTCCCAGACCAGGCAGTTTGGGTGGCAGGCCATGCTTTGGATCCCAGCTACTTGTGTGGTTTGGGCTGTGCTTAGGTGGAGAGCAAAGCACAATGAGAGATGGAAAAGCTGTCAAAAACTAACATGCCTTTCCTGTGGTCTGTAGCTTAGTGTGCTGGAAAGACTCATCATTTAAGAGATATGTAATCATTAAGAGATCTGTAATATGCTTTTGAAAGATAGATGGACTGTAACTCATTTTTAGGTACAACTTAAGATATAGTGAGAAAAGCCTTTTAACAGATATTAGTTATCAGCACTCTGCACTTCTCAGCTTTAAAACTTGCAGAAGGGAAAGAGACTCCCAGAACCTTCTATGGGTGATTTAGAAAGATATTCTATGGGTGATTTAGAAAGATATATTCCTGTTATTCAAGTTGCCTTTTGATTGTGACAAGAATTACTTCTTCACCAGCATGCTGCTCATGTAGCTGTGCAAACTTGCTTTGCCCTAGGAAAAATCTATGCCAGAGTTATTATCAATGCACATGGTACCAGGTGCTTGCAGTATGAAAGATATCCTCACAATGGCTCTGTACAAGCATAATTTCTGAGGTTATTTGGTTCATTCTCATTGTACCTTGTGTATATGCAAGAATATACAGTATGTGAACTGCTAGAATGCAAGAAATGCCATTGCAGAGTACCTGTACAAAGACAGTTAAGAGAAATCAACATTAGGGAACACATCCCTGTTTCTCCCAGAAATATTTTAGCAGAGAGGTAGAAAATGGAGAAAACTAACCTTTGACTCCACTTTGTTCAGAGGTTTGATTTTTATTTGGCTTTTCCTTACAACAAAGATTTTCCTGTGATTGTGGAATATTTCTGTCTCCAAAGGTAGAGGAAAGAGTTAAGGCTCCATCAACATGTCACTAATTCCTGCCTCACTAAGGCTGGGGTAATGTATGGGAAGGTCTATAAGCACAGCATTCTCGTGTTTTAATCCTCTTCCATTAAATTCTAATGACTGGTTGCTAAACGATGTCATGCATTTCCTGGTCCTTTTATGGGGAGCTGTTTTCTAAAGCAGCAGCTTGGAAGCGTGCAGGAAGCAGTCATCTCTGGAATTGATTGCATTTCTGATGGAGCACTTTTGTACCGTATCCCTGGAGAAACCCTGCAGGTCATAATGGCTTATGTTCTCCTTGTAGCTGCAGTATAATAATTTACAGAAGAAGAGGAAAGATGGAAACAAGACCTGCCATCTTTAAACCTCTCTGCTACACTCAGTTTCTTTCTTTGTTTTTGTTCTTTCTAAAGAAGGCAGATCTTTATTATTAATGGAGTGCATCCAGTACAATGTAAACCTCTGGCTCTGAAACAGCTGATGTTTATAAATTGGTTGGGAGTATGATCTGCAAGACACACGTCCAATTTGATCAATTGATGTGGAAAGGGTGGTTGAACAAAAGCAATATTTGCATGCACTGGGACGGCAGTAATGATTGTGTCCCTTCTGTCTGTCACGTGGAGTCATTAGAAATGGGTGTCAGGCGTTCAGCTTTGATTTTCAGCACAGATAAGTAATGAACAAGCAAAGAAAGGAAACAAAGGCTGGCCATGCTGCAGAGCAGGCTGATGATCTGATTATGCCGAGAGGCTGGCTGCCACTTTCTTGTCTGGAGGATGCTTCCCATGATTCCCATTTCTGTCCTCAGACAAATATGGCTAAGAACTGTGTGGTGGTTCTTATATGTGTCTTCCCTGGAAAATTGCTTTCCTTGGTTCCTGATGGAAATCAACAAGACAATCCCCTGAGTGGATTCTTCCTGATGTGCCAGATTTGCTAAGTGCCCTGGTGTGCAGAAAAGCACGCAGGAAAAAATGCTTTTGAGGTTTATCAAACACATGGCATTTACTGTGGTTTCTTTTTCTCACATTTGCAAGTGTGTTGGTCTTCAGGAATATGCATAAATAGAGATGCTTTTTAGTCTTTATTTCTGCCAATACTTGGAATTGTAGATCCTGAGAAAGATAGGAAAGCTGGTCAGGAGAACAGATTTTATGAGGAGCATTTGAGGGAACTGGGTTTTTCAGTCTGGAGAAAAGGAGGCTGAGGAGAGACCTTCTCACTCTCTACAAGTCCCTGAAAAGAGATTGGAGCTAGCTGGCTGTTGTTTTCTTCTCCCTGGTAACAAGTGATAGGATGTGAAAAAATGGCCTCAAGTTGTACCAGGAGAGGTTTAGGCTGGACACTAGAAGAAACTTCTTCACTGAAAGAGAGCTCCCAAGATCATCAAGTCCATGCCTCAACACAGCACTAAAGGATCAACACTAAACCATGTCGAGCACATGTTCCTTGAATGCCTCCATGGATGGTGACTCCACAACTGCCCTGGGTAGACCATTCCAACGTTAGAGAATCCTTTGAGTGTTGAAATACTTCCTAATATCCATCCTGAACCTCCCCTAGTGCAGCTTGGAACAATTTCCCCTAATCCTGTTACTTATCCTCAAGGAGAAGAGGCTGCCCCCTCCTCGCTCCAACCTCCCTTCAGGTAGTTGTAGAGAGTGGTGAGGTCTGCTCTCAGCCTTCTCTTCTCCAGATTGAACAACCTCAGCTCCCTCAGATGCTTCTCACAGGTCATGTGCTCCAGGCCCTTCAGCAGCCTCCTTTGTTCTCAGTGGAATTTTTTTTCTGTGGCAGATATGTAGTCCTGGAGAGACACAACCCTTCTTTGGTGCTGGTGCTACTTGGATCTCTGGGCTATTAGGAAATCAAATTCTTTGCATCTGACTGAAGGTGGGCTCTCCTGTGCAAGGCAGGGAAGAGCAGTGAGTTGTCAGAGAATCATAGAATCAACCAGGTTGGAAGAGACCTCCAAGATCATCCAGTCCAACCTAGCACCCAGCCCTAGCCAGTCATATGTTTTCCAGGGGTCAATTAAAAGAGTCCTTTATCATCTTTATAGAAGCAAAATGACAACATGATGGTTGTGAGGACTGTGAAATAGAGCAATGACCTTTCCTCATGTGGAAGACAAAGAAGATTGTGGACTATCAAACTAGGCTTTTGCCCATGAAGATCAGAGTGGTGACTGCTTTTCCTAGGATCAGCTTCTCCCTCCTAGATGGGGGACTTTTATCTGCAAGTTCTGAGAGGTTATTAAGAAAGAATAGCTGAGTTTGAAGTAGACTGATTAATGCTCCCTTATTTCCAGAAGGCTTAGTCTTCAGTGGAATGGTGATGATTTGCTTATCTTGCACTCGTCAGTAGCAGACCCTCCCCAAAGGAATAGCCCTAGATGCAAGTTCTGGCAGAAAGGAGTATCCAGGAGTCTGAATGCAATCCTTTTGGCAGTCTGGTTTAATTCTGCCCACCATGGCTGGGAAAATCCAGTAGCACATTTACAATTCTTCTCAAGCTACTACTATCTGTTCCTGAATATGCATTTTACATTAACACTTAATGTTTGCAGTGAGTATCTGTACATTAAAAAAACATAGATAGTGTCCCTAAGGAAATCAGAGCACCAGGATCAGGCAGCAGGACCTTTTTAAGTGATCAGACAGAGTGACATTGTTTAATGAAATACCCCCACAACAATCTCATCTCCTGGAATGGTGACAGATTATACAGCCACGTACCCTAAGCACTGTGGGCTGCAACTAATGTGTTGGGTGACGGCTCAAAATTCCTAGCACCAGACCAGTTCCCCAGTTAGTCATCTGCTCAGTGCCCAGGGAAGGATATTGGTCACAATGCAGTGAAATTTCATAGAATCATGGAATCAGCCAGGTTGGAGGAGACCTCCAAGATCATCCAGTCCAACCTAGCACCCAGCCCTATCCAATCAACTAGACCATGGCACCGAGTGCCTCATCCAGTCTTTTCTTGAACACCTCCAGGGACGGTGCCTCCACCACCTCCCTGGGCAGCCCATTCCAATGGTGTTAATTTAGGTGTTAATAATATTTTGTAAACATGGGATCTCCTTGATCTGCATTTCCTATCTTGTTTTTAAAAGTCATTTTGATTTACATACTAAGACACAGGCCACTCAGTGCCTTACTAACGGAGCTATTTAAGTAGCTGTCGAAAAAGCTGTAGTTCTTTCATAGCTTTTGTCTATCCATGGTCCATTTTGCACCCTTGGGATCTCATGGTGAGTTTGTGTTGCTTGATTAATATGTGATCTGTCCTCCTGATGAAGATCTCCTGTCAGTCTTCTGCATGCTGAACAGCCCCAGGACTCTTAGTCTCTCCTCGTAAGAGATATGCTCCAGCCACCTCAGCATCTTTGTGGCCCTCTATTAGATTCTCCCAGGCAACCACCAATAAAACAAGGGGACACAGTCTCCAGTTGTGCTGGGGGAAGTATAGGCTGGATGTTAAGACAAAGTTCTCCACAGGGAGAGTGATTTCCCATTGGAATGGGCTGCCCAGGGAGGTGGTGGAGGCACCGTCCCTGGAGGTCTTCAAGAAAAGACTGGATGAGGCACTTAGTGCCATGGTCTAGTTGAATGGCTAGGGCTGGGTGCTAGGTTGGACTGGCTGATCTTGGAGGTTCTCTTCCAACCTGGTTGATTCTGTGATTCTCTCCAGTAGTTCTTTGTCTGTTTTGAACTGGAGAGGGCAGAGCTGGACACAATGTTGCAGATACAGCCTCACTGGATCAGAGTAGGTCACCTTGGAGCCTTCTTCTCTCCAGACTGAAGAGCTCCAACTCCCTGAGTCTTTCCTCATAGGGGAGGTGCTTCAGCCCTCTGGCCATCCTCATGGCCTTTCTTTGGACATGTTCCAGCACATGCATATCCCTCTTGTGCTAGGGGCTCCAGAACTGGATCCAGTACTCCAGGTGGGGTCTCACCAGTGTGGAGTAGAGGGGAAGGATCACTTCCTTTGAGTTGCTGCCCACATTTCTCTTGATTCAGCCCAGGATCTGGTTGGCTTTCTGGGCTGCAAGAGCACACTGATAGCTCATATTGAGCTTCTTGTTCACCAGCACCTCCAAGTCCCTTTCCTCAGGACTGCTCTCAAGCCAGTCGCTGCCCAGCCTATATTGGTGCTTGGGATTGCCTCAACCTAGATGCAGGACCTTGCACTTGGTCTTGTTGAACTTCATGAGGTTGGCTTGGGCCCATCTCTCCAGCCTGTCAAGGTCCCTCTGGATGGCATCCCTGCTCTCCAGCATATCAACCACACCACATAGCTTGGTGAGTGTGCACTCAATGCCACTGTCCATGTTGCTGACAAAGATGTTAAGCGAAGACTGGTCCCAGGACTGATCCCTAAGGGACTCCTCTTGTCACTGGTCTCCACTGGGACATGGAGCCATTGACAGCCACTCTTTGGGTGCAGCCGTCAAGCCAGTTCTTTGTCCATCTAGTGGTCCACCCATCAAACCCATGTTTCACCAGTTTGGAGATCAGGATGTCGTGTGGGACAGCATCAAAGTCTGTGCCAGAGTGGTGCTCTTGTATTTTGCTCCAGCTCTGCACCACACTACGACTAGTTTCTTACCTACTTTGGTTGCTCCTTCTATTGTCTATACCCTGCTATTTAAATCCACTAGAAGGAAGAGAACTAGAAATTAGCCTGTTTCCTGGAAAGGGAAGAAGGTTGTACATTATCACATTATCCCTGCTGCAGCCCTGCTTGCACATTGATCTATTTTCTCTTCCCAATCAGCATTTCTGTTCCCAGGCAGTCTATGTCTCTACCTCAACAGCATCAACAAATCAAAGGCTGTAGTTGTCTAGCTTAACATAACTCTCAATTCTCTGGACGTGCCTGCAATTAAATCCTGAGAAATAATTTCTGTCAAAATATTTGTCCATATCATATGTTCCAAAATGCATTCTTCTTTTTCCCTTAGTTTAAACCTGCCTGATCCTTTCACATCAATGTGAATTTGGGCTCCATTTTCCTGTTGTTAATAATGTATCCATTATGATGTATGTTTAACATTGCTCAGTTTCCTCTTAGTACTTCCTTTTCAGCAACAGAGCAGTGAAAGGTTCTGTTTATCATTTGGTGTTCATTTATTATTAATCTAAGATTTGACAGGCTCCAAGAGGGTGTTGGCTTTTTATCATGGTGCCTAAGTGAGCTTGTGGAGCAGATAGATATTTTGGGTTTGTTTTTTGGGTACACTATCATCTAAAGCAGATCATTTTGGTGATGTTTGCTGCTACTTGTGGTTTAGAAATATCTTGGTGTAAGATCAATTAAAATCATATTCCAAGAGTAAAAGGGAGAGGGAAATGCAATAAGAAGCACATCATAAAAATGTCTGTGATCTACTGATGTAAACTGATTCCTAGGGAAAAAAAAAGGTTCTGTAATAGCTGAGAAAGCAGTCAGTGTATTTTTTTTCATGCTCACTAACTGTCAGACCAGTAAATCAATCAAAAAAATGTGCTAGTTTGGGTGCATTCATAACCCCCCATATTTTCCATGTGTCAGAATTCTTCTTAAGGAGATTGTATTTCTGACTATTATCCCCAGTGTAATACTTAACTTACTGAGAAGTAAGTTGGGCTCCTAAATTTGAGTCTGACTACAACTGCTGTGCTCAGGGAAGTTAAAATAGAGGAAAATGCCTACACAACAAATGGCAACGTTTAGCTGCTGATGGGAGTGGGTACTGCAGATCCTGAGTGCTACCAGACACAACTACTTCATCTACACTGTGTCCTCCCTCAGTGTATTGGCTCTAATGTAAGCCCTTCTGTTATCTCAGGCTGCTGTCATCCTTCTGCTGTTGCATTCTCAATGTGTCTTAGATGTGTCTTATTTGTACAGATAATAACCATTTACCAGCCATCCCTGAAATTGCTTGGGGTCTTTCAGTCTTCAATCAACGGTGTCATCTGGTCTGACTCCCTTGCTCTGGCTTATCCTTAGGTTTATTTGACCTTTTGAGACAGCAGTGTCAGATCTGAAAAGCTTTCTGTCTCTTCAGTGCCTAATGTCTAGCAATATATGTAGAAAGAAAATCTGTAATTTTACAGGTGGTGAGGAAAGTCAGAGTAGTAAATGTGGTTTGCAGTCTTGGAAATGGTTTTAGTTTTCAGTGGAATTTAAACTGATGTGAAAGCAGTTACCAAAGCAAAGATAAGGATTTATCCATCACCTTTTCATAGTCAAATACAGTAGCAGCATTCAAGAAGGTGTGTACCCAGAGGGCATTTTGCTAATCAGTTTTACTTCATCCTACTTGTGGAATTGCTAGTTGAGGTTGTGTGTCATGAATAGCACAAAAATCAAGAGATGCTTGAGAAATTCAGTAGACAGATAGTAAAACCTTACCTAAGTTTTCTCCAATAGCCATAGCCAGGCAGGTGGGTAGGCATGAACATGTAATTATGTGCCACTCACAGCCCCACGCATGCCTGTGCAGTTATTCACAGGAGCACACACTCTTGCTCCCAGCCCAACCTGGGATTTGAAATGACTACCTTGCGCTGTAGGAAGAGCATTTGCACATAGTTGGACTCTGATCTTAAAGGTCTTTTTCAACCAAACTGTGATTCCATGGCTTCTGCCAGCAGTTGTATGACAAGGGAAAGGGACATTGAGATTTGAAACAGAGGCCAGTGAAACCTAATGATTATTCTCATCATCCTGACAATGTTAGCTTGTCTACATCACAGAATTTGATTATGGGGGAGCTCTGTGCATGGCCACAGTCTCTTAGCCTCCAAGTAAAGCAGTGAAGAAATCAGAATATTAAAGGTCCATTTATTTTCCTAGATTAGATTTGTCTCTCAGTTTCATTGTCGTAATTCCAGAGGTTAAATGTGATCCCTGGGTTAGAAGCACTTAAGCAAGCTGTATCTGGAGTAGGATGCTTTGGTACTGTTTTAGATTCCTCAGGGAATCCCATCTGAGTTCCAGCCACCAACTGAAGGGGCAGATGCTTCAGTGCAAGAGCAATCATGTCTGCCATCCTCTCTGTCCTGGATACTTCAGTGACACTAGCTGCTTAAGTTTAGGCCACTGGATTTCACCATGGGCCTGATATCCTCCTATATTTACTGCCACCATAAGACACTATTTTATGGGCATTAGCAGACAAATTATGATGTGAGGTGTGATAACTTGTCAGGAGAAATCCATCACCACTGTGAAGGTGCATGTAATGGGATCCATATGAAGACATGTGTAGTAAGTATCTGCCACTTGCAGATGGTAAATTATGGGCAACTCTGAACTCTTTGTGCTATAAAACTCTTGGTATTGTTCTGACAGATTCACATCACATCTGATAAGCCACTTGCTTTATTCTTTGGAAAGCACAGTGTTAATACTAAACAACTGAACAGAGTCTTCCATGTGGTTGTCCACTCACCACATCTTTTAGCATCATCATTAACTCCTACTCTAGAAAGTGATGATTTGACAGCTGTTGCTGCCAGGAATCTGACAATTGCAATGGCACACTTTGGATTGAAGCAGGTGCTCTTTATTCCAGGCCAGTGCAAGCATAAGACCCATGCAGGACAGAGGACCAAAACCAAAAGACCAAAAGGCCCCCATCACCCTTGCAGTGACTCCTTTTATCCCATCATACAAACAATACATTAACATAATTTAGGTGAGTACAGCCCAATCTTTAACATACATCATGTTTTGTTTTTCCTCTGGGCCAGATGTCCTGCTATCTTTTCTCCCCTGTGGGAGGCATCCTAAAGCTGTGAGAATGAGGGTCAAGTGCTTATAGACTGTTCATTATTATTCTTTCTTGCACTGGATTCCCACAGCCAGCCTGTGGAACATAACTGTTCTGTTGTTTATTCACACACCCCTCTCCCCAAACAACAAGAATGCAGCTTGATGTATGCTCTCTAGTGGGTAGCATCTGTGACTTGAATCAGTTTTGCCTCACTTGACCACAAACTAGTTGGCTTCCTACTGCAGATCTACACTGAGACTTCACAGTAATTAAATCACTACAGTCAGAAAAACACAGGTTGCTTATTTCAAATCCCACGTGACATGAGGCTGCATGGCATCTGTGATACCAAAACAATTCACTAAATGCACATCTGTGCTCCTGATGTTTACCAAGTTGATAATTCCACCATCTGACACTTTGAGGAAATGCTGGTGCATGCACTGTGGAGGAGATCAATACCTTGTTGGTAGGAGATTGCTTTTCTGTTAGTCTGGGAGATTGCTGTATTCAGAATACTCACTGTTGATGTTTTCTGTCTGAAAAACTTTTCTTTTTCACTTTCTTGCTTTCCTTTTTTCTTCTTTTTGGTAGTGTCAGGGATTTCTGGTTTATGTTTTGTTTGATATGAACCCTAAGCAGAACATCCTAAACGTTTTCCCACTTGCATTGATTTCCTCTCTGTTAAGAAACCAAAGCAAAAAAATCCCACTTTAGTAGATCTGCACTGAATCTGCAAGTGATTTGCATGGAATCAAACTGGAAAGAAAATAAATAGGGATGCTAGAGACATCTGTGATAACCTCTGAAACTATGCAATTTTGACTGCATGTGTAGTGAAGACAACCAGCAGTATGAGTTTGAGACAGCATAAGTAGTGTTGCTAATACCCTGCTGGATTTATGCAGAGGTTTAGATTACACACTCTTGTCTAATATGTGATGCAGAATGATGTGTAAACCCTTGCTGTGCTTCTGTTTGCCAGTCTTCAAAATAAGCTTGAAGTTGATGACTTCCTTGGTGGAGACAGTAAGGGAGAGAGAAAGAGGGACAGATATTTGCTTCTCAGAGGAGTAAAAATCATTCTGATGCACATAAAACCAGTTTAGACCTGTAAGGAGAGGGCAGAAGGCTGTGTGATTTGACAGAAGTGATGATCTTGCTGCCGTCAAGATGAGAGCCAACTTGTGAGTCAAAAACTGTAGAGCAGAGACGCAAGGTGAGATCTCTGAAAGTTGACCAGAACTAGATTTTCCTCTTCCCAGATGACTTCCTTCTTGACAAGTCTCCACAGCAGACAGTTTATCAAAAGGAATATCAAGAGGGAACTTGATTACATCAATGTCTGAATGTCCTCCTGGGTGGAAAGTATTCTAGAGGAAGAAGAACAAATGGCTGGAAGTCAAACCCTCAGAAACTGCAGTGAAAAATAGCACACACATTCAATGCTCTAATGGTTTCTTTGGCTTTAACGTGGGAAGCTATGGCAACAAATGACTACAGCAGTAAGACTCTTTCCTTTCATTAAATGCAGCAGCTGCTATTGTAGATTCTGCCACTGTCTTCTTCCCCAAAAGTCTGCGACACAAAATTAGCTCCAAAAGTGAGGCAGGTTGCCAGGGTTGAGCTGAATGAATGGCCTCTTCCTTACTGCAGGTGAAGATGACTGTAATCAAACTTCCAATATGGTAGTGAGCAAGCACAGAGTTAAGGTTATTTGTGCTCCTTACTTTAAAATGTTGTACTTTTATGTAGTTTATAAAGAATATTGTTGTTACCTGATCTCTCAACACCTTTAAACCAGACTCTCCTTTCTCTTCTGCATATTGATAGTGTATTTGTTGGTTTGTTTTTTTATATTTCTTTTCACTGAGTTCACAATAATGAATGGATTGGCTAGGGCTGGGTGCTAGGTTGGACTGGATGATCTTGGAGGTCTCTTCCAACCTGCTTGATTCTATGAATGCTTTTCTTTAGTTTCAGGTTTCTAGGTAGTGTGCACAAAATACTAGAGTAGACAACATGCAGGAGACAAGATCACTCTGGAAACCTTTCAGTGTAGAAAGACACCATACACATCAATCATTTTATGTTTTCATATATCTGAGTTCTGGTTATGAGATGTATTGCACCAGTTACAGAAATATTCCCTGCAGATGCACACTAAAAGAGATCCTTCTTTTAGGGTTGTGCATGCATTGTTGCATGAATCTATAGGCGAGAAGCATCCTTGCTGCCAAGCCATACCCATACAGAGTTTATGCCAAAAATCACTGGATTCTGCTAGAAGCTGGGAATTTAGGCATTTCTGCAGTACCTCCAGGTGTGTTTAACTGAAGATTTGGGTTTATATATGGGCATATAACTTGATAGTCTTAGAGGTCTTTTTCAACCTTTATGATTCTGTTACTCCTGCTGTATTGTTTTGGTGTTCCCACACTCTCTTTGATTATCATTTCTCAGTTTGAGTTACCAGCCTGTAAGATAACTGATGCTGCTGAGATCTCTGTTTTGGTCTGCCTGCTAGTTCAGGAAGACATGTCTGTGGCAGTTGATATTCAGCTCACATTCTCAGGCTTTGCCTTGCACCACAAAGGCTTTGCTAGAGCTGCTTTTGTGTATGAGGAAAGCTGAGTACCTGAAACATATTTTGCAGCAAGGGATAAACTGCAGAGTCACCAAATTGTGCAGCATATAGGACCCTGCCTGTAGCAACACATCTGTCTCTGTGAGCTCACATGGATACTTAAGTACCCATGTGGATGTAATGGATGCAAATAAATTAACTGTGCATAGTTATGAGCTTGCTAGCTCTGAGGGAAGCAAGTTACAATTTCGGCTGTCTTGCTGAACCCACATCTATTTGCAAGCTGAAGGAGCAAGGTTAGGGGTTTTTTTGGTTCTTCTGGCAAGTGAGTAGCTTCTGTCCTGATTTTTGTTGTGAATCATATCACCGTTCACCCTACAAAGAGTCAGGCAGGTCTTTGTGCATGGGCAGGTACAGCTTCAGAATAATTTAACTCATTGGCCATTTACATCATGAATAATTGACACCAAATCAATCTGATGGCATGGGGGGTGGGGGGCATCTTCAGCTGGTTAGGGCTTTTGTTCCAGTAATACACTGTCACTACAGATAAACAGATAGCAAAATGATGATTCAGTATTCTGTTACAAATGGGACTCTCCCTCAGGTGAATACAGAGGCTGTGAATCTCTGTGCCTGGCAGTGAATTGGAATCGTTAATTACGAGCATGAGGCAGAAGGTTTCATCTTCATCTGAAATCTGCCTGAGGGTGACAGGGTGGTATCAAACCCTTGTCCCTGGCTTCTGGGCGTCTTTAATTACTTGCCTCCAAGTTTCTAATCGCAGGGGCTCCCTCTCTGTTTCCATGACAACGTCCCTGCTCTCAGCATCCTGCACCTTTCTGTCTACACTCCAGTCACTTGGTAATCCTTCCAGGTTGTTTAATCAATATGGGAATAAAACAAGCATATAAAAGGGTGAATGCAGAAAGGGTGTTCATTTTCTCCCTTCCCCTTGTTGCTCCTAGGGGGTGGGTGGGTGGGTGTGGAAAAGCCTGCTTGCTCATGAATGAAAGTCTGAATGGTTGGCTTAGTTGTCTTCCTGGCTGATAAAACCTTCTCTCCATGACTTGTTGAGTCTGCCAGATTTCTAGTGAGGTGTTACATGGGGAGAGAGGAAAAATAGGAGAAAAAATAAAAAGGAGGCAGTGGAAGGTGGGGAGGAAGAATAGAGGAGGCTGGGAAGCACATGCCTGGCTTCTGCCAGCTGAAATCTGTTTGAAACACCTGAGGCTCTGGGCTCCCTGGTGATGAGGTGCTCACCTCTGCCTGGGACCAAGCAGGGCGAGGATACAGTGGCAGAGCAGGCAGGACTGCAGTCCCAAAGGAGTGTTCAGGACCCCTTTTGCAATCTGATGGTCCTGAATGGCTCCTCATGGCTCCTCCTAGGTTCTCCAGACCAGAGTGCAAGCCTGAGTTTGGATCTCTCTTGCCTCCAGGGCTATGCTGTTAAAACTTACAGGTCATAGTATTTCAAAAGGATGGCAAATAGTTTGGAGGCTCACTCCTTCCTGCTGCCTGTTTTTGCACCTGAATATGCTGCCATTTGCTGTTGTGCAGTCTGCCTGCCTCAGCTGGCCACAACACAGACTGGTTTCTCAGTTCTCAACAGAGACTCCTCAGATCTGTCAATTCCTGTGCATGTAATTGCAGTCACACTGAAGAACTTGCACTGTGATTTTATCATAGAATCAACCAGGTTGGAAGAGACCTCCAAGATCAGCCAGTCCAACCTAGCACCCAGCCCTAGCCAGTCAACCAGACCATGGCACTAAGTGCCTCAGCCAGGCTTTCTTGAACACCTCCAGGGACAGTGCCTCCACCTCCCTGGGCAGCCCATTCCAATGCCAATCACTCCCTCTGTGAAGAACTTCCTCCTAACATCCAGCCTATACCTACCCTGGCACAACTTGAGACTGTGTCCCCTTGTTCTGTTGCTGGTTGCCTGGGAGAAGTGGCCACCCCCCACCTGGCTACAATGTCCCTTCAGGTAGTTGTAGACAGCAATGAGGTCTGCCCTGAGCATCCTCTTCTCCAGGCTAAACAACCCCAGCTCCCTCAGCCTCTTTTATGGACCCCTTAGAAACAGATGTGGCAGGAGTTAAGACTTTTCCGTTGGTGCTCCTGTCACATACCACAGGACACCCCACACTCCCTAAAGAGGAGCTGTTATTAAGTGTCATCTTGCACCCTGTCACCCTAAGCCTTGCTGGTTGCCATTTTTTTGCCAGACTTAAGGAAGAAAGGGGGAGTAAATACATTATTGACCTGTTGGAAATTCTTTGCGTCTCCCAGCTAGAGATGAAGGCTTTTTTTTTTAAGCTTTATATCTTTAAGTGCAGAAGAAAATGTTTTGAGTAAGCTCTAAGTTGTCGAATTCTTCAGGCTCTCAACTTAATTTCTTTGATTGAAACAGAAGGAAAGTTAGGGGCAGAACCAGAAAGATTTGCTTTTGAAGGGGTAATACTGCATAGCTTTGTCAGGATGAAAGCAGGGAGATAAGAAGTCTTTCACCCGACAGCTGTGGGGGAAGGGTGAAAAAAATCACCTCTCATATGGCTGGATCTGTAGCAATGAGTGTACATAAAGCAACAAAGAAACGGACTCTTAAAAATATGATTTCAGTAAGGATCACCTTCTACACATCATGAAAAGTTTAAGGTACCCATCTGATTATGGCTCTAGTGGGTATCCCTTTAGTGGATTACAGGTCTATCACTGCAAAAGTTATTCCTCTCTTAATGTTTCTACCTTCTGGCAGCAAATTAGACAGGCAGACACACACAAAACCAAACATGTGTCTTTTGTAGGTGAACCAAAGAAGTGCTGAGAGAGAAATGTACCTCTTCCCACTGATTTTTATGCTCCTGTGCATTAAATAATAATAAGCCATCAAACCCTTGTAATTGATAATTTCTGCATGCTTGTGCTTTTTAAATACGTTGCAGTGGCATTTCAATCCTTGCCTCACTTTCTTGCATCCAGCCATGCATTTGCTATTTATTTAATTCAGTGTTTTAGGAAACACCACCTGGAGAACAAAGAGCAGCCGAGGAAGGGGCTGCTGTTGAGTTCTCAGAGTCATTCACAGGCTCACTAGAACAAAAGGCTGAGTTTCCTCCTGCAAATAGATGGAGATCGGTGATCAGTGTGGAGGACTGAAGCTCTGGCTCTCAACACCTCTGGACTTTGTCTCCTTATCAAATTTGAATCAATCTCTAAGCCTTGCAGGACCTGAAGCAATAACCTGCTTTGAACACTGAATCAAAGTGTTAAAAAATTAATAAAGGCTGTACTTAGTCTTCTAAACCTATATTTAGGTACCTGAACAAGTGACCTATTTCTGAAGCATGAAACTCCATCTCTGAATTAAAGGTTTCACTCACATCTGTGGCAGTTGTGAAGACTTCAGAAAATCAGATGGCCTCACTCCAACAGTTCCGTGTCCTTTTTGTGTTGGGGGCTCTAGAACTGCATGCAGTACTCCAGGTGGGGTCTGATGAGAGCAGAGTAAAAGGGGAGAATCCCCTCCCTTGCCCTGCTGGCCATGCTGCTCTTGCTGCAGCCCAGGACAGGGTTGGTGGTCTGGGCTGCACTCACACTGCAGGCTCATGTTGAGCTTTTCATCCCACATCTTGCTCCACTTTCTTTTCAGGGAGCTGGAGAGAGTGAGAAAGTCTCCCCTCAGCTTCATTTTCTCTAGACTAAACAGCCTCAATTCTTCAGCTGCTCCTCACCAGACTTGTTCTCTCCAGAGCCTTCACCAGTTTTGGTGCCCTTCTCTGGACCCACTCCATCACCTCGAGGTCTTTCTTGTAGTGAGGGACCCAAAACTGAACCCAGTTCTCAAGGTGTGGCCTCACCAGTGCTCAGTACAGGGGCACAATCACTTCCCTGGTCCAGGTGGCCACACTATTACTGATCCAGGCCAGGATACTGTTGACCTTCTTGGCCACTTGGGCAGCATCTTGCATGCCAGTGAAGCCCTGTGAGATGTTAACTTACTTGAAGCAACATGAAAGCTGTCCCATTATCAGCACACGGGCTGTGATGTGTCAGTGTCTCACCAGTGACAAGTTCCCCTCTGACAGCTGGCTGGCCCACAGCTCTGCAGCTGTGCTGCTATAGTTTGGGATTGTGGCTCAGTCACAAATCTGCCTTGAGCCTTCTACTTGCTGCTCCCCTCTACCTTGGACTGCCTGCTGGCTCAGCACTCAGATCTTCCTCATAGCAGCCTCAGATGCTAAACCTGAGGGAAAGAGGTCCATGTCCTGGTCATGCTAATGGTAGATACTGTCTCTGACATGTAGGACCAGGGGGCAGTTGTTCTGAAGACATGCAACATTCAGATCTGTAAGGAAGGAAAACAAAGTGAGGTTACTGTCCAAAAAATGTGATGGTTTCTCTTGTTTTTAATGTATTACTTTTACACCACCTTCGTTTAGGTGAGAAGACTGTGAGGAGTTATTTGTACAAGAGAATTATTGCAAGCTTAGCAAGTCAGGTCTGTTTACATGCAACTCTCAAGGCAGATGTGATGGGGTTTTAAAACCAATGCATTTTATGTAACAAGTAGTATGCTAAGGTTCAATTGCCAAGGATCATCCCACGAGCTATGACAACAGTACTCATTAGCAGTACATTTGCTGCCTGCTCATCTGGTGCTGATACATGACAGGTTAAGGCAAGAAACTTCTGAGCTAATTATGTGAGTTGCAAGAGCTTGTACTAACAAAGTGAGTAGGAATTCAGATGATGTAACAACTCATATGCTCTGTGGATTAATGTGGCATGGGGACATTAACAGACATCCACTGGAAGGCTGTGTGTGCATCCAAGCATAGTTAACTGTCTTTCCTATTTTCATTAGTTAATGTGAACTTGACAATATTGATCAAACTTATTACCTTTCCCATCTCTTTTATCATCTTATTTATTTGGGTTGTAAGTGCTTTGGCCCATGGAAAGTACCTGGTCTCCAGCTAATGGTGTTTGCATGGCCTCAGCTGCATCTTTAGCTAACGTTGCCATATCATATTATAAAGTGATGATTACCAGTGACCGGTGGGATGATTCCTGTCCCACAGAAGTAGCTATGAAAGACAGTATGTGCTGGCATAAAGAAAGCACCTATGGTCTGATACCTGGACTTCAGTATGGCAATATCATGACTCAGTGATTTATAAGAAGTTAATTAGGACATAAAGAAATTTATCCTAGAAACCCTAAATAATCTTTCTGCTTGGAGCACATTGAAACCTCCCCAGTTAATCCTCCTGCTGGGATCCCATGAGACCTCTCCAGGTATTTCAAGGGTGCATAGTAGGGAGACAGTGACTTCAGTGGGAGCTACTCATTGCTCTTCAGCTTCAAAGAAATACCCAAACCAGCTGAAATGTGAGAACACCATGCAGAAATCTGCTTAGAGAGCTTTCTCAGCTAGCAAACAAGTCTCTTCACTAGCTCGAGTGCTGTAGTTCTTGATCGTTTGTGCGTGTTGCCACCTCTAGTAAACGTTTTAGTATCTTTGTATGGCATCCTTATTTTTCCCTTAACAGACTGCTAGCCATGTGAAAGGGCACTGCCTTTGGTGATGGAGCACTGATCATGCATGTATGTATTGATTAGTGAGAGGAGAATTGGAAGTATTAGTGCCTCCTTGTTAAAATTGACAAACCTGAGTAGGACATCTTGCAACATGCGGTTTGATGGTGTTTGGAGACCTGACAACTGTGTTTCTGTTCTGTCTCTCCTCTTGCCCCATGGGAGGTGAGCAGATGATGCAAACACTTGAAGCCCTGGATCGAAATACATTTATTTATGAAAGGCTGTTCTTCTGGTTGTCCATTCTTTCCCAAATGCTGATTATGTCATGCACTTTGCATACTGAAACGAACACAGTATAAAATTTAAGTGTTGAATAGAATAAAAGCTCTAGCTGGTATCATCCACGAGCTTGAATTTACATGTGGTTGATATACATGAAAGTAACCTCTACAAATAGAGGGAAAGGAAGAGATGTATTTGTCTTGCCTAGTAAACTGAACAGAGCTCTCTAGGGTAGGACACCTCAGGGCAAGTTACCATAGCAAAATTTACATCCAGGTGACTGAAATTTCTGGAATTGTTAGGAAAGTCTATCTTGACAGTCTCACCTTTGTCTTCTTTTAGAGATATTTCTTCCACTAATTAATAGATAAATCTTTGCAATTTATGTCTCTGTTTCCTGTAGCAACTGTAGTTACCCAAGTCCTTCCTTGAAGAGGAAGATGGATTCTTTATCTATTTTTCTTACATTAAGAGCAGGCAAAACACTTCTCTCCTGGCATCAATGAATCCATGCTTATGTCAATTGCAATAATGAAGTTTCTCTTATTTTAAGCACAATTCTTTTTTTTTCCCACTGTGTGTGATGGTTTGGGTGTTCCCTGCCCTCCCACACTTTGGAAATCACCCAGACTAGACTCAGCTGGCTCTGGAAATATGAATGAAGCTTTTATTTACAGCTTAGCACAATATACAAGCAGATATTTACAGCATATACAGTTATAGACAGAAACATACAAGGTAAAAGGTAATACAGAAACACAACTCCCCTCCCAGAAACCTGAGTCCCCAGGAGGGGCTCTTAACTGCCCCTTCACCTTCCCCCTGCCCCTCTCAACCTTACCCCAGTCCCAAGGAAGAATGGAGGTTTGGCCAGGGGGTTAGGAAGCAAAGTGGGTTAGAAAAGAAAATGGAAGGTGAGGTTAGAGAGTGAGATCCAGCTCAGAGCTCAGCAGCAGCAGAGAAGACTCCCTTATCTATGTTTTGCTTTTATTCTTATACATCTCAGCAAGCCTATAAGCAAAGTAGACATCACCATTGTTTTCCTTTCACAGCTTGTAATCCAGTCCTTCTCACCAAAACATTCTGGTTAGCTTCAAACTAGCACAATATGAAATGCAATAATGAAAACTGTCAGTTCTGTAAAAAGGTCAGTCCTGTCACTCTTATGTACTCATCAATTCTTTGGAATTAAAAGAGACTTAGTAGTTGGCCCAAGATGAGGAATGTAATTTTAATTCCAGTGCAGATTGATTAGAGTTTTTTTTTTCACTACTATTTTCCCTTTCAAATGGCATTCAGTTTTGTACAGCTGATGGACAGAGATGCTCAAAAATTGTATATCAAAGTTGTGTTTAATGGATTAGTTTGCTGTTAACAAAGAACATATTTCTGTGGGGAAGTTGTGGGTTTTCCTCAGTGATTTTTAGAGACTTTGAAAATAACAACAAAAGCCATTTGCATTTCCAGTAATAGAAGTGTTGTTGTTCATTCTCCTTGGCAATGCTAAATTGGTTGGTTGATAGCCCAAATACACTCCACGGCTCAAGTTCCCAAGCTGACTTGTCCCTTACTGCATTTCAGTGGTCATTTTTTGTTTTCAGTAGCACATTACAGCATTTCAGTAAGAGGATAAAATACCTTCACCTGATACATGTTGTTCAATTGTGGAGTCACTCTTAGGAAGAAAATAGGAAAATATGAGTCCCTTAATTTTCAGAATCAGAAGGTTCTGGGGTCACCTCTCTGCATGATCTTTGCAATTTTCAGTGGAGGTCTTTAAAAGAGGGGTGTTGCTGAGGGACATGGTTTGGCATCAGGCTTGGCAGAGTTAAATAATGGTTGGACTCACTGACCCTAAAAGTCTTTTCCAACCCAAATGATTCTGTGACTCTAAGAATTTCTGTTTAAGGATGGGTTTGTTTGGAATGTTTTTGCAGAGTTTCTGAGTTCTGTTGGATGAGCTTGGAAGAATATGTTCTTATCTATCTGGCATGTGATTTCTGCTTGGAGCCAGTAGGTGAAAGAAAAGCAGAACTAGAGCTTCACATCAAAATCATCAACAAGACAACACAAAACATAATTCAAAGATCCCAGTGGAAGAATGGGAGTTCAAAGTGTCAGAGTCATTTCAATTTCTGTTTTCAATCTGGCAACAATGAGTGTCTCCTATTTTCTACTTACCATTGTCTTTCACCACTACCTATACAGGGACAAATACAGATTGATACAAATACAAAATCATGTAATGCTTTGGGTTGAAGCAATCTCTCAGCAACAGAACAAGGGGACACAGTCTCAAGTTGTGCCAGGGGAAGTATAGGCTGGATGTTAGGAGGAAGTTCTTCACAGGGAGAGTGATTGGCATTGGAATGGGCTGCCCAGGGAGGTGGTGGAGTCACCATCCCTGGAGGTGTTCAAGCAAAGCCTGGCTGAGGCACTTAGTGCCATGGTCTGGTTGACTGGCTAGGGCTGGATGCTAGGTTGGACTGGATGATCTTGAGGGTCTCTTCCAGCCTGCTTGATTCTATGATATTTCTTCCTTGAAAACCAAATTTGGATCAGGATAAACTCCTGATGAAACCAGAACACGTCAACTAAACTGATACTGAAACCATGTAGAATTACTTTATTTCAGGAGTATTTTAGAGGTTTACCTAAAGGTTGACAGTTGATTTGCAAATTTTTTGCTTTGGCTTGATTTGAGAATTAAATGTTTGTGTAATTTTCATGGTAATAGTGGTTTTACCTGAACAATGAAAACTCTAGGCCATCTGTATTCCCCATAGATAGGAGGCTGAGAGCTGTAAGATGTAATAAATTATCATGGCTGTTATTCACAGAAGAGGCCTCAAATGTCTTAACCATTCACAAATTCTCATTGACTTCAAATGCTGGTGTCCACATGAGAAAGAAGGGGGGGGAAACCCAAATAAACAACCCCCCCAAACTTGTACAATTTAAATCCAGTAAAAATTTCAATACCTTTAAAGTGTACATCATTTTAATCCATTTTAAATTAAGTAAAAATGCCCATCTTTACACTTAAACCCAAAAAAATCTCCAGGAAATGGAACCTTTTCATTCCTAGGAACAGAAATACTTCCCCCCCCCCCCCCCCATTGTTAGTGAAGCAAACACATTTCACACACACACACACACACAGAGACACTCCTGTAGAGCTGAAGTGATGGAAATGGAATTTATTCATGTAGATGAATGTGTGGTTGCTTATTAATGCAGGGGGATGTGTGGTTAAAATGAATATTTCACAGAAGCACGGAAGGTTAGAGATTGGAAGGGACCTCCAGAGATCATCCAGTCCAAGCCCCTTGCCAAAAGCAGGACCACCCAGGGTATTTCTGATAACTCAAGTATTATTTAAACCATTCCACTGGCAGAATCAAAATAAAACTGGCTTATTTTTAGCAGAACATATTTGTCAAGAGATAGAAATGAACTTTATTCTGAGCAGTGAAGGCAGAAGGATGTCTCTAACCTTTTCTAACCTTTGCCTCCTCTTACGCTGGTTCTGCTCCTGGGAGCTAGGCTGGAGCATGGCTCTGTGCTCCAGTAGCAGCATTCCCACCATGCCACTCATGCTGCAGAGTGCTGTGTCAGATGAGCGTGGCTGCTGAGTTCAGTTTCCTTTGTTTTTAGTAGCTGCCTGATTTCTTTCTTGCTCCAAAGGTGATCTGTCTTCAGGAGGGGCAATAGCATCTTTGTGGAAAAAGCTACCTTCTGTACAATCATAGAATTGTTTTGGTTGGAAAAGACCAGTGAGAATATTGAGCCTAGCTATTTATGATAAGCCCTTTTTGGTTTTTAATCAGGTGTGGAGCTGGATAGACATTAAATCGCATCCTCTTGATGTGGCTAGTTCAGTTATTTGCAGGAGTAAAGCTGTTTGGTCACAGTCACCATTCACACCTGATCAGCCACGAATTTCTCTGTCCTAGGAACAGAAAAGATTATTTCCAATGACTTGAGTTAAAGATTTTCCACACCTAGTTATAAGCTCCTTAACAATTTATCATTTCTCAGTCATCTTTTTGGAGTTAATGTTGCTCTTTGATGTTTGCTTTAATCTTCCAGTATAAACAATCATGCTGTAACCTCACAGACCAAAGCCCAGAACAGATAGTATGCCATTTGCTCTTCTTAGATAAGGACAGCACAAATTCAGTTTGGTTTATTTATATTTGTATAATTTAAACCTTCTAAGAGATAATGAAGCTGCTCTGTTTTGTTTGTTTCAGTTAAAAACACAAACCAAGCATGTTTAGCCAAAATGTCAAATGCCTTCCTCCTGCATGTGGAACTTTGGACTGGAGATGTGTAGGTGTTGCTTAATCAGACTGGATCTAAAGACTGAAAGAATAACTTTGTTTTTAAATTGGAAAGGATTCCACCTTGTTCTGGTTTTAGCACACCTCTCATTTTCTTTCTGTGCTTGCTAACTCTAAATGTGTGTATAGTTTATAGGATCATCATAGGATGTTAGGGGTTGGAAGGAACCCAGAGATCATTGAGTCCAGCCCCCCTGCCAGAGCAGGACAATCCTATCTAACGCAGATCACAGAGGAACACATCCAGACAGGCCTTGAAAGGCTCCAGAGAAGGAGACTTCATGACCTCTCTGGGGAGCCTGTTCCAGTACTCTGTGACTCCTACAGTAAAGAAGTTCCCTTTTGTGTTGAGGGGGGACCTCTTCTGCTGCAGCTTGCATCCATTGCTCCTTGTCCTATCCCAGGGAGCAGTGAGCAGAGCCTGTCCCCCCAGCTCCTGGGCAGCCCTCAGGTACATATAAACATCTACAATTACAATTATAGGTCAAGTTATAGGTTCAAGAAATATATTTGAAACATTTCTTGGAACTCAGACACAGAACCCTACAAACTCCTTTCTTGGAACCTGGGATAGAAATGAAGACTGCCAAGTTGCCAGCAAAATTGATTTCAGACCCTTGATCTCCATCCATTCCTAATCCAAAGGTCTGTCTTTCCTCAGCTGGCACGGGTGGATTTTCGAGAAGCAGTGCTGCTTTTGTTGGATGTCTTTGTATTTGTTATTCATTTTGCTGAATTCCATTGTGTCTATAAGACAACTCAGAGATTAATACTGGAAGTAGAATCATCTTGCAATGTTTGTAGGAATGCAAATTTTGCTAGAGCGTAACCAGAACTTTTATCAAAAAGGGCTGTCACTGGGGTGAAAGTGAAAATTTATGAGCACAGGAGACATCAAAGTCCAGAGTCAAGTGAGGGAGATGCTAAGAAGCAGGAAACCCCAAAAGAACCTTAAACAGGCACCTTGAAATGTCAAGAGAGGTATATTGTGTGCTGTGTTTCGTGTATATCCACACCTGATTTAGCTGACAAAGTGTAGAAGTATTCAATTTGTCCTGTGTTTGTCTCTCAGATCTTCCCAGATGTCTGGGCTTTTTGATAACTTTTAAAACACTTGATTAATATGAAAATGCTTTCTTCTAACTGTGAGGTCTTACCAGGACACTGTTTGCTCTTTCAGAGCTATGCATGCATAGTTATTACTTCACTAAATATAGAACCATAGAATCGCTTTAGTTGGAAAGAACCTTATTAAATCATGGGGTACAACCATTGTATAGCTCTACCAAGTCTGGTGCTAAACCATCTCCCTCAGCAACACATCTCTACCTCTTTGAAACATAGAATCAGCCAGGTTGGAAGAGCCCTCCAAGATCTGCCACTTCTAACCATCTTCCTGGTGAGCCTGTTCCAATGCTTGGCTACTCTTTCTCCTAATATCCAACCTAAACATCCCCTATTGTGACCTGAGGCCATTTCCTCTCCTGTCACTTTTTGTAAGGGAGAAAAGACCAACAGTCACCTGGCTACAACCTCCTCTGAGGGAGTTGTAGAGAGTGAGGTCTTCCCTCAACCTCCTTTTCTCCATGCTTAACAACCCCAGTTCCCTCAGTCATTCCTCACAAGACCTCTTCTCTCCAGAGCCTTCACCATCTTTGTTGCCCTTCTCTGTCTCCAGCACCTCAAGGTCTTTCTTGTAGTGAGAGCCCCAAAACTGAACCCAGTCCTCAAGGTGCAGCCTCACCAGTGCTCAGTACAGGGGCACAATCACTTCCCTGGTCCAGCTGGCCACACTATTGCCAATTCAGGCCAGGAAGGTATTGGCTGTCTTGGCCACCTGGGCACACACTGGCTTATGATCAGCCACTGTTGAACAACAAATGCCATGTTTGTGTTTCTTCTCTTTTAGTTTTGATGGGTCAAGGGCAAACATGGGTGAAAGTAGACAAAAGAGGCACAAACTTCAACAAAAGGTAAAATTGTGGGTTTGGAAATAAAAAGGGATTTGTTTTAAGAGATATTGGCTACTTCCACAAGCTTAACAAACTTGCACATATAAATAATGGTGATGCTTTGCACACATGTATGCAATTAATTAAAGGCTTATTTGCTTATCTAGGAAAGTTTTCCTACATCTGGAAATGCTTCAGGGCAATGTGAGTTGAGTAACTGCTGAGGGATGGGGATTATTCCCAGACATGTGGTGGCCCAGAGGTTATCACAAAACAGAGCAGACAGAGTGAGCTTTCAGGAAAGTCTGAAGGACACTTAAGGACATCTCTAGAAGGCCAACTCATCACATTTTCATTCCATAGAAATCAGCTGAAAAAAAATACCTTCTTTTTCTGCCTGTCAGTGAGGCTGGGAGTCTTTTTTCACCATTTGTGTTTCACCAAAGGCATGTACATTGATCCTTGCTGAATGCAGGAGTCTAGCAGCAGCGTAGTAACCCTGCACCACAAAAAGAAGGAGCCTGGTTCACAGGATGAAGAAGCTGTCCTTACAGGGCTCTCTGCTGTGTGTACTTACAGCTATTTGAAAGCCAGATACCTGGTCTGTGCAGATGAAAACGAGGCTGGGATGAATAACTGTCTGGAGATAGCTGCTTCACTGAGGATTGAGGGCACTCTCAGTAAGTTTGCAGATGATGCTAAGTTGGGAAGGAGCATTGATCTGATAGAGGGTGGGAGGGCTCTGCAGAGGGACCTGGACAGGCTGGAATCAATGGAGTGAGGCCAGTGGTGTGAAGTTCAACAGGGCCAAGTGTCAGGTAACAGCATTTGATCACCTGAGTAACAACAACCCATGAACATTGCAGTCTTGGGGCAGAGTGGCCCCAAGTGCAAGGACAGTGAAAAACTGTCCTTCAAAAAAGGGGTCAACAGCCAGCTGAAGATGAGCCAGTGTATGCTCAGGTGGCTAAAAAGGTAAACAGCATCCGGTTCTGGGTCAGGAATAACATGGCCAGCAAGACTAGGGTAATGGTTGTGCCCCTGTAATGAGTACTGGCTTCAGTTTTGGGGGCCTTGCTACAAGAAAGACATTGAGGTGCTGGAGTGGGTCCAGAACAGGACAAGGAAGATGGTGAAGGGCCTGGAGAATAGGTCTGGTGAGGAGTGGCTGAGGACCTGTTGTTGTTTAGTCTGGTGAAAAGAAGGCTGAGGGGAGATGTTCTTGGTCTCCTTGAAAGGAGGTTATGGCAAGACCATTGTAGTAACACTGCACTCTTCCTAGTGACTCACTTCCCCAGCAATGAGTGATAGGACAAGAGGAAATGGCCTGAAGCTGCACCAGGGAAGGTTTAGGTTGGGTAGTGGAAGAAACTGCTTCACTGGAAGAGTTCTTACTAGTGGAACAGGCTGCCCAAGGAGGTGGTTGAATCCCATCCCTGGAGGTGTTTAGAATACTAATATGAGCAAGCAGTGTGCCCAGGTGGCAAAGAAAGTCAATGGCATCCTGGCTTGTATTAGAAATGCTGTGTCCAGATGGAGTAGGGAGGTGACTGTCCCCTTGCTCTGGTGAGGCCACACCTTGAGTACTGTGTTCAGTTTTGGGTACCTCCATTCAGGAGAGATGGGGAGGTGCTGGAGCAAGTGCAGAGGAGGGTGAGGAAGCTAAGGAAGGACCTGGAGAATAAATCTTACAAAGAGCAACTGAAGGAGCTGGGGCTGTTTAGTTTGGAAAAGAGGAGGCTGAGGGGAAACCTCATCACTGTGTACAGCTACCTGAAAGGATGTTGTGGAGAGCTTGGTTCTGGTCTCTTCTCACAGGTAATCAGTGATAGAACAAGAGGGAATGGCCTCCAGCTGTGACTGGGTAAGTTTAGCTGGGACATTAGGAAGAATTTTTTTCTCAGCAAGTGTAGTCAGGCATTGGAATGGGCTGCCCAGGGAGGTGGTTGAGTCACCAACTCTGGATGTGTTTAAAAGTCATTTGGATATGGTGCCTGGGAGTATGTTTAGTGTGAGCCTTGTAGAGTAGGGATATTGGTTGGACTTGGTGATCCTGAGGGGCTTTTCCAACCTGAATGTTTGTGTGATTCTGTGAAAAGAAGCAGAGATGTGGTGCTGAGAGACACAGTTCAGCACCAACCTTGGTAGAGTTAGAGAACTGGACAGGCTGGAGGGTGGAGCAGGGCAGCATTTAAAGAAATTCAGCAAGGACAAGTGTAGAGTCTTGCACCTGGGAAAGAACAAGCCCAGGCTTCAGTGTAGACTGGGGACTAACCTGCTGGAAGGCAGCGAAGGGGAAAAGGATCTGGGGGCTCTAGTTGATGGGAGATTGACCATGAGCCAGCAGTGTGCTCTTGTGGTCAGGAAGGCCAATGCCATTGCCATTCTGGGGTGTATTAGAAGGGCTGTGGTTAGTAGGTAGAGAGAGGTTCTCCTGCCTCTCTACTCTGCCCTGGTGAGGCCACATCTGCAGTACTGTATTCAGTTTTGGGCTCCCCAGTTCAAGAGGGACATAGAACTGCTAGGAAGTGTCCAGCACAGAGACACAAGGATGATTAAGGGAATGGAACATCTCTCCTACAAGGAGAGACTGAGGGAGCTGGGGGTCTTCAGTTTGGAGGAGACTGAGAGGTGACCTCATCAGTGTTTACAAATGTGTAAAGGATGAGTGCCAGAAGGCTGGAGCCAGGCTCTGCTTGGCGATGCCTGATGACAGGACAAGGAGCAATGGAATCATAGAATCAACCAGGTTAGAAGAGACCTCTAAGATCATCCAGTCCAACCTAGCACCCAGGGTGGAAGCTGAGGCATAGGAAGTTCCATGTAAACATGAGGAAGAATTTTTCCCCTGTGAGGATGACAAAACACTGGAACAGGCTGCCCAGGGAGGTTGCTGAGTCTCCCCCTCAGGAAATACTCAAAACCTGTCTGGATGCATTCCTGTGTGATCTGGTCTAGGTGATCCTACTCTGGCAGGGGGGTTGGACTGGATGAGCTTTTGAGGTCTCTTCCAACCCCTGACATTCTATGATTCTATGAATGGTTGGACTTGATGATCCTAAAGGTCTTTCCCAACCAAAACAATTGTGTGATTCTACTGTGTGACTACAGAGACAATCAATATGGCTGGCTGGCAGCAGTGCCTTTCAAACAGCTGAAAGTAATCCTAGTGAAATGCTACTGTTTATGTAAAAACATACAAGGAGGATGATTTTTTTTTCCATGCAGCTACGTCAGTTTTGTTTGCTTGGGTTGTTTTTGTTAGTTGTTGGATTTTTTTCAAGCAAGAGGTGCTGAATGCAAGAAAATGGTAGGAATTAATTTTCTGTAAAGCACCCATTAGGCAGTAATGCTGAGCAGATCTCAAATACACACTTGGATATTTATGAAAGCTGTAGGAGAAAGCTTCTCACCAGAGCTGCTCTTTGCTTGCTGCTGTGCTTGGTCATTGCTGAAGGCTAAACAGCAAAATTTGGGACTTCCTTTAGGACAGTCAGCACACCAAGTTGTTAGCAAGAGGTGGAGAACAGAATAAAAGGAGCCCGTTACAACAAAACATGCCTCAGTGTGTGGATACAGAACGTCCTACAGCAGGTCAGTGATGAATATATGCCCCATGTGGGGAATTAGACATGCCAAGGAGTGTGATGGATTAGGTCTCTAGTGGCCTATTGAGAAGGTCAGTGTCTGGAGAGTATGACACTACCTATGTAATTCTGAGAGATAGAAAGGTGAAAGAACAAGAAAGCAAATGCTTTGATGGGATGAAAAAAATCCCTATCAATTAAGTGAAGTCCTTGTATTTGTTCATATAATTTCTTTTTCCATTTATCTGAACCTGGCTGCTGTGTTAAAAGAGTGAGTAGCTCTTGCTGTGTGCAATATTGACTCTCTGATGAAATGCAGGTATTAATGGAATAATGTGTCCTCTTATCTTGTGAATTCTAGGGAAATTATGAACATTAATCAAAAATTGAAAAATAAGGCAGTGATTGATTACTTTCTTGTACTTATCTGGTGATTATTAATCCCTAACATAATCAAGTAGAAACTTGAAATGTTTTTCAGACGTTATTTTAATCCTCCTTACACTCTCCTTCACTCACATCTCTGAATCTAAGAACAAGCATTCAAACCTGCTAGGTGCTAGTGGAAATCCTCTGTGCACTGTAGTGAGGAGGATCTGCTAGGAGACTCTGGTCATCAGAGGGAGCCATCTGGGCAAGAATGTTGCCTTCCTCTGCCCTTCATCCTGCTGCTGCAAAATTAATTCCGCTGGGATGTCACTTTGCTCCCTCGCTTCCCCTCATCACCCCACTGCTGGCTTTTCTTTTTCTATCACATCAAGTGGGAAGCACTTGACTTCACCTTGAAGGCCCTTCAAAGCTGCACCTTCCCTACAGATCTTCTCTAATTCACAGGAAGTGTCACATCTCAGCCCTGATAGGTCACTGATGCCAGCTTCGACATTCACTTGTTAACATTTCAAACAAGCACTTTCATGTCTTCTCTCCTGCTGCCTCCGAGGAGCTTGAGGCACACCTCAGTGAAGCTGCCTCATTACCCTTCATCAGACGCCACTAAAAGCTCTCCCTGGCCAGGGTGCCTGTGACAGTCTGCAGACAATGAGGTTGCTGCCAGGCTGAGCCTGCTGTTAGCTGTACTGCCCACCCTGTGTCTCATCACTTCCATCTCCTCCTTGGCTGGTTGTCTCTTTTCTCATGTTGTCAAGCTTTTGTCTTTTTTTCCCCCATCTGACCCTGTGCAGAACCAAATGAAATGGAATCCTTGTCCACGACTCCTAAGCTCTGTTGTTAAGGGTGGCTCATGAGAGTAGAGATGCACCTTCTACTTAGAAAGTCAGACTTATTTCAGTTGGAAAAGACACTTAAGGTCATCAAGCCAAATAATTCTCTAACTGCCATGTCTGGTGCCAAACCACATCACTCAGGACCACATCTCTGCCTCTTTGAAACACCTCCAGGGATGAGGATATTTCCCTTCCTGGGAAGTCTGTTCCAGCCTTGAGAACCCTTTCAGGGAAGAAGTTTCTTCTAATGTTCAATCTAAACCTCCCTGGGTGCAACCTGAGGCCATTTCCTATGAGCTTACTTGTTTAAAACTTTGTGGAAGGAAGCCTTGATTCAGCATGAATTGGTCAAGACACACTTTGCTCAGTCAGACATATTTCTGTCCCACAGACTTCAAATTGAAAGAGTGTGTATTTATTTGTGAAGTGTGTGGTTAAGTAGCTGGCTGGATCAGGGTGTTGAACAAGCTGAGACTGCAGTGTGATCAGCCATGGTGTCTTTGCATTGGCATCCACGCGTCTCTCAGTGCCAGCCTTGCTCTTTCAGCTGCGTGCAGACGCTGCACAGGGGATGCGCTGGGCACGGCAGCAATTAACCAGACAAGCAGCAAAGACAGAGAAGGCTCTGTTCTAGGGCTGGTGCTTGGCAGGAAGGTCGTGTCTTCAACTCGAGGTTAAATACAGATAGCTTCTGTTTTCACATAGCTGCATCCATACATGTGTGAATAGAATGAGAAGGAAGTGGAAAGTGATACCATGCAGAGTCACAGAATGGTGGAGGTTGGAAGTGAGCTCTGGAAGTCATCTAGTCCACCACCCTGCCTCCCCCTCCCCCTGCTGTCAGAGCAGGTTTGCCTAGATCAGGCTGCACAGGAATGTGTCCAGGTGAGTTTTGAAAGTCTTCAGAGACCACAACCTCTCTGAGCACCCTGGTCCTGTACTCCAGCACCTTTTACAGCAAATAAGTTTCTTTTTAAGTTCAAGTGAAACCTTCTGTGTTTTAGTTTATGCCCACTGCCCCTTATTCTGTATCTGGGCACCACTGAAAAGAATCTCACTCCATCCTCTTGATCACCACTTTTTAGATACTGGTTAGCATTGGGAAGATCCTCTCTTTAGTCTGCTTTTCTCCAGGCTTAAAAAGTCCCAGCTCTCTTACCCTATCATCTTAAAAGAGATTCTCCTCAGTTCCCTCAGCATCTTTGTGGCTTGCTGTTGCACTCTTTCTAGTAGTTCCCAGTCCCTCTTGAACTGGATATGTGGGGATCAGAGGGAGGCTGGAGGCCTGGAGAATTGTCTAGTACCTCTAAATACGCTCAGGCAGCCTGTCATGTTACAGAACAAGATCACATTTGTCTTCTGGCAGACCAGTGAGACCTCTGTAAATTATGTACCAATTGCTGGGACAGGCTCTGGAGCAGGGGAAAATGTGTTCTCTATAGTAGGGCTAGGCCAAAGGAAAGCATTGTTATTTGCTCTGAAATTGTGGAATAAAATACTCCAGGAACAGTATAGCAGTGCTGAGCATGTTCTGCAGGCATGTAAATAGACAATGAAGGCTCCCTATAAACCTCTGTCTTATTTATGGAAGGCCCAACTGATTGTATTTGGGAATTTGTTGCTGCTCAGGGTGGCAGTTAAGCACTCTGCTCAGTGAGGTTCCTATCTGGGATGCTGCTAAGTGTGAATATAGTAAATAAAGCAGCAAAGAAAAATCTGAAGAAATCCAGCTGAACAGTATGGGATGAATGCTGAGATCTGGGCTGGACTGAAACCTTGTGCATCTCCTGGCACAGTTGTAGGAAGTCAGGACATCAACTGAGGTTCTGTGACTTCTTAATTTGGATCTATTAGTGACTACACATCTATCAGGTTTGCTCTTTTGGCCAAGTGACACACAATACCACATCAAGTCCAGGGTCATTCTGCTGCATCCTGCCTTGCTGGGCAATATTCAGTTTTAAAAGAGCAGCTGGTCACCCTCTGTGTGCTCACCACCACGGGGCACAGTGCTGTGACAGCACTGCAAAGATCTCATCTCTTTCAGACAAATTTTAACCCCCTTTTTTAACCACTGCATAGGCTTTCTGGTCAGAACCCCCACAAGAACATAGTTCATAAATCAAAGTCACAGATCACAGAATTGTCAGGGTTGTAAGGGACCTCAAGGAGCATCTAGTTCCAACCCTCCCTGCCATGGGTAAGAACACTTTCCACTCAGTCAGGCTGCCCAGGGCCACATCCAGCCTGGCCTTAAAAACTTCCAGGTCATTAATTTCCACACATTTCTAGACTACCTGCTTTAGACCACTATGTGTTTAAATGTTTTTAATCAAGTTTGGAAGGAGTTGTGAGGAACATAAATGTGTTTGCACCATAGCATTGTCAAATGTGTTTTAAGATCCCATTGAAGAAATTGCCAGCTGAAAGTAGGAAGTAACCAGGGGCTACCTTTAATGAAAGGAGAAACAAGATTACTTCTGATTCCCCAGGTTTTCTCATTTTTATCTTTCTAGATAAAAGTACCTAAAGTTTTGAAGTGGTAGATTGTGTAAATAGGTAAAAGCATGGGAAAAAAAGGTAAAGAATAGATGAAAGGTCAATTAGATGCTTTGGTTACTGACTGGGTTAGCTTTTTCTAGTGAATCAGGAAATCAGAAGACTGTAAATTGTCTTGACTCCAACTTTTATCCAGTGTGAGGGCTGGCAGGTGTAAATCCCCATTCAGGAAACCAGCACATTGTGTTGTGCTGGTCACAGTGCTGTAAGTCAGCTGCCAGGATGCTCAGCAGAGAAGACTGCATTCAGTGGTCACTTCACACCTGGAGGGGTGATGTTAGTAGACACAAGTGAAATCGTAGCTGTGAAAATACAAAGCCAGTCCTCACAGGCCACCATGTGGCCAAGGAAGATCCATCATTTTTTATCCATAAAGCCAAAAGAAGTCAAGACCCTGAAGGCTCTACCAGGCACTACTGGCCCTGCCCAGTCTCCCTTAGACCTGCCTATGAGCCCCCATTTCAGTGCAGCCCTGGGTACGAAGTCTCTGCCCAAGTTATATTTTAGGCTAACCTATGCCTAGTTATTGTTCCATGAATGAATGTTGGACCTGAGAGGTTGGTTTTCCTCCAGCCCTGTGTCTCTCTGTGGCCTGCAGATCCTTGTGGAAACCCTGGATGGTCTCTCACCCTGATCCCTCACCTTGTTTTGTTTGAGACTGTTAACAAAACCTCTCCTGTGGTCACTGTGACCACAACCCTCTGCAGATCCTGTGCTAGAAGGGGCATAGTCATGCCAGGTTGCAGACTAGCAGTGTACCCTGTATGTTTCACTAGTATGTCTCTTCAGAGCTTGGCAGCCTTCTCTTGTGTGTGTTGTCCTCAACAACAGTGACTTGTGTACATGTGCAGTCCTGGAGAACAAACATTTTGTGCTCTCACCCCAAAACCTGTGTTTTAAGGAGCTGCTGCAAAGCCCAGGTTCCCTGCTGCACTATGTGCCATCCTGCATGGCACTGCAATGAGGCAGCTCTCAGGAAATTTTAGGGGTACAGTCCCAAATACTGCCTTAATGTTGAGAGACTTTCCTCTCTAAGCTGAGTACCCAAGGGTGGGAGAAAGAGAAGAGGCTAGATGGCTGAAGTAGGTTTCTTCTCTTCAATGCTCTCTGCACAGGTTTCCCTCTTGACAGTGTTTCCCAGACCCCAGGAGATCAGATCCCGTTACAAATGCTGCCCTTAGTTGTGCCAGTGTTGTCAGTCCTGTGTTTTGAGTTCTGGCACGCTAATGGCAGATTCTGGAGGTGGCTCCAGAAACCAGAGCTTGTGTCAGCCAAGTCATACAATCACAGAATGGTTGACCCTTGACAGGATCTCTGGAGACCATCTGGTCCAACCACTTTGCTTATGCAGGGCTGCATAGAGCAGGCTTCCCAGGACCATATCCAAATGGCTTTTTAAGATCTCCAAGGATGGAGGCTTCATGGCCTCTCAGGGCAACCTGTGCCAGTGCTTGGCCATCCTCACAATGAAAAATTATCTCCTGACGACTGGGGGAAGTTCTTGTTTGTCAGTGTGTGCCCATTGCTCCAAGTCCTGTCACTGGGCAACACTGAGAAGAGCCTAGCTCCACACTCTTTATTCCATCCCTTCAGATGTTCGTAGACATTACCAAAGCCTCCCCTAATCCTTCTCCAGGCTGAACAGTCCCAGTTCTCTCAGCCTTTTCTCTCAGGAGAGGTATTCCAGTCCCTTAATGTTACAGACACCAGTAAATGACTGAGAGAAGTTTGTGGTTATGTAGTTATCCATTACATTTGCACTCTGAATTGGTTTGTGCTGCCTCTGGGTGAGTGCTATCTTGGAGATAAATCTAGAGTAGTTAAAAAAGCAAAGGAACAAACACAATAATAAGCTCAAGTTCCTTGTCCTAATTAGTGGGGAAATCTTTTCTGCCATGTCCCATACAACCTGATGACACACTGATCTGATCCAGTCTCTGTCTGCAAACTGAAGCAGAACAGAATGTGCAGTGCCTTGAGCACAGAGTGGGAGATGGGTTCTAAGATGGTTTTACAGACAATTACTGATCTAATTTAAAGAGATAGCTGCAGCTCATGGTGGAGCTTTGACTAATACATAATGCTTATGCTTTTAAAGTAAAGCATCGAGTCAGTCATCAGCAAGTTTGCAGATGACACCAAGCTGGGGGCAGATGTGGCTGGGTTGGAGGGCAGAAGGGCTCTGCAGTGGGACCTTGACCACCTGGACAGATGGGCAGAGTCCAGTGGGATGGGGTTCAATAGCTCCAAGTGCAGGGTGCTGCACTTTGGCCACAACAACCCCATGCAGAGATACAGGCTGGGGTCGGAGTGGCTGGAGAGCAGCCAGACAGAGAGGGATCTGGGGGTACTGATTGATACCTGCCTGAACATGAGCCAGCAGTGTGCCCAGGTGGCCAAGAGAGCCAGTGGCATCCTGGCCTGCATCAGGAATGGTGTGGTCAGCAGGAGCAGGGAGGTCATTCTGCCCCTGTACTCTGCACTGGTTAGACCTCACCTTGAGTACTGTGTTCAGTTCTGGGCCCCCCAGTTTAGGAGGGACGTTGAGATGCTTGAGTGTGTCCAGAGAAGGGCGACGAGGCTGGGGAGAGGCCTTGAGCACAGCCCTACGAGGAGAGGCTGAGGGAGCTGGGATTGGTTAGCCTGGAGAAGAGGAGGCTCAAGGGAGACCTTATTGCTGTCTACAACTACCTGAGGGGTGGTTGTGGCCAGGAGGAGGTTGCTGTCTTCTCTCAGGTGGCCAGCACCAGAACAAGAGGACACAGCCTCAGGCTACGCCAGGGGAAGTTTAGGCTGGAGGTGAGGAGAAAGATCTTCACTGAGAGAGTCATTGGACACTGGAATGGGCTGCCCGGGGAGGTGGTGGAGTCGCCGTCCCTGGAGCTGTTCAAGGCAAGATTGGATGTGGCACTTGGTGCCATGGTCTGGCCTTGAGCTCTGTGGTAAAGGGTTGGACTTGATGATCTGTGAGGTCTCTTCTAACCTTGGTGATACTGTGAATTAGATACTAAGCCTATTTCTCATCTCCTCTTCCTTTACGTTTCAGGTTTTGTCCCTTATGCCAAGATAACCTGGGTGGACTAAACTATAATTTTAGTAGCAATTGCCTTTTAAAAGGCATTGATTCATCCCTCCTCTTGCTCTCAAGCTGGCTTCCCGTGCAGGCGCTCTGAAATGCCTTAATTTATCAAAGCTGCCAATGTCATCCATTAAATTGGTCTGCACCAAACAGTTTGCTAATGACTCTCAGCCTTGTTGGCTGCTTTTAATGATTATCTCAAATAGTGCTTGATAGTCTCCTCCCATTGATCACAACCTTGCCTCTTTTGTTCTTCTGGCAGCAGCTGTGTTTGTCCTCTCTGGGATACTTTATTCCAGTTCATGTTTATTGATGGTCGATGATCATCCTTTTCTGGAGTAGGAATGGAGTATAAATGACCTCTGCTGCTCACTTTTTCAGCTGTAATCACATTATGCAGGTCTGTAGTCACGAGGTAGATTCTCCACTTCATAAGACAGGTTGCAAAGAATTACAGAACAGAGACTTCAAATCAGCTCTTGAAATGAGAATCTGACTCAGGGTGACTGCGAAGAGATGATAGCTGTAGTTGATATTGATAGGGGCAGGCAGTTGGTGTAAGCAGCAGGAAACCTCAAGAAGTAGTTTGTGTCAGTACTTTGCTGTTTGACATCACTCAGACCCATCATTTTAGAAACCAGTGTGGTTTGAAAGTTGGTAGTTTGCTTTCTCTTTATTGGTGGTGTTTACTTTGAAGTAGGAAGTACCATGTTGGAGCTCTTCAACTGCATGGAGGGATTCCAACTATTGCTTATGCATTTTGAGGAAGCTGGGGCATCCACTTTGAAGCTTTTTTTTTGTTTCTTGGTGAGGAGAGAAGGTCACATCTGTTCCACCACTCAGAAAAAAAGGAATATGTCTGTTTCCCATCGATTTGTGCCTGGCATCATCATTATCTGACATTAACAGTCCGGAAACTGGAGATGATTCTTTCGCTGACAGCAATGGAAGACCCAGGCCTGATCATTCATGAGGATGATTGGAGGGCTGGAGCACTTCTCCTGTGAGGACAAACTGAGGGAGTTGGGGCTGTTCAGTCTGGAGAAGAGGATGCTCCAAGGTGACATTGTGGCCTTCCAGTATCTGAAAGGGGCCCACAAAAAAGATGGGAAGGGACTTTTTAGGATATCAAGTAGTGACAAGACTGGGGGGAATGGAGCAAAGCTGGAGGTAGGGAGATTCAGAGTGGATGTGAGGAGGAAGTTGTTGAGCATGAGAGTGGTGAGAGGCTGGAATGGGCTGCCCAGGGAGGTGGTTGAGGCCCCATCCCTGGAGGTGTTTAAGGCCAGGCTGGATGAGGCTCTGTCCAACCTGATCTAGGGTAGGGTTCCCTGCCCATGGCAGGAACTAGATGATTCTTGTGGTCCCTTCTGACCCTGACTGATTCTGTGATTCTGATTCTGTGGGTAGGTGGATCCAGCATCCCTGTATCCTCATGTTCATGCCTGTTCCAGGCCTGACAGCCCTGGCTACTGCCCTCCACTTCATAACATCATCTTTTTATTTACCCCTCAGTATAGAGAATATATATTATTTGAGGCAGGAACTACTGGAATGTGTAAGCCTAAAACAGTTTTAAGCAATATAATAGTGTAAGGTATGAAATCTTTATTCGAAAGTGTACAGGGTTAACCCTCCAGGGGGAGTGAGTGGGAATTGAAATTAGAACCAAGACCAAAAGATACCTGTTTAAAGATTTGTAAGGGGTTTCTTTTAATCAAAGAATCAACCAGATTAGAAGAGACCTCCAAGATTATCCAGTCCAACCTATCCCCTGCCCTATCCAGTGAACCAGACCATGGCACTAAGTGCCTCAGCCAGTCTTTTCTTGAAGACTTTCAGGGACAGTGCCTCCACCACCTCCCTGGGCAGCCCATTCCAATGCCAATCACTCTCTCTGCCAACAACTTCTTCCTAACATCCAGCCTATACTTCCCCCAGCACAACTTGAGACTGCAGCCAGGTGGGGGTTAGTCTCTGCTGCCAGGCAACCAGCAACAGAATAAGGGGACACAGTCTCAAGTTGTGCCAGTGGAGGTCTAGGCTGGATGTTAGGAGGAAGTTGTTGGCAGAGAGAGTGATTGGCATTGGAATGGGCTGCCCAGGGAGGTGGTGGAGTCGCCGTCCCTGGAGGTGTTCAAGAAAAGACTGGATGAGACAGTGCCATGGTCTAGTTGATTGGATAGGGCTGGGTGCTAGGTTGGACTGGCTGAGCTTGGAGGTCTCTTCCAACCTAGTGGATTCTATGATCAATTCTATGATTGAATTTACCTTCCTTGGATTTTAAAGAATCAAATAATGTGCTTGCTATTGTCTTTGGAAATTTACTCCAAAGAAGCAGCTGTTGATCAGCAGAAGAATGCAATTGTTTTTTAATTGCTGAGAAATATGTCTGAATTCTGCTGCTAAACAAAAAATTACTATTCAAACAGAAATAACTACATCATTCACTACACTGCTTTCTTCAAGGCCAAACCCAAACATTATGACAGATCTGTACTGCAAACTGTGAGCAGTGGTGAAGACTCAGATTTATCTAAAGCAGGAGCAGATGTGAGTAAATAACATGCCATCTAGAAAAAACAGACAAGAGGAATTGAGCAGTGTGAATGAAAAATTGTGTTATGATCTCCAGACATTTGTTTTAATATCAAGCATTTACTCACCATCTCAGGCCTCCAAAAGAAAGCACATTTCAAACTCTACCCAGTGAGAATAAGAAACTAAAGAATGCTCTAATGCACACAGTTTGGAAGGAACTTCAAAGGAATATACATGACATGAATCTTAACAAATTAGTGTATATTTGTTGCAATCCAAGGCTATGTTTTTATTCAAATTGGCTTTGCTACTGCCCCTTGAAAGGACTTTCTTTGCATATGGGTAGTGGAGATCAGCCAGTACTTTATGCTAAAAATCTTCCAACTCTCCCAACTGATCCAACTTCCAGTGAGATGAAATGCAACTGAGGTAGAGAAGCTGCCTGAGTATTTGAAATAATTTTTCTAGTATTTGCTGAGAGAATAGAATTGAGAGAGTGATTGGCATTGGAATGGGCTGCCCAGGGAGGTGGTGGAGTCACTGTCCCTAGAGGTGTCAAAAAAAAGTCTGGGTGAGGCACTTGGTGCCATGGTCAAGTTGATTGAACAGGGCTGGGTGCTAGGTTGGAGTGGATGAGCTTGGAGGTCTCTTCCAACCTGGTTGATTCTATGACTAGTGCATTTTGCTTCATTGGCCTTTTGTGTTTAGTTTCTGTCTGGATCAGAGTGTCATGTGGCTGTGCACGATATGAATGCTCATAGAATATACAAACAGTACAGAGAAAAAGTGTTTCAGTTTGTGTTTCTAGAAGTGCTCATGTACAAACCAGCAAAGCACGAGAGAAGATGCTGTCATTTTTTGTCACTTACAATTAAGTGAGAGCATTCAGAGAATAAACAGTCAGCTTTTTGTATAGTCCAACTCATTTCTGACAAAGCAGTTGCAGTCTGCTGTGTTCAGAAGAGCTAGTAAGGAGTTTCTCATAACAGTCACCTCATGTTGGTGAAATAAAGTGGACTATTTGTGGTTTCCTTTTTTCTCCCTGCAAAAATCTTTGTAGAGGGAGTTCAGAGATGCTACTGAAGATATTTATTGTGGACTGTATGTTATATACCCTTTTTCTTAAAGGGGGGGCATTGATTTTTTTCCTTTCTATATAACAAAAGGTCTTGGCAGCATAATTTTCTCTGGGTTGCTATCTACTGACTCTTGTTATGAACCATGGAGTATGTCTCAGTTCAAAGTCCTTCTACTGGCTTGGGCTGGCTTTTGACCATGCTTAAAGACACAGTAGAAAAGGATGATGGAAAAAACCCAACTCTTCCTAATCTGCTTGTCACTAATTCATGAGATAGGGGAGAATAAATTATTCATTGTGACTCACTCAGCCTGCCCTGGTAGGTAGGCTTTTGTAGTGTAACAACTTTAAACAAATTGCTCCCCTTTCCTCCTCCCAAAAGTGCCACCAGGTCTTAATCCATAGTGACACTGGATTTACATGATGGGCATGTGACCTAAATGCTAGTTATGGCCCACTGATGAGAGCACAGTTTTTATACCTGTGAATATTTTATAGATAACTCTATAGGGTGAAATCTTCCAAAGTGTTGGGTTTGGTTTTGTTTTTCATGTTAAAATGGACAAAAAAAAAAATCAGAATGAGAACATAGAATCACAGAATTGGTTTGTTTGGAAAAGATCTTTAAGATCATTGAGTCCAACCATTCTCTAACTCTACCAAGGCTGGTGCTAAACTATGTCACTCAGCACCACATCTCTGCCTCTTTGAAACACCTTGAGGGATGAGGACTCAACCACCTCTCTAGGAAGTCTGTTTCAGTCTTTGAGAACCCTTTCAGTGAAGAATTTTCTTCCAATATTCAAGCTGAACCTCCCCTGGCACAACTTGAGGCCATTTCCTCTTGTCCTATCTCGTTGCTAGGAAGAAGAGACTGACTTCCACCTTGCTTCAACCTCCTTTCAGGGAGTTGTAGAGAGCCCTAAAGTATCCCCTCCCCTGTAAGCAAGTAGAGTGCATAGATCACTATGCTATTAGCTTTTCCAGTGTAAAGTTACCTCTTTCCATCCCAGGCTTGGAAATCACTACACTTCCATACCTAAAATACACATTTCACATGCTGGATTTGTTTGGTTTGCAGTCTGTTCTGTCCCTTCCCCTTTATTCTCCCTTCCTGCCCTTCTATCTCCTATATCTACTATCTTTATTGCCACTCTTTACATATGAATGCTCATGTTCTTGCATGCCAGGACTTAATAATTTGCCATGATATCATGCAAATACCACTTCTGCACAGCTCACAGCATGCTTAACTCGCTTCTCTCTACATTACAGACAAAACTAAGGGAAGCTTTCTGCTGACCTTACCAGTTTGTGAAAACAGACCTGGATTTTTCAGGTCTGAACAGGTTAGAGCAGGGATATTACTCTAACTGAATGTCACTGCTATCAATCAGCTTCACAGTTTTCAGCCACTGTAAGTGATTCATCAGGCATGAATTCTTTCTTTCCATGCAGTCACATTTTTTTATCCTCTGAAACTCTCCTGGGTAAACTCACCTTGGCCTGTGAGGCAAAAACTTTTGCCATGGAGAAATGTCTTAACTTTTTCTTTTGCAGACCTTTTTTCCTTCCATTTTTGCAGAATTCTCTTTTTCTACAGTGGATATTTTCTGAAGTTTGGTATAATCATACAAAGGCACATACCTGTTCTTTAGCTATGTGGAATCATAGAAGTGTTGTGATTGGAAAAGACCTCTGCATTACCAGGTCAAACCATCAACCTAACACCACCATGGCCTTTAAACTGTGTCCCAAAGTGCCATGTCCACATATTTCTTGAACATGTCCAGGGACAGTGGTTCCACCACCTCCCTGGGCAACCTATAGGGAAGATTATTCTGGATAACTGTTATGGAGGGGTAACTAATTGATGTTTATTGATTGTTTATTTTGATGTTCAAAACTCTCACCACCCACAACCACTGATTTTAGTAATAATTGGTTCTTCTGCAACAGTCACAGAAACATTATACAAAGGAATAACTAGATCTAGAAATAACTAGCAAAAATATATAAACATTAATTGAACTGGAAGAGAAGGCTCCTGGGGTCAGTACACTGCTTGCAACCAATATACTGCTTGTCCTCTAGATGGACTCAAGGAACTCCTTTCTGCTTATGGGAGAAGGCAATGGTGAATTACAAGAGGCTTTAAGTATTTACTTGCAAAATATCTCCCATCTCATGGGACTACCTACAGCTTCAGAGAGTACCCAAAACACTTTCAGGGAATTCTGTTACTGTCTTGTCAGCTGCTGAGGCTTCTGATTCTTCCCAGGCTTCACAGGGTGCTGGGGAAAGGAGGCAGACAATCGCTGACATGGTCCTGGCTCCACTGGATGATCTGTGTGTCTCCAGGACTTCCTGTCAGATGTAGGCAGGATGTCTTGTGATGTGCAGTCTTAGGATGATGTCATGCTGGCTATGCAGGCTGATTGCATGGACGTGTTTAAAGCCTGTGTCTGGGAAACTGAAGGCAGTAGAGTTTCACAGTGTCACAGTATCATTAGGATTGGAAGAGACCTCACAGATCATCAAGTCCAACCCTTTACCACAGAGCTCAAGGCTAGACCATGGCACCAAGTGCCACGTCCAATCCTGCCTTGAACAGCTCCAGGGACGGCGACTCCACCACCTCCCCGGGCAGCCCATTCCAGTGTCCAATGACTCTCTCAGGGAAGAACTTTCTCCTCACCTCCAGCCTAAATTTCCCCTGGTGTAGCTTGAGGCTGTGTCCTCTCGTTCTGGTGCTGGCCACCTGAGAGAAGAGAGCAACCTCCTCCTGGCCACAACCTCCCCTCAGGTAGTTGTAGACAGCAATAAGGTCTCCCCTGAGCCTCCTCTTCTCCAGGCTAACCAATCCCAGCTCCCTCAGCCTCTCCTCATAGGGCTGTGCTCAAGGTCTCTCCCCAGCCTCGTCGCCCTTCTCTGGACATGCTCAAGCATCTCAACGTCCCTCCTAAACTGGGGGGCCCAGAACTGAACACAGTACTCAAGGTGAGGTCTAACCAGTGCAGAGTACAGGGGCAGAATGACCTCACTGCTCCTGCTGGCCACACCATTCCTGATGCAGGCCAGGATGCCATTGGCTCTCTTGGCCACCTGGGCACACTGCTGGCTCATGTTCAGGCGGGTATCAATCAGCACCCCCAGATCCCTCTCTGTCTGGCTGCTCTCCAGCCACTCCGACCCCAGCCTGTATCTCTGCATGGGGTTGTTGTGGCCAAAGTGCAGCACTCTGCACTTGGAGCTATTGAACCCCATCCCATTGGACTCTGCCCATCTGTCCAGGCAGTTCAGGATGCACTGAGGCAGTGAGCAATGACAGCAGCAGGCAAGCAAGCACAAACACAACGGCAGAGCACACTGTGTTACCTGCTCGTCTCTTTTTATCAATACAGCCCAAGACTATGGGGCTTTTGACACAGAATAGCCAATCAGAGTGGCACTTAGCCAAACTTGATCGTATCAGGTGAAGCCATAGGCTTGCTTTACCCAAATCTGGGAAAAGCATAGGCCTTGCATGAGACAGGCACAAGCTAAGCATGTGTACCTTGTTTACCACAAGACGTAAACAAGTCTGGGCAAGCCAGAGTCCTTAGACTCAATAGCTCCAGGTTCTTTGTCCTCTTTCCCACAGTTGCTTCTCCCCATAGCAGAAGGAGGGAGAGCAGAAAAACACATCTAGGCAAGCCAAGACATGTATAAGCCTACTTTGGCCTATTCAGGCCTACCATGACATCTTGAGCAGACAGCTGAGACAAAAAATACTGCCTTCTGCCTTCCCATGTAGGCCTGAGCAAGCCGTTTAACTCCTTTATCTACCGGCAAATTGGAACCTGTGGCTCTACTTCCATTCCTAGCTTGTCTAGACTGGGAAACTGAAGAGCTCTAAGGTGGTCACTAGATTTAACACACATTCCTTAATCTGCAAGTGTTCCCCATAGCTTGGTCTGCACCCCAGTATGAATTACAATGGCAAAGATCATGCAGAAAAGAGGGAGTTTGAAAGTAATTTCTCCTGATACTTGCCTCTGGTGTGTGTACTACTGGTTAGACCACACCTTGAGTGCTGTGTTCAGTTCTGGGCCCCCCAGTTTAGGAGGGACATTGAGATGCTTGAGCGTGTCCAGAGAAGGGAGACGAGGCTGGGGAGAGGCCTCGAGCACAGCCCTACGAGGAGAGGCTGAGGGAGCTGAGATTGGTTAGCCTGGAGAAGAGGAGGCTCAGGGGTGAGCTTATTGCTGTCTACAACTACCTGAGGGGAGGTTGTGGCCAGGAGGAGGTTGCTCTCTTCTCTCAGGTGGCCAGCACCAGAATGAGAGGACACAGCCTCAAGCTACACCAGGGGAAATTTAGGCTGGAGGTGAGGAGAAAGCTCTTCCCTGAGAGAGTCATTGGACACTGGAATGGGCTGCCCGGGGAGGTGGTGGAGTCGCCGTCCCTGGAGCTGTTCAAGGCAGGATTGGACGTGGCACTTGGTGCCATGGTCTAGCCTTGAGCTCTGTGGTAAAGGGTTGGACTTGATGATCTATGAGGTCTCTTCCAACCCTGATAATACTGTGATACTACAATTTCAGTCAGATTCTATTTTAGCAGTTCTGTGTTCTCAAATGATACTCTTGGTTTCTGATCAGAGTCACAGCGCTGCTGCTCATGACAATTTTCATTCTGCATTGTTGCTTCAGTGATATGACATAGGTTTGCTTTACATCAGGTCTTCCAAATTGGCAATCTACAGTGAACTGATAGAAAAATGGAAGTGCCCCCCGTGAGGCAGCCAGCTGGGAGACAGTGACATCTGGTACATTAGCACAGCAGTGCACAGAATAGATTTCATGTTTTTCCCCATTGATTTCCCATCTGAAACCACTAATCCATCCCTGGCTACAGTTGCAAAGCCATCACAGGAGTGTGCAGTTATAGGCTCTTGAGCAGAACTTAACTGTTTCGCTCGGCATGGATCCTCTTCTCTCAGAGCTGACATCCTTGAGCCAGGTACCTCTGTGCCTTCTCTCAGTCCTGTTTGGCAGAGTGAATGGCTTTGGTAATCGGTATCAAAAATTTCATCAAGTGACACTGTCAGAAATGCCTTGAGAATAAGTTTCCTCTTGGACACTGCCAGTGTTCAGGGTGCTTCAGCAGCAGCCTGACCGTCTGAGATCCACTGAGAATGGCCTTGGGCTCCCTTGCCCCACTTCAGCATCATACAAGGTGTTGGAACAGGCTTTCCAGGGAAGTGGTGAAGTCACTATCTCTGAAGGTGGT